>NC_141787.1:10875338-11208842 GCF_054643075.1 Acanthaster planci | reverse complement strand
CTCCTTACGGCATCTTTAGCGCGCCCTTATTCATGGAGTGTTGAATCAAGAGGAAAGGAAAAATCTTTTCACTGTTTCCTTCAAGGATTTCAAATCTTCATTGGAATGCACTTTACGGGAGGTTCGACAACAGTTTAGGTGTGGGCATACGCCCAGATTAAACTTCTTTGGGACTTCAGGTTTAGGCCTATCGGGCAGAATAAGTAGGTACGGGGACGGGAGTATACACCCCCCCTTGATCAGGGGATGATGGGCTATTGCATCATCCCCGACCTTTTAGACTTCCCAACCACCAATAATATTTTACAATAAAAAAGCTATAAACATGCTGTTATGATGTTACATTCTGCACGATGTTATACATAATTACAGATGTATGTCTGTATCATGAACATCGCCCCCATATACATGTAGTGATATAGGCCTATGGTGTCAGTTCCCCATTTTCCACGGCCATGGCCGCCACTGTCAGTAGGGGACATTTCAGAAACGTTGCACAAGAGATTTACACCAAATAACGCATTTCAAGGAGTACGTTCTTGTACAACCTATCACATGTACCGTAGGTCTATATCTTTCCTTAGCACCAGGTTTGTATTTTTTTAGATAAACCTGATTAAACGTATCACCGAAAATCTCTTGACTGTTTACGTCTGCAGTGAGAATGGCAAATTGCTTCTTGGCATCACCAAGACTCTTAATTAATGGTGGGTGAGTGTTCAAAAAGATAGGTGGACTGGATAAGTAAATGCACAACAGAAAATACAAAACGTGCGGAACGCACCATGGCTTTAATTTAACAATATGTATTGATAAAAGGTCGTTATTTGGTAATAGCGCCCCCGCAGCTACAGTGGGCTCTTTTGTAGTTAGCCTCGCCTGGTAGAACGTGGCAACTCTATCCTGGCATCTCACCCGCGGACTGTTTACTAATTATTGGAGACGCTGACACACAAGGTCTATGGGAAATAGTCGCAAACGCCAGAAATTATTACATCGAGAAAACTGAGTTTGCAGTTCCATAGGCCTATTGGGCCCATAGGAAACTTTTGCATCATTATTTAGTCATTGAAATTTTCCCTATATATGCACCTCTGAATAGATTTGGCTTGTGTATTCGCACTTACACAAGCGAAAATGCAAACGTTATCATCAGTGAGTATCTTTTTCCTGAAAAAACACCAAAGCGGGAAAGCCAAGGATGCCTCACACCTTTACAATACAAGTAGCCCCTATCCATTACCTTGGTAGAAGTTCGATACTAAATCCACTCGGAGAGGTACAAACGCCAAGCTTTGGGGTTTGTTCCATTCAAACGACTGTTTGCTTTACACACTGGTTGCCTAGTTTCACGAAGTGAAGAAAGTATTACAGGCCTTTCAGCTGGATATTATCCTCTGGCACAAGGTGACAACTGCATGACTTGTATTTTTCTCCAGCTTGCATTCTGTGATGACAGTATCCAACTTCCCCCGACGGAATTTTTTTTTATTCAAACATTAATATTAATATTTTATTTATCAAATTGAAGCGCCAAAACCCTAAGAAAACAACACCATGAATAAAATCAAGGGTGCCGGAACCTTGAGTAAGGCGTTTGATAATTTTTATTCCCTAAAATCATGTTGAATAAGCCCGAAGCGGCATTCACTCCCCCCACACGGTAAGAGTTGGACACGCCGCTGGGTGATGACAAGGGACCCGCGCCATTCTTGCATGGAGATTCTAATCAAATAGAGACAACTAAAGAATCGATACGCCTACTGCCGGTTGAAAATTCAGCCCCGATGTTGACGCTTAAAACCCCTCCCGCTCTTATGCGTAGTCTAATGGTTGGATAAAGCTCACATGCAGTTGGCACCGTTCTCAGACGCTGGCGACATGTTATCTGTCAACAAGACGACAAGGGCGCTGATGGCGTGACTGGGGATCAATCCCCCTTGTTATGGCACCAAAAGCTAAAAAAAGGAATACATGTATATAATTTAAAATAATAAAGTAGCTGTAAAAACAACACGACATTTCGTTGATGTCAAGTAAATTTTCAGAATTGTTTTCCCCTTTACACAGAAATCTCTGGCCTGACACCCCCGAAAAATCCCAAAATCCACCCCTGCGCCAACAGAAACCTGACAACCAATATCTTGTAAGGGACCCTTTCTGCCTGCATACCGGTAGAAAGACAAGTTCGACCATAGAGCACTTTTCCTGGCTCTATGGTTCGACCAAGGAATAATTGTTTACTGGTGGTTGGTTTGCATGGGCAGTGGAGTTGGAGTGCGAACGACTCTAGTAAATTGTTGTCAGGTAGGCCTAATTTACGCCTATGGGGAGAAAGGGTGGCTGTAAGAGGGACAAAATAGCCAAAGAAATTTGAAAATGATTGTATACTGTAATGAAATACTGTTTTCCACAAAATCTTATAACTGGTCTTCTTTGCACTTCTGCTATTACACTTAAAATTAAAAGGCAACCAACGACGCGACCTACCTCGAGGTTGGTTGTGAATGGTCGACTAAAGAAGTCCAATCTAGTCCATTGTCGACTAGGCTGCGTTTGATAAGAATTATGTAGTCGAACTATGGTTAACAAATTGAACCAGTTGGTTCCCGTTTTTTAGTTCAAAAGAAATGTACTTGTTCAATACTTGGAGGAAAATACGTCATTTTATCTTCTTTGTGGATACCATAAACGTTCTGGGAAGATGTAAAATCAATCGAAATATGTTTCTACAGGGTAGCAGTCTTTGAAGTCTTGCATGAGTTTGTAGCTGCCACGGCCAATTTGCAGAGGAAGTCACCGGACTCGAGCACATTAAACTCGTATGATGACAATGAGTACAACTTCTGCACGCACGACTCGGTCGCCATGGATACCCGCGTATAACAGTCGCAGTGTTTTGCCGTAATCACTCCAGAAAAAAATACGACGTCTGGCTGAAAGCTGTATGAAAACAGTTGAAATACACAGTCTGGGTGATAGACTTCTAACGTTACCGGGAGCTGTCGGGTCATTTATTTGCCGGTCATTTATTTACCACGCGGGACACAGTTTTACCTTACACAATGACCAACCGCATGCGCCAGCGTTCGCTCGTCGCTCAACGCCCGCTGAGGGGAAGGGCTGGTCGCCTTTCACAGAGTTTAGTGAAGGAAATACGTCACAGCTGACGGCACGCAGAGCGTTGGGAGTAAAGTTCTGCCAGCCGCGCCAGCTAGCTCAATGTGTTACATTACCGGTAGTTATCAATTCGATACTTTTCTTTTTCTTCCTCCAAGTGGAAAATATTCTCACTACACTTTATTTATTTATAATCCCAAAACTGATCAAGATAACTATTAATTTGAAAATTATTGCTAAAAGACACGTGTGGTACAAAGGCCATGTTTTTATCATATAGCCGGCAATTTGACCGTGTCGAGACATTGCCATTTGCGAGCCCCAAAATTTAAATATTAACCTCACGGTAACAGGGCATGCACAATCACTAGGGTCCCCGCGCCAGCACCCAGTTCAGGCTCTGGGCGACGAACGAAGCGCTAGCGCTGGCCACAGGACGGTAGCCCCTGCTTGTTTTCCAATTTGATATCGCGTTACCGAGCGCTTGTTAATCCAGGCACCCGACTACATTGTAACGGACAATTTTCGAGAAACCATTCGTCTTTCACTTTGTTCGAAAATTTGGTTAACGTTAAACCTACGGATTTGCTTTAAATAATTGCAGACATAACCGTAAGCCTTTGGTGATACATTCAGCGAATACAAACAAGATTTTAAATGAATGTTTCTGCAATTTTGTTTTTGCAGAGTTGCGGATGTGACTGTCACTGAAGAGGCGACCACACAGTGAGTACTTAATAAACACACGCATTCTCTTAAGTATGGAATTTGCCCTTACCTGACGTGCACTGATTAAAACTATTCTTAGTGCCAGTCCGAGAGCCTGTGAAAAAATTCACAAGTTTTCTGTGGGACTTGAACCTACGATCAATTCCTGCTTACTAGTGCGGCCACTCGACCACTGAGCAGCGGGTACCGCGAACTATTTCAAGATGTGTTTTGTGTCGAGGAGATGTAAACCTAAAGTCTCTGAGCAAGTTCTAATGGAAAGACGCTAAGGGCAAAACCTGTAATTAAAATTAACACCTCTCCAACGCAGAGAGCACGCATTCTTTACTTCCGCGCAGGATTCATTGCACTACGATGAACCGGAAACCCTTGAACATATCTGAGATAGAACATGAACATAAATAATCCACGTTGATATCATAAACTCTTGACTTTATCATTTTCAATTAAATTATTTTCCCCTTTTTCTATTGAGCACAACTCTTTTTACGGTTGGTAGTAGCTAACAGTCCGCCAGACGCACTCAACTCTTGTGTGAACTGTTATATGCTAATTTACTTAACATAAAACTGGCAGGATTCCTCTGGAATCATTACTCTCTACTAGTCCCTACGTACGTAGGACGTCTATATACTACGCGCGGGACGGGATACAGTCTAATTCGGGGCACGCACTTGCCAAGTGACATAAGAAACGTCTTGCACCAATACACGGTTATCAAAGGATGATTTGGGAGTAAAGATTCAGTCCATTTCAGACATGATGGTCACTTTTTAAAACCTTGTCGTAAATCGCTCGGTATAGCATAAGTGCCCTTATAGTCTGGGGAATTCAAATCGTCACATGATTGTACTAATGTGTTTCATGCGTTTGTACCATCAGTGTACTAAATTTCATTTAAATTTAATTCGCAAAAGGCTCGTTGTACGTCTCTGTGAAACATTATGATGGAAAGTAGATCTAGCTTTCAAAAATGAGCTCTCGTGAACTGAATTCATGTCTTCGTCATTCATTCCCGAAGCGCTAAATGATTAATTCGCCCGCAGGGCAGACGATTGATAGTGAGTGGGATATAACGTAATCTGTGATGAGTTTTGGGCAATATGCAAGCACGTCCAGGAGGGACGAGAGAAACAAAAGCTAACGAAAACAGCAAAGCTGAAAACCTTCCCACCTTTAGTACTTTGAAAAATTTCACGAGAACTTTCAAGCTTTTGTTTCAGGCTTTCTGAAGTTGTGTCAAAACGTCAACTATTGTAACAGATTGTAATATAGCCTTTTGGTTTCCATTCGATTATTTTCATGCCGTCGGTGGAGGGATTTCAGCTGAGCGCCCTAACTTGCTTCTTTATAAAGGTATTACCGGTCAGTTTCGGCAAACAAGCAGCCATTTAAACCTCTGTGCCATTCTTTTTCTCGCAAAACTGAAACACAGTAATTCATGAGAGGAAAATGGTTGCAATTCGAACGCACGGGTGTTAAATTGGTTGCTCTTTTGCCAAAATTTACCGGAAAACATACTTTTATCTTCTGGCAATTTGTATGCACACCAGAAATTGGTTTCTATTCTGGGCTGCCGAGGGCTTTTTGGTAGGCCGCGTGCGGGAGGGATTTGGCTAGTTCCCAGTACCGGGCAATATACTAATTGCGCCCACTAAAGCAGCTGACCTATGGTTGGTATCAGTCCATCGTAAAGTGCGTTTTTAGTGTTATTCACAAACAATAAAGCCAATTTATGGAATAATACCCAGCACGTCAGTAGTCCGACTACGGTACCTACTGTCGGCTTTATTTTTGGTAAATGATTTGGTAAATGAATGTGAAACACTTTACATTGGTAAACGCCGTGCTTTGTGATATTTTATACCTACTATAGGTCACGTGGATTAGTAGGCGCTCTTGTCATACTTTTTGTGTAGGCGCGGAAGCAATAGTTGTTCTGACGTGCCAACAGTGCGGAAAGTTGTATGCGGAGTTTTTGTAATAAACAAGAGTTTTGCCGTTGCATGTCCAGTAAGTTGTTTCCCCTTTTTGGTCTTGCCAGGCTGGAGGACATGACACGACTAGTCAGTGCAGCATTATTATTCACGTAAAAAGCAGGAGGATAAAGTCAGTAGTTTAGCCGACTCTGTTACTATTATCTCGATTCAATTTCACAAATAACGTTGGGAATGGGCTGGACTCGTACCATGAATATATTTTCGTCTGGTACCGTTATTTCAGAGAAATCCTTAGCTACATTTCATATGAAACAGCTGCCATCACGCATGACACGAATGTACGTGGCACTCAGTACGTGTGCAAATTTGTGTAGCCTAAAACTCGCTGAATTCGGCGGATCATGGTCCGTGATTCAACGCTTCTTGCTGAAACATACATGTAACACAGTATTTACGATCCATTTGCCCCTATTAAAGACTAATTTGATGAATAAGAATAAACTTTTCACGTTTTCCGTTCCAGTTTTAAAGCATTTCGGGAAACAATACCGCGAGTGTAGTAGTTAACCTTCTCAAAAGTTATGTAATGTAAAGTTCAAAGCAAAATGCTTGTTAAAATGCCACTTGTAAAGAGAGTATAACAAAGGTAACTTGTAGTGGAAATGAATGTCATCGCATGATTGTTTGGACATGGTTAGTAGAAATGATTGGTGATTTTCTAATTAATTGTTTTCATAAAAAAAATAATTACTCTGGCAGTCCCAGAAAGCTTTAAAATTGGCAATTGTGTTTAAGACGTCTGCTGAAATGAACGAGCGACATTACTTAAAAAGAAATAGGAGTTTAACTGCAGTACCTGAAATGACTCTCATTACATGAGTATTTGGACATGGTTAGTACAAATTATAATTAATTTTTAATTAATGAGTTTCATTAAAACATTAATTGCTGTAGCAGTCTCGGAAAGCTTCAAAATTGGCAATTATGAGTTAAGTGGTTGATTAAGATATCTGCAGAAATAAACAAGCAACGTTATACTCGTTGCATATGTGGGATTACTGAAATCCTGAATAGTTTATCTGGGCAAAATTCATACATCCTTGAGGATGATATCACTATTCTAAAATTTCCAATACTAAAGGGCCTGTCCAAGAATGAATCAGTACTTAAACTTGAAAATGAAAATTTTTAAAAGCAAGGTAAACAATCGTACAGGGACAGAGTATCACAAAGATTCACTCGATGTGTCCAAAATCCCCCAAAATAATTATTAACAACCAGCATACCTTCTTTTGTTGTGGCTGCTTCGCGAGTAGTCCGAGTTTCCTGTGTGTAGAAGCCAGACACTGTTATCTGCGGAGCAGGGGTGATTTCTGGCACTGATGGTGTGGTTCCGGCTGCTAAGGATGTTTCTGCAACTGAAAAATCTGTTACTGTAACAATGCCCATTGAAAGATATGAAGGTTCGGTTGTTTCTTTGACAGTCAGGGTATCTACGTCTGGTGTACCATCACCCCGTGTTGTCTCTGCTGCAGTTGTAATCCCTGTTACAGCTACACTTCTGTCAACCATTGTTGTCTCAGCAGCTGCAGTTATTGGTTTTCCTGTGGACATTTGTGTCTTTATAGTAGTGACATCAGCAACAGTCGTCTCTACGACTGTTGTTGTCTCAGAAGCTGCAGTAATAAGCTGGAATGGGGTTGGTTGTGTCTGTGTGGTAATTAGATCTGCCACAGTGGTCTCTACCACTGTTGTTGTCTTAGTAACTGAGGTAATTGGTTGGGCTCTGGTTGTTTGTGTCTTTGCAGTAGTTAAAGCAGCTACAGTTGTCTCTGCCACTGCAGTAGTCTCAGCAGCTGCAGTACTTGGTTGTGTTGTGGTTCTTGATGTCTGTGTAGTAGTTAAAGCAGCCAGAGTAGTCTTTACTACATTTGTTGTCTCGGTGGATGCAGTTGTTGTTTGCGCTGTCGTTGTTTGTGTACCTGTGGTAGTTCCATTAGCCACAGTTGTCTCTACCAAAGTTTTCGTTTCAATAGCTTGAGTAACTGGCTGGGCTGTGGTTGTTTGCGTCTGTCTAGTAGTGAAATCAACTAAAATTGTCTTTTCAACCGTATCAGCAGCTGCAGTAGTTGGCTGGGATCTGGTTGTTTGTGTCGGTGTAGCAGTATGTTCTTCCAAAGTTGTGTCTACAACTGTTGTTGTCTCAGCGGCTTCAGTAGTTTGCTGCACCGCAGTTTTTGTCAGTGCGGTAGTGACATCAGCCACAGCCGTTTCTACCACTGTTGTTGTCTCAACCGCTGCAGTTGGTGGTTCAGTCGTGGTACTTTGCATATCTATAGAAGTGACGTCAGCCACAGTTGTCTCTACCACTGTTGTTGTTTCAGCAGCTTTGGTAATTTGTTGCATACCAGTTGTTGTCTGTGGGGTAATGATATCAGTCACAGTTGTTTCTAGCACTGTTGTTCTCTCAACTGCAGCAGTTGTTGGTTCAGCCTTGGTGGTTGGTATCTCTCTAGAAGTAACATCAGCCGCAGTTGTACCTACCACTGGTGTTGTCTCAGCAACTTTGGTAGTTTTCTGCGCCCCAGTTGTTGTCTGTGGGGTAGTGACATCAGCCCCAGTCGTTTCTACGATTGTTGTTGTCTCAACAGCTGCAGTTGTTAGTTCAGACTTGGTCGTTTGTATCTCTCTAGAAGTAACATCAGCCGCAGTTGTACCCACCACTGTTGTTGTCTCAGCGACTTTGGTAGTTTGCTGCGCACCAGTTGTTGAATGTGTTTTAGTGACATCATCCACAGTTGTTTCTACCGCTGTTGTTGTCTCAGGAGCTAAAGGAGTTTGCTGTGCACTGGTTGTTGTCCGTGTAGCAGTGACATCATCCACAGTTGTTTCATCCACTGTTGTTGTCTGAACAGCTGCAGTTGATGGTTTAGCCGTGGTTGTTTGTGACTGTATAGAAGTGACATCAGCCACTGTTGTATCCAGTACTGTTGTTGTCTCAGCAACTTTCGTAGTTTTCTGCGCCCCAGTTGTTATCTGTGGGGTAGTGACATCAGCCCCAATCGTTACTACCACTGTTGTTGTCTCAACAGCTGCAGTTGTTGTTTCCGCCGTGGTCGTTTGTAACTCTCTAAAAGTAACATCAGCCACAGTTGTACCCTCCACTGGTGTTGTCTCAGCAGCTTTGGCAGTTTTCTGTGCCCCAGTCGTTGTCTGTGGGGTAGTGACATCAGCCCCAATCGTTACTACCACTGTTGTTGTCTCAACCGCTGCAGTTGGTGGTTCAGCCGTGGTTGTCTGCGTCTCTATAGCAGTGACCTCAGCCACAGTTGTTTCTACCACTGTTGTTGTCTCAACAGCTGCAGTTGTTGGTTCAGCCTTGGTGGTTGGTTTCTCTCTAGAAGTAACATCAGCCGCAGTTGTACCCACCACTGGCGTTGTCTCAGCGACTTTGGTAGTTTGCTGCACACCAGTTTTTGTCTGTGGGGTAGTGACATCAGCCACAGTTGTTTCTACCACTGTTGTTGTCTCAACAGCTGTAGTTGTTCGTTCAGCCGTGGTCGTTTGTATCTCTCTAGAAGTAATATCAGCCGCAGTTGTACCCACCACTGTTGTTGTCTCAGCGACTTTGGTAGTTTGCTGAGGACCAGTTGTTGAATGTGTTTTAGTGACATCATCCACAGTTGTTTCCACCACTGTTGTTGTCTCAACCGCTGCAGTTGGTGGTTCAGCCATGGTTGTCTGCGTTTCTATAGCAGTGACATCATCCACAGTTGTTTCTACCACTGTTGTTGTCTCAACAGCTGCAGTTGTTAGTTCAGCCTTGGTCGTTTGTATCTCGCTAGAAGTAACATCCGCCGCAGTTGTACCCACCACTGTTGTTGTGTCAGCGACTTTGGTAGTTTGCTGGGCACCAGTTGTCTGTGGGGTAGTGACATCAGCCACAGTTGTTTCTACCGTTGTTGTTGTCTCAGGAGCTGAAGGAGTTTGCTGTGCACTGGTTGTTATCCTTGTAGCAGTGACATCATCCACAGTTATTTCTACCACTGTTGTTGTCTCAACAGCTGCAGTTGTTAGTTCAGACTTGGTCGTTTGTATCTCTCTAGAAGTAACATCAGCCGCAGTTGTACCCACCACTGTTGTTATCTCAGCGACTTTGGTAGTTTGCTGCGCACCAGTTGTTGAATATGTTTTAGTGACATCATCCACGGTTGTTTGTACCCCTGTTGTTGTCTCAGGAGCTAAAGGAGTTTGCTGTGCACTGGTTGTTGTCCGTGTAGCAGTGACATCATCCACAGTTGTTTCTACCACTGTTGTTGTCTCAACAGCTGCAGTTGTTGGTTCAGCCTTGGTGGTTGGTATCTCTCTAGAAGTAACATCAGCTGCAGTTGTACCCACCATTGGCATTGTCTCAGCGACTTTGGTAGTTTGCTGCACTCCAGTTTTTGTCAGTGGGGTAGTGACATCAGCCACTGTTGTTTCTACCACTGTTGTTGTCTCAACAGCTGTAGTTGTTCGTTCAGACTTGGTCGTTTGTATCTCTCTAGAAGTAATATCAGCCGCAGTTGTACCCACCACTGTTGTTGTCTCAGCGACTTTGGTAGTTTCCTGAGCACCAGTTGTTGAATGTGTTTTAGTGACATCATCCACAGTTGTTTCTACCACTGTTGTTGTCTCAACCGCTGCAGTTGGTGGTTCAGCCGTGGTTGTCTGCGTTTCTATAGCAGTGACATCATCCACAGTTGTTTCTACCACTGTTGTTGTCTCAACCGCTGCAGTTGGTGGTTCAGCCGTGGTTGTCTGCGTTTCTATAGCAGTGACATCATCCACAGTTGTTTCTACCACTGTTGTTGTCTCAACAGCTGCAGTTGTTAGTTCAGCCTTGGTCGTTTTTATTTCTCTAGAAGTAACATCAGCCGCAGTTGTACCCACCACTGTTGTTATCTCAGCGACTTTGGTAGTTTGCTGCGCACCAGTTGTTGAATGTGTTTTAGTGACATCATCCAGAGTTGTTTGTACCCCTGTTGTTGTCTCAGGAGCTAAAGGAGTTTGCTGTGCACTGGTTGTTGTCCGGGTGGCAGTGACATCATCCACAGTTGTTTCTACCACTGTTGTTTTCTCAACAGCTGCAGTTGTTGGTTTAGCCTTGGTGGTTGGTATCTCTCTAGAAGTAACATCAGCTGCAGTTGTACCCACCACTGGCGTTGTCTCAGCGACTTTGGTAGTTTGCTGCGATCCAGTTTTTGTCAGTGGGGTAGTGACATCAGCCACAGTTGTTTCTACCGTTGTTGTTGTCTCAGGAGCTGAAGGAGTTTGCTGTGCACTGGTTGTTGTCCATGTAGCAGTGACATCATCCACAGTTGTTTCTTCCACTGTTGATGTCTCAACAGCTGCAGTTGTTGGTTCAGCCAAGGTCGTTTGTAACTCTCTAAAAGTAACATCAGCCACAGTTGTACCCACCACTGGTGTTGTCTCAGCAGCTTTGGTAGTTTTCTGTGCCCCAGTCGTTGTCTGTGGGGTAGTGACATCAGCCCCAATCGTTTCTACTACTGTTGTTGTCTCAACCGCTGCAGTTGGTGGTTCAGCCGTGGTTGTCTGCGTCTCTATAGCAGTGACATCATCCACAGTTGTTTCTACCACTGTTGTTGTCTCAACAGCTGCAGTTGTTGGTTCAGCCTTGGTGGTTGGTTTCTCTCTAGAAGTAACATCAGCCGCAGTTGTACCCACCAGTGGCGTTGTCTCAGTGACTTTGGTAGTTTGCTGCACACCAGTTTTTGTCTGTGGGGTAGTGACATCAACCACAGTTGTTTCTACCATTGTTGTTGTCTCAACTGCTGCAGTAGTTGGTTTAGCCGTGGTTGTTTCTGACTGTATAGAAGTGACCTCAGCCACTGTTGTATCCAGCGCTGTTGTCTCAGTAGCTTTGGTGATTTGCTGCGCACCAGTTGTTGTATGTGCGGTAGTAACGTCATCCACAGTTGTTTCTACCACCGTAGTTGTCTCAACCGCTGCAGTTGGTGGTTCAGCCGTGGTTGTCTGCGTCTCTATAGCAGTGACATCATCCACAGTTGTTTCTACCACTGTTGTTGTCTCAACAGCTGTAGTTGTTCGTTCAGCCGTGGTCGTTTGTATCTCTCTAGAAGTAATATCAGCCGCAGTTGTACCCACCACTGTTGTTGTCTCAGCGACTTTGGTAGTTTGCTGAGCACCAGTTGTTGAATGTGTTTTAGTGACATCATCCACAGTTGTTTCTACCACTGTTGTTGTCTCAACAGCTGCAATTGTAAGTTCAGCTTTGGTCGTTTGTATCTCGCTAGAAGTAACATCTGCCGCAGTTGTACCCACCACTGTTGCTGTGTCAGCGACTTTGGTAGTTTTCTGCGATCCAGTTTTTGTCAGTGGGGTAGTGACATCAGCCACAGTTGTTTCTACTGTTGTTGTTGTCTCAGGAGCTGAAGGAGTTTGCTGTGCACTGGTTGTTGTCCATGTAGCAGTGACATCATCCACAGTTGTTTCTTCCACTGTTGATGTCTCAACAGCTGCAGTTGTTGGTTCAGCCAAGGTCGTTTGTAACTCTCTAAAAGTAACATCAGCCACAGTTGTACCCACCACTGGTGTTGTCTCAGCAGCTTTGGTAGTTTTCTGTGCCCCAGTCGTTGTCTGTGGGGTAGTGACATCAGCCCCAATCGTTTCTACCACTGTTGTTGTCTCAACCGCTGCAGTTGGTGGTTCAGCCGTGGTTGTCTGCGTCTCTATAGCAGTTACATCATCCACAGTTGTTTCTACCACTGTTGTTGTCTCAACAGCTGCAGTTGTTGGTTCAGCCTTGGTGGTTGGTTTCTCTCTAGAAGTAACATCAGCCGCAGTTGTACCCACCACTGGCGTTGTCTCAGTGACTTTGGTGGTTTGCTGCACACCAGTTTTTGTCTGTGGGGTAGTGACATCAACCACAGTTGTTTCTACCATTGTTGTTGTCTCAACTGCTGCAGTAGCTGGTTTAGCCGTGGTTGTTTCTGACTGTATAGAAGTGACCTCAGCCACTGTTGTATCCAGCGCTGTTGTCTCAGTAGCTTTGGTGATTTGCTGCGCACCAGTTGTTGTATGTGCGGTAGTAACGTCATCCACAGTTGTTTCTACCACCGTAGTTGTCTCAACCGCTGCAGTTAGTGGTTCAGCCGTGGTGTTCTGCGTCTCTATAGCAGTGACATCATCCACAGTTGTTTCTACCACTGTTGTTGTCTCAACAGCTGTAGTTGTTCGTTCAGCCGTGGTCGTTTGTATCTCTCTAGAAGTAATATCAGCCGCAGTTGTACCCACCACTGTTGTTGTCTCAGCGACTTTGGTAGTTTGCTGAGCACCAGTTGTTGAATGTGTTTTAGTGACATCATCCACAGTTGTTTCTACCACTGTTGTTGTCTCAACAGCTGCAATTGTTAGTTCAGCCTTGGTCGTTTGTATCTCGCTAGAAGTAACATCTGCAGCAGTTGTACCCACCACTGTTGTTGTGTCAGCGACTTTGGTAGTTTTCTGTGCACCAGTTGTCTGTGGGGTAGTGACATCAGCCACAGTTGTTTCTACCGTTGTTGTTGTCTCAGGAGCTGAAGGAGTTTGCTGTGCACTGGTTGTTATCCGTGTAGCAGTGACATCATCCACAGTTGTTTCTACCACTGTTGTTGTCTCAACAGCTGCAGTTGTTGGTTCAGCCAAGGTCGTTTGTAACTCTCTAAAAGTAACATCAGCCACAGTTGTACCCACCACTGGTGTTGTCTCAGCAGCTTTGGTAGTTTTCTGTGCCCCAGTCGTTGTCTGTGGGGTAGTGACATCAGCCCCAATCGTTTCTACCACTGTTGTTGTCTCAACCGCTGCAGTTGGTGGTTCAGCCGTGGTTGTCTGCGTCTCTATAGCAGTTACATCATCCACAGTTGTTTCTACCACTGTTGTTGTCTCAACAGCTGCAGTTGTTGGTTCAGCCTTGGTGGTTGGTTTCTCTCTAGAAGTAACATCAGCCGCAGTTGTACCCACCACTGGCGTTGTCTCAGTGACTTTGGTGGTTTGCTGCACACCAGTTTTTGTCTGTGGGGTAGTGACATCAACCACAGTTGTTTCTACCATTGTTGTTGTCTCAACTGCTGCAGTAGCTGGTTTAGCCGTGGTTGTTTCTGACTGTATAGAAGTGACCTCAGCCACTGTTGTATCCAGCGCTGTTGTCTCAGTAGCTTTGGTGATTTGCTGCGCACCAGTTGTTGTATGTGCGGTAGTAACGTCATCCACAGTTGTTTCTACCACCGTAGTTGTCTCAACCGCTGCAGTTGGTGGTTCAGCCGTGGTGTTCTGCGTCTCTATAGCAGTGACATCATCCACAGTTGTTTCTACCACTGTTGTTGTCTCAACAGCTGTAGTTGTTCGTTCAGCCGTGGTCGTTTGTATCTCTCTAGAAGTAATATCAGCCGCAGTTGTACCCACCACTGTTGTTGTCTCAGCGACTTTGGTAGTTTGCTGAGCACCAGTTGTTGAATGTGTTTTAGTGACATCATCCACAGTTGTTTCTACCACTGTTGTTGTCTCAACCGCTGCAGTTGGTGGTTCAGCCGTGGTTGTCTGCGTCTTTGTAGCAGTGACATCATCCACAGTTGTTTCTACCACTGTTGGTGTCTCAACAGCTGCAGTTATTAGTTCAGCCTTGGTCGTTTTTATCTCTTTAGAAGTAACATCTGCCGCAGTTGTACCCACCACTGTTGTTGTGTCAGCGACTTTGGTAGTTTGCTGCACACCAGTTGTCTGTGGGGTAGTGACATCAGCCACAGTTGTTTCTACCGTTGTTGTTGTCTCAGGAGCTGAAGGAGTTTGCTGGGCACTGGTTGTTATCCGTGTAGCAGTGACATCATCCACAGTTGTTTCTACCACTGTTGTGTTCTCAACAGCTGCAGTTGTTGGTTCAGCCGTGGTCATTTGTAACTCCATAGAAGTAACATCAGCCGCAGTTGTACCCACCACTGGTGTTGTCTCAGCAGCTTTGGTAGTTTTCTGCGCCCCAGACCTTGTCTGTGGGGTAGTGACATCATCCACAGTTGTTTCTACCACTGTTGTTGTCTCAACAGCTGCAGTTGTTGGTTCAGCCTTTGTGGTTGGTATCTCTCTAGAAGTAACATCAGCCGAAGCTGTACCCACCACTGGCGTTGTCTCAGCGACTTTGGTAGTTTGCTGCGCACCAGTTTTTGTCTGTGGGGTAGTGACATCAGCCCCAGTTGTTTCTACCACTGTTGTTGTCTCAACAGCTGCAGTTGTTAGTTCAGACTTGGTCGTTTTTATCTCTCTAGAAGTAACATCAGCCGCAGTTGTACCCACCACTGTTGTTATCTCAGCGACTTTGGTAGTTTGCTGCACACCAGTTGTTGAATATGTTTTAGTGACATCATCCACAGTTGTTTGTACCCCTGTTGTTGTCTCAGGAGCTAAAGGAGTTTGCTGTGCACTGGTTGTTGTCCGTGTAGCAGTGACATCAACCACAGTTGTTTGTACCACTGTTGTTGTCTTAACAGCTGCAGTTGTTGGTTCAGCCTTGGTGGTTGGTTTCTCTCTAGAAGTAACATCTGCTGCAGTTGTACCCACCACTGGCATTGTCTCAGCGACTTTGGTAGTTTGCTGTGCTCCAGTTTTTGTCAGTGGGGTAGTGACATCAGCCACTGTTGTTTCTACCACTAGTGTTGTCTCAACCGCTGCAGTTGGTGGTTCAGCCGTGGTTGTCTGCGTCTCTATAGCAGTGACATCATCCACAGTTGTTTCTACCACTGTTGTTGTCTCAACAGCTGCAGTTGTTAGTTCAGACTTGGTCGTTTTTATCTCTCTAGAAGTAACATCAGCCGCAGTTGTACCCACCACTGTTGTTATCTCAGCGACTTTGGTAGTTTGCTGCGCACCAGTTGTTGAATATGTTTTAGTGACATCATCCACAGTTGTTTGTACCCCTGTTGTTGTCTCAGGAGCTAAAGGAGTTTGCTGCGCTCCAGTTTTTGTCAGTGGGGTAGTGACATCAGCCACTGTTGTTTCTACCACTGTTGTTGTCTCAACAGCTGTAGTTGTTCTTTCAGACTTGGTCGTTTGTATCTCTCTAGAAGTAATATCAGCCGCAGTTGTACCCACCACTGTTGTTGTCTCAGCGACTTTGGTAGTTTGCTGAGCACCAGTTGTTGAATGTGTGTTAGTGACATCCTCCACAGTTGTTTCTACCACTGTTGTTGTCTCAACCGCTGCAGTTGGTGGTTCAGCCGTGGTTGTCTGCGTCTCTGTAGCAGTGACATCATCCACAGTTGTTTCTACCACTGTTGTTGTCTCAACAGCTGCAGTTGTTAGTTCAGCCTTGGTCGTTTTTATCTCTCTAGAAGTAACATCTGCCGCAGTTGTACCCACCACTGTTGTTGTGTCAGCGACTTTGGTAGTTTGCTGCACACCAGTTGTCTGTGGGGTAGTGACATCAGCCACAGTTGTTTCTACCACTGTTGTTGTCTCAACAGCTGCAATTGTTAGTTCAGCCTTGGTCGTTTGTATCTCGCTAGAAGTAACATCTGCCGCAGTTGTACCCACCACTGTTGTTTTGTCAGCGACTTTGGTAGTTTTCTGTGCACCAGTTGTCTGTGGGGTAGTGACATCAGCCACAGTTGTTTCTACCGTTGTTGTTGTCTCAGGAGCTGAAGGAGTTTGCTGTGCACTGGTTGTTATCCGTGTAGCAGTGACATCATCCACAGTTGTTTCTACCACTGTTGTTGTCTCAACAGCTGCAGTTGTTCGTTCAGACTTGGTCGTTTGTATCTCTCTAGAAGTAACATCAGCCGCAGTTGTACCCACCACTGTTGTTATCTCAGCGACTTTGGTAGTTTGCTGCGCACCAGTTGTTGAATGTGTTTTAGTGACATCATCCACAGTTGTTTGTACCCCTGTAGTTGTCTCAGGAGCTAAAGGAGTTTGCTGTGCACTGGTTGTTGTCCGTGTAGCAGTTACATCATCCACAGTTGTTTCTACCACTGTTGTTGTCTCAACAGCTGCAGTTGTTGGTTCAGCCTTGGTGGTTGGTTTCTCTCTAGAAGTAACATCAGCCGCAGTTGTACCCACCACTGGCATTGTCTCAGTGACTTTGGTGGTTTGCTGCACACCAGTTTTTGTCTGTGGGGTAGTGACATCAACCACAGTTGTTTCTACCATTGTTGTTGTCTCAACTGCTGCAGTAGCTGGTTTAGCCGTGGTTGTTTCTGACTGTATAGAAGTGACCTCAGCCACTGTTGTATCCAGCGCTGTTGTCTCAGTAGCTTTGGTGATTTGCTGCGCACCAGTTGTTGTATGTGCGGTAGTAACGTCATCCACAGTTGTTTCTACCACCGTAGTTGTCTCAACCGCTGCAGTTGGTGGTTCAGCCGTGGTGTTCTGCGTCTCTATAGCAGTGACATCATCCACAGTTGTTTCTACCACTGTTGTTGTCTCAACAGCTGTAGTTGTTCGTTCAGCCGTGGTCGTTTGTATCTCTCTAGAAGTAATATCAGCCGCAGTTGTACCCACCACTGTTGTTGTCTCAGCGACTTTGGTAGTTTGCTGAGCACCAGTTGTTGAATGTGTTTTAGTGACATCATCCACAGTTGTTTCTACCACTGTTGTTGTCTCAACAGCTGCAATTGTTAGTTCAGCCTTGGTCGTTTGTATCTCGCTAGAAGTAACATCTGCCGCAGTTGTACCCACCACTGTTGTTGTGTCAGCGACTTTGGTAGTTTTCTGTGCACCAGTTGTCTGTGGGGTAGTGACATCAGCCACAGTTGTTTCTACCGTTGTTGTTGTCTCAGGAGCTGAAGGAGTTTGCTGTGCACTGGTTGTTATCCGTGTAGCAGTGACATCATCCACAGTTGTTTCTACCACTGTTGTTGTCTCAACAGCTGCAGTTGTTCGTTCAGACTTGGTCGTTTGTATCTCTCTAGAAGTAACATCAGCCGCAGTTGTACCCACCACTGTTGTTATCTCAGCGACTTTGGTAGTTTGCTGCGCACCAGTTGTTGAATGTGTTTTAGTGACATCATCCACAGTTGTTTGTACCCCTGTAGTTGTCTCAGGAGCTAAAGGAGTTTGCTGTGCACTGGTTGTTGTCCGTGTAGCAGTGACATCATCCACAGTTGTTTCTACCACTGTTGTTGTCTCAACAGCTGCAGTTGTTGGTTCAGTCTTGGTGGTTGGTATCTCTCTAGAAGTAACATCAGCTGCAGTTGTACCCACCACTGGCATTGTCTCAGTGACTTTGGTAGTTTGCTGCGCTCCAGTTTTTGTCAGTGGGGTAGTGACATCAGCCACTGTTGTTTCTACCACTGTTGTTGTCTCAACAGCTGTAGTTGTTCTTTCAGACTTGGTCGTTTGTATCTCTCTAGAAGTAATATCAGCCGCAGTTGTACCCACCACTGTTGTTGTCTCAGCGACTTTGGTAGTTTGCTGAGCACCAGTTGATGAATGTGTTTTAGTGACATCATCCACAGTTGTTTCTACCACTGTTGTTGTCTCAACCGCTGCAGTTGGTGGTTCAGCCGTGGTTGTCTGCGTCTCTGTAGCAGTGACATCATCCACAGTTGTTTCTACCACTGTTGGTGTCTCAACAGCTGCAGTTATTAGTTCAGCCTTGGTCGTTTTTATCTCTCTAGAAGTAACATCTGCCGCAGTTGTAGCCACCACTGTTGTTGTGTCAGCGACTTTGGTAGTTTGCTGCACACCAGTTTTTGTCTGTGGGGTAGTGACATCAGCCACAGTTGTTTCTACCATTGTTGTTGTCTCAACTGCTGCAGTAGTTGGTTTAGCCGTGGTTGTTTCTGACTGTATAGAAGTGACCTCAGCCACTGTTGTATCCAGCACTGTTGTCTCAGTAGCTTTGGTGATTTGCTGCGCACCAGTTGTTGTATGTGCGGTAGTAACGTCATCCACAGTTGTTTCTACCACCGTAGTTGTCTCAATCGCTGCAGGTGGTGGTTCAGCCGTGGTTGTCTGTGTCTCTATCGCAGTGACATCATCCACAGTTGTTTCTACCACTGTTGTTGTCTCAACAGCTGTAGTTGTTCGTTCAGACTTGGTCGTTTGTATCTCTCTAGAAGTAATATCAGCCGCAGTTGTACCCACCACTGTTGTCGTCTGAGCGACTTTGGTAGTTTGTTGAGCACCAGTTGTTGAATGTGTTTTAGTGACATCATCCACGGTTGTTTGTACCACTGTTGTTGTCTCAACAGCTGTAGCTGTTCGTTCAGCCGTGGTTGTTTGTATCTCTCTAGAAGTAATATCAGCCGCAGTTGTACCCACCACTGTTGTTATCTCAGCGACTTTGGTAGTTTGCTGCGCACCAGTTGTTGAATGTGTTTTAGTGACATCATCCACAGTTGTTTGTACCCCTGTTGTTGTCTCAGGAGCTAAAGGAGTTTGCTGTGCACTGGTTGTTGTCCGTGTAGCAGTGACATCATCCACAGTTGTTTCTACCACTGTTGTTGTCTCAACAGCTGCAGTTGTTGGTTCAGTCTTGGTGGTTGGTATCTCTCTAGAAGTAACATCAGCTGCAGTTGTACCCACCACTGGCATTGTCTCAGTGACTTTGGTAGTTTGCTGCGCTCCAGTTTTTGTCAGTGGGGTAGTGACATCAGCCACTGTTGTTTCTACCACTGTTGTTGTCTCAACAGCTGTAGTTGTTCTTTCAGACTTGGTCGTTTGTATCTCTCTAGAAGTAATATCAGCCGCAGTTGTACCCACCACTGTTGTTGTCTCAGCGACTTTGGTAGTTTGCTGAGCACCAGTTGTTGAATGTGTTTTAGTGACATCATCCACAGTTGTTTCTATCACTGTTGTTGTCTCAACCGCTGCAGTTGGTGGTTCAGCCGTGGTTGTCTGCGTCTTTGTAGCAGTGACATCATCCACAGTTGTTTCTACCACTGTTGGTGTCTCAACAGCTGCAGTTATTAGTTCAGCCTTGGTCGTTTTTATCTCTTTAGAAGTAACATCTGCCGCAGTTGTACCCACCACTGTTGTTGTGTCAGCGACTTTGGTAGTTTGCTGCACACCAGTTGTCTGTGGGGTAGTGACATCAGCCACAGTTGTTTCTACCGTTGTTGTTGTCTCAGGAGCTGAAGGAGTTTGCTGGGCACTGGTTGTTATCCGTGTAGCAGTGACATCATCCACAGTTGTTTCTACCACTGTTGTGTTCTCAACAGCTGCAGTTGTTGGTTCAGCCGTGGTCATTTGTAACTCCATAGAAGTAACATCAGCCGCAGTTGTACCCACCACTGGTGTTGTCTCAGCAGCTTTGGTAGTTTTCTGCGCCCCAGACCTTGTCTGTGGGGTAGTGACATCATCCACAGTTGTTTCTACCACTGTTGTTGTCTCAACAGCTGCAGTTGTTGGTTCAGCCTTGGTGGTTGGTATCTCTCTAGAAGTAACATCAGCCGAAGCTGTACCCACCACTGGCGTTGTCTCAGCGACTTTGGTAGTTTGCTGCGCACCAGTTTTTGTCTGTGGGGTAGTGACATCAGCCCCAGTTGTTTCTACCACTGTTGTTGTCTCAACAGCTGCAGTTGTTAGTTCAGACTTGGTCGTTTTTATCTCTCTAGAAGTAACATCAGCCGCAGTTGTACCCACCACTGTTGTTATCTCAGCGACTTTGGTAGTTTGCTGCGCACCAGTTGTTGAATATGTTTTAGTGACATCATCCACAGTTGTTTGTACCCCTGTTGTTGTCTCAGGAGCTAAAGGAGTTTGCTGTGCACTGGTTGTTGTCCGTGTAGCAGTGACATCAACCACAGTTGTTTGTACCACTGTTGTTGTCTTAACAGCTGCAGTTGTTGGTTCAGCCTTGGTGGTTGGTTTCTCTCTAGAAGTAACATCTGCTGCAGTTGTACCCACCACTGGCATTGTCTCAGCGACTTTGGTAGTTTGCTGTGCTCCAGTTTTTGTCAGTGGGGTAGTGACATCAGCCACTGTTGTTTCTACCACTAGTGTTGTCTCAACCGCTGCAGTTGGTGGTTCAGCCGTGGTTGTCTGCGTCTCTATAGCAGTGACATCATCCACAGTTGTTTCTACCACTGTTGTTGTCTCAACAGCTGCAGTTGTTAGTTCAGACTTGGTCGTTTTTATCTCTCTAGAAGTAACATCAGCCGCAGTTGTACCCACCACTGTTGTTATCTCAGCGACTTTGGTAGTTTGCTGCGCACCAGTTGTTGAATATGTTTTAGTGACATCATCCACAGTTGTTTGTACCCCTGTTGTTGTCTCAGGAGCTAAAGGAGTTTGCTGCGCTCCAGTTTTTGTCAGTGGGGTAGTGACATCAGCCACTGTTGTTTCTACCACTGTTGTTGTCTCAACAGCTGTAGTTGTTCTTTCAGACTTGGTCGTTTGTATCTCTCTAGAAGTAATATCAGCCGCAGTTGTACCCACCACTGTTGTTGTCTCAGCGACTTTGGTAGTTTGCTGAGCACCAGTTGATGAATGTGTTTTAGTGACATCATCCACAGTTGTTTCTACCACTGTTGTTGTCTCAACCGCTGCAGTTGGTGGTTCAGCCGTGGTTGTCTGCGTCTCTGTAGCAGTGACATCATCCACAGTTGTTTCTACCACTGTTGGTGTCTCAACAGCTGCAGTTATTAGTTCAGCCTTGGTCGTTTTTATCTCTCTAGAAGTAACATCTGCCGCAGTTGTAGCCACCACTGTTGTTGTGTCAGCGACTTTGGTAGTTTGCTGCACACCAGTTTTTGTCTGTGGGGTAGTGACATCAGCCACAGTTGTTTCTACCATTGTTGTTGTCTCAACTGCTGCAGTAGTTGGTTTAGCCGTGGTTGTTTCTGACTGTATAGAAGTGACCTCAGCCACTGTTGTATCCAGCACTGTTGTCTCAGTAGCTTTGGTGATTTGCTGCGCACCAGTTGTTGTATGTGCGGTAGTAACGTCATCCACAGTTGTTTCTACCACCGTAGTTGTCTCAATCGCTGCAGGTGGTGGTTCAGCCGTGGTTGTCTGTGTCTCTATCGCAGTGACATCATCCACAGTTGTTTCTACCACTGTTGTTGTCTCAACAGCTGTAGTTGTTCGTTCAGACTTGGTCGTTTGTATCTCTCTAGAAGTAATATCAGCCGCAGTTGTACCCACCACTGTTGTCGTCTGAGCGACTTTGGTAGTTTGTTGAGCACCAGTTGTTGAATGTGTTTTAGTGACATCATCCACGGTTGTTTGTACCACTGTTGTTGTCTCAACAGCTGTAGCTGTTCGTTCAGCCGTGGTTGTTTGTATCTCTCTAGAAGTAATATCAGCCGCAGTTGTACCCACCACTGTTGTTATCTCAGCGACTTTGGTAGTTTGCTGCGCACCAGTTGTTGAATGTGTTTTAGTGACATCATCCACAGTTGTTTGTACCCCTGTTGTTGTCTCAGGAGCTAAAGGAGTTTGCTGTGCACTGGTTGTTGTCCGTGTAGCAGTGACATCATCCACAGTTGTTTCTACCACTGTTGTTGTCTCAACAGCTGCAGTTGTTGGTTCAGTCTTGGTGGTTGGTATCTCTCTAGAAGTAACATCAGCTGCAGTTGTACCCACCACTGGCATTGTCTCAGTGACTTTGGTAGTTTGCTGCGCTCCAGTTTTTGTCAGTGGGGTAGTGACATCAGCCACTGTTGTTTCTACCACTGTTGTTGTCTCAACAGCTGTAGTTGTTCTTTCAGACTTGGTCGTTTGTATCTCTCTAGAAGTAATATCAGCCGCAGTTGTACCCACCACTGTTGTTGTCTCAGCGACTTTGGTAGTTTGCTGAGCACCAGTTGTTGAATGTGTTTTAGTGACATCATCCACAGTTGTTTCTATCACTGTTGTTGTCTCAACCGCTGCAGTTGGTGGTTCAGCCGTGGTTGTCTGCGTCTTTGTAGCAGTGACATCATCCACAGTTGTTTCTACCACTGTTGGTGTCTCAACAGCTGCAGTTATTAGTTCAGCCTTGGTCGTTTTTATCTCTTTAGAAGTAACATCTGCCGCAGTTGTACCCACCACTGTTGTTGTGTCAGCGACTTTGGTAGTTTGCTGCACACCAGTTGTCTGTGGGGTAGTGACATCAGCCACAGTTGTTTCTACCGTTGTTGTTGTCTCAGGAGCTGAAGGAGTTTGCTGGGCACTGGTTGTTATCCGTGTAGCAGTGACATCATCCACAGTTGTTTCTACCACTGTTGTGTTCTCAACAGCTGCAGTTGTTGGTTCAGCCGTGGTCATTTGTAACTCCATAGAAGTAACATCAGCCGCAGTTGTACCCACCACTGGTGTTGTCTCAGCAGCTTTGGTAGTTTTCTGCGCCCCAGACCTTGTCTGTGGGGTAGTGACATCATCCACAGTTGTTTCTACCACTGTTGTTGTCTCAACAGCTGCAGTTGTTGGTTCAGCCTTGGTGGTTGGTATCTCTCTAGAAGTAACATCAGCCGAAGCTGTACCCACCACTGGCGTTGTCTCAGCGACTTTGGTAGTTTGCTGCGCACCAGTTTTTGTCTGTGGGGTAGTGACATCAGCCCCAGTTGTTTCTACCACTGTTGTTGTCTCAACAGCTGCAGTTGTTAGTTCAGACTTGGTCGTTTTTATCTCTCTAGAAGTAACATCAGCCGCAGTTGTACCCACCACTGTTGTTATCTCAGCGACTTTGGTAGTTTGCTGCGCACCAGTTGTTGAATATGTTTTAGTGACATCATCCACAGTTGTTTGTACCCCTGTTGTTGTCTCAGGAGCTAAAGGAGTTTGCTGTGCACTGGTTGTTGTCCGTGTAGCAGTGACATCAACCACAGTTGTTTGTACCACTGTTGTTGTCTTAACAGCTGCAGTTGTTGGTTCAGCCTTGGTGGTTGGTTTCTCTCTAGAAGTAACATCTGCTGCAGTTGTACCCACCACTGGCATTGTCTCAGCGACTTTGGTAGTTTGCTGTGCTCCAGTTTTTGTCAGTGGGGTAGTGACATCAGCCACTGTTGTTTCTACCACTAGTGTTGTCTCAACCGCTGCAGTTGGTGGTTCAGCCGTGGTTGTCTGCGTCTCTATAGCAGTGACATCATCCACAGTTGTTTCTACCACTGTTGTTGTCTCAACAGCTGCAGTTGTTAGTTCAGACTTGGTCGTTTTTATCTCTCTAGAAGTAACATCAGCCGCAGTTGTACCCACCACTGTTGTTATCTCAGCGACTTTGGTAGTTTGCTGCGCACCAGTTGTTGAATATGTTTTAGTGACATCATCCACAGTTGTTTGTACCCCTGTTGTTGTCTCAGGAGCTAAAGGAGTTTGCTGCGCTCCAGTTTTTGTCAGTGGGGTAGTGACATCAGCCACTGTTGTTTCTACCACTGTTGTTGTCTCAACAGCTGCAGTTGTTAGTTCAGACTTGGTCGTTTTTATCTCTCTAGAAGTAACATCAACCGCAGCTGTACCCACCACTGGTGTTGTCTCAGCAGCTTTGGTAGTTTTCTGCGCCCCAGACCTTGTCTGTGGGGTAGTGACATCATCCACAGTTGTTTCTACCACTGTTGTTGTCTCAACAGCTGCAGTTGTTGGTTCAGCCTTGGTGGTTGGTATCTCTCTAAAAGTAACATCAGCTGCAGTTGTACCCACCACTGGCGTTGTCTCAGCGACTTTGGTAGTTTGCTGCGCTCCAGTCGTTGTCTGTGGGGTCGTCACATCAGCCCCAATCGTTACTACCACTGTTGTTGTCTCAACCGCTGCAGTTGGTGGTTCAGCCGTTGTTGTCTGCGTCTCCATAGCAGTGACATCATCCACAGTTGTTTCTACCACTGTTGTTGTCTCAACAGCTGCAGTTGTTGGTTGAGCCTTGGTGGTTGGTTTCTCTCTAGAAGTAACATCAGCCGCAGTTGTACCCACCACTGGCGTTGTCTCAGTGACTTTGGTAGTTTGCTGCACACCAGTTTTTGTCTGTGGGGTAGTGACATCAGCCACAGTTGTTTCTACCATTGTTATTGTCTCAACAGCTGCAGTAGTTGGTTTAGCCGTGGTTGTTTCTGACTGTATAGAAGTGACCTCAGCCACTGTTGTATCCAGCACTGTTGTCTCAGTAGCTTTGGTGATTTGCTGCGCACCAGTTGTTGTACGTGCGGTAGTAACGTCGTTCACAGTTGTTTCTACCACCGTAGTTGTCTCAACCGCTGCAGTTGGTGGTTCAGCCGTGGTTGTCTGCGTCTCTATAGCAGTGACATCATCCACAGTTGTTTCTACCACTGTTGTTGTCTCAACAGCTGTAGTTGTTTGTTCAGACTTGGTCGTTTGTATCTCTCTAGAAGTAACATCAGCCGCAGTTGTACCCACCACTGTTGTTGTCTCAGCGACTTTGGTAGTTTGCTGCGCCCCAGTTTTTGTCTGTGGGGTAGTGACATCAGCCCCAGTCGTTTCTACCACTGCTGTTGTCTCAACCGCTGCAGTTGGTGCTTCAGCCGTGGTTGTCTGCGTCTCCATAGCAGTGAATTCATCCACAGTTGTTTCTACCACTGTTGTTGTCTCAACAGCTGCTGTTGTTGGTTCAGCCTTGGTGGTTGGTATCTCTCTAGAAGTAACGTGAGCTCCAGTTGTACCCACCACTGGCGTTGTCTCAGTGACTTTGGTAGTTTGCTGGGCACCAGTTGTCTGTGGGGTAGTGACATCAGCCACAGTTGTTTCTACCGTTGTTGTTGTCTCAGGAGCTGAAGGAGTTTGCTGTGCACTGGTTGTTATCCGTGTAGCAGTGACATCATCCACAGTTGTTTCTACCACTGTTGTTGTCTCAACAGCTGCAGTTGTTAGTTCAGACTTTGTCGTTTTTATCTCTCTAGAAGTAACATCAGCCGCAGCTGTACCCACCACTGGTGTTGTCTCAGCAGCTTTGGTAGTTTTCTGCGCCCCAGACCTTGTCTGTGGGGTAGTGACATCATCCACAGTTGTTTCTACCACTGTTGTTGTCTCAACAGCTGCAGTTGTTGGTTCAGCCTTGGTGGTTGGTATCTCTCTGGAAGTAACATCAGCTGCAGTTGTACCCACCACTGGCGTTGTCTCAGCGACTTTGGTAGTTTGCTGCGCTCCAGTCGTTGTCTGTGGGGTCGTGACATCAGCCCCAATCGTTACTACCACTGTTGTTGTCTCAACCGCTGCAGTTGGTGGTTCAGCCGTTGTTGTCTGCATCTCCATAGCAGTGACATCATCCACAGTTGTTTCTACCACTGTTGTTGTCTCAACAGCTGCAGTTGTTGGTTCAGCCTTGGTGGTTGGTTTCTCTCTAGAAGTAACATCAGCCGCAGTTGTACCCACCACTGGCGTTGTCTCAGTGACTTTTGTAGTTTGCTGCACACCAGTTTTTGTCTGTGGGGTAGTGACATCAGCCACAGTTGTTTCTACCGTTGTTGTTGTCTCAGGAGCTGAAGGAGTTTGCTGTGCACTGTTTGTTGTCCGTGTAGCAGTGACATCATCCACAGTTGTTTCTTCCACTGTTGATGTCTCATCAGCTGCAGTTGTTGGTTGAGCCTTGGTGGTTGGTTTCTCTCTAGAAGTAAAATCAGCCGCAGTTGTACCCACCACTGGCGTTGTCTCAGTGACTTTGGTAGTTTGCTGCACACCAGTTTTTGTCTGTGGGGTAGTGACATCAGCCACAGTTGTTTCTAACATTGTTGTTGTCTCAACAGCTGCAGTAGTTGGTTTAGCCGTGGTTGTTTCTGACTGTATAGAAGTGACCTCAGCCACTCTTGTATCCAGCACTGTTGTCTCAGTAGCTTTGGTGATTTGCTGCGCACCAGTTGTTGTACGTGCGGTAGTAACGTCGTTCACAGTTGTTTCTACCACCGTAGTTGTCTCAACTGCTGCAGTTGGTGGTTCAGCCGTGGTTGTCTGCGTCTCTATAGCAGTGACATCATCCACAGTTGTTTCTACCACTGTTGTTGTCTCAACAGCTGCAGTTGTTGGTTCAGCCGTGGTCGTTTGTAACTCTCTAGAAGTAACATGAGCCGCAGTTGTACCCACCACTGGTGTTGTCTCAGCAGCTTTGGTAGTTTTCTGCGCCCCAGACCTTGTCTGTGGGGTAGTGACATCATCCACAGTTGTTTCTACCATTGTTGTTGTCTCAACAGCTGCAGTTGTTGGTTCAGCCTTGGTGGTTGGTATCTCTCTAGAAGTAACATCAGCCGAAGCTGTACCCACCACTGGCGTTGTCTCAGCGACTTTGGTAGTTTGCTGCGCCCCAGTTTTTGTCTGTGGGGTAGTGACATCAGCCCCAATCGTTACTACCACTATTGTTGTCTCAACCGCTGCAGTTGGTGGTTCAGCCGTGGTTGTCTGCGTCTTTATAGCAGTGACATCATCCACAGTTGTTTCTACCACTGTTGTTGTCTCAACAGCTGCAGTTGTTAGTTCAGCCTTGGTGGTTGGTTTCTCTCTAGAAGTAACATCAGCCGCAGTTGTACCCACCACTGGCGTTGTCTCAGTGACTTTTGTAGTTTGCTGCACACCAGTTTTTGTCTGTGGGGTAGTGACATCAGCCACAGTTGTTTCTACCGTTGTTGTTGTCTCAGGAGCTGAAGGAGTTTGCTGTGCACTGTTTGTTGTCCGTGTAGCAGTGACATCATCCACAGTTGTTTCTTCCACTGTTGATGTCTCATCAGCTGCAGTTGTTGGTTCAGCCGTGGTCTGTTGCAACTCTCTAAAAGTAACATCAGCCGCAGTTGTACCCTTCACTGGTGTTGTCTCAGCAGCTTTGGTAGTTTTCTGCGCCCCAGTCGTTGTCTGTGGGGTAGTGACATCATCCACAGTTGTTTCTACCACTGTTGTTGTCTCAACAGCTGCAGTTGTTGGTTCAGCCTTGGTGGTTGGTATCTCTCTAGAAGTAACATCAGCCGAAGCTGTACCCACCACTGGCCTTGTCTCAGCGACTTTGGTAGTTTGCTGCGCACCAGTTTTTGTCTGTGGGGTAGTGACATCAGCTCCAGTCGTTTCTACCACTGTTGTTGTCTCAACTGCTGCAGTTGGTGCTTCAGCCGTGGTTGTCTGCGTCTGCATAGCAGTGACATCATCCACAGTTGTTTCTACCACTGTTGTTGTCTCAACAGCTGCAGTTGTTGGTTCAGCCTTGGTGGTTGGTATCTCTCTAGAAGTAACATCAGTTGCAGTTGTACCCACCACTGGCGTTGTCTCAGCGACTTTGGTAGTTTGCTGCGCTCCAGTTTTTGTCTGTGGGGTAGTGACATCAGCCACAGTTGTTTCTACCGTTGTTGTTGTCTCAGGAGCTGAAGGAGTTTGCTGTGCACTGTTTGTTGTCCGTGTAGCAGTGACATCATCCACAGTTGTTTCTTCCACTGTTGA
Source organism: Acanthaster planci (assembly GCF_054643075.1). Lineage (NCBI taxonomy): Eukaryota > Metazoa > Echinodermata > Asteroidea > Valvatida > Acanthasteridae > Acanthaster > Acanthaster planci. The sequence goes on along the minus strand of NC_141787.1, from coordinate 11,180,724 downwards.
TGTCTCATCAGCTGCAGTTGTTGGTTCAGCCGTGGTCGTTTGCAACTCTCTAAAAGTAACATCAGCCGCAGTTGTACCCTTCACTGGTGTTGTCTCAGCAGCTTTGGTAGTTTTCTGCGCCCCAGTCGTTGTCTGTGGGGTAGTGACATCAGCCCCAATTGTTACTACCACTGTTGTTGTCTCAACCGCTGCAGTTGGTGGTTCAGCCGTTGTTGTCTGCGTCTCCATAGCAGTGACATCATCCACAGTTGTTTCTACCACTGTTGTTGTCTCAAAAGCTGTAGTTGTTGGTTCAGCCTTGGTGGTTTGTTTCTCTCTAGAAGTAACATCAGCCGCAGTTGTACCCACCACTGGCGTTGTCTCAGTGACTTTGGTAGTTTGCTGCGCTCCAGTTTTTGTCTGTGGGGTAGTGACATCAGCCACAGTTGTTTCTACCGTTGTTGTTGTCTCAACAGCTGCAGTAGTTGGTTTAGTCGTGGTTGTTTCTGACTGTATAGAAGTGACCCCAACCACTGTTGTATCCAGCACTGTTGTCTCAGTAGCTTTGGTGATTTGCTGCGCACCAGTTGTTGTACGTGCGGTAGTAACATCATCCACAGTTGTTTCTACCACTGTTGTTGTCTCAACCGCTGCAGTTGGTGGTGCAGCCGTGGTGTTCTGCGTCTCTATAGCAGTGACATCATCCACAGTTGTTTCTACCACTGTTGTTGTCTCAACAGCTGCAGTTGTTAGTTCAGACTTGGTCGTTTGTATCTCTCTGGAAGTAACATCAGCCGCAGTTGTACCCACCACTGTTGTTGTCTCAGCAACTTTGGTAGTTTGCTGCGCACCAGTTCGTTGTGGGGTAGTGACATCAGCAACAGTTGTTTCTACCATTGTTGTTGTCTCAGGAGCTGAAGGAGTTTGCTGGGCACTGATTGTTATCCGTGTAGCAGTGATATAATCCACAGTTGTTTCTTCCACTGGTGTTGTCTCAGCAGGTTTGGTAGTTTTGTGCGCCCCAGACCTTGTCTGTGGGGTAGTGACATCATCCACAGTTGTTTCTACCACTGTTGTTGTCTCAACAGCTGCAGTTGTTGGTTCAGCCTTGGTGGTTGGTATCTCTCTAGAAGTAACATCACCCGAAGCTGTACCCACCACTGGCCTTGTCTCAGCGACTTTGGTAGTTTGCTGCGCACCAGTTTTTGTCTGTGGGGTAGTGACATCAGCTCCAGTCGTTTCTACCACTGTTGTTGTCTCAACTGCTGCAGTTGGTGCTTCAGCCGTGGTTGTCTGCGTCTCCATAGCAGTGACATCATCCACAGTTGTTTCTACCACTGTTGTTGTCTCAACAGCTGCAGTTGTTGGTTCAGCCTTGGTGGTTGGTATCTCTCTAGAAGTAACATCAGCTGCAGTTGTACCCGCCACTGGCGTTGTCTCAGCGACTTTGGTAGTTTGCTGCGCTCCAGTTTTTGTCTGTGGGGTAGTGACATCAGCCACAGTTGTTTCTACCGTTGTTGTTGTCTCAGGAGCTGAAGGAGTTTGCTGTGCACTGTTTGTTGTCCGTGTAGCAGTGACATCATCCACAGTCGTTTCTACCACTGTTGTTGTCTCAACCGCTGCAGTTGGTGCTTCAGCCGTGGTTGTCTGCGTCTCTATAGCAGTGACATCATCCACAGTTGTTTCTACCACTGTTGTTGTCTCAACAGCTGCAGTTGTTAGTTCAGCCTTGGTGGTTTGTCTCTCTCTAGAAGTAACATCAGCTGCAGTTGTACCCACCACTGGCATTGTCTCAGCGACTTTGGTAGTTTGCTGCGCTGCAGTTTTTGTCTGTGGGGTAGTGACATCAGCCACAATTGTTTCTACCATTGTTGTTGTCTCAAGAGCTGCAGTTGTTGGTTCAGCCTTGGTGGTTGGTATCTCTCCAGAAGTAACATCAGCCGCAGTTGTACCCACCACTGGCGTTGTCTCAGCGAATTTGGTAGTTTGCTGCGCACCAGTTTTTGTCTGTGGGGTAGTGACATCAGCCACAGTTGTTTCTACCGTTGTTGTTGTCTCAACAGCTGCAGTAGTTGGTTTAGTCGTGGTTGTTCCTGACTGTATAGAAGTGACCCCAGCCACTGTTGTATCCAGCACTGTTGTCTCAGTAGCTTTGGTGATTTGCTGCGCACCAGTTGTTGTATGTGCGGTAGTAACATCATCCACAGTTGTTTTTACCACTGTTGTTGTCTCAACCGCTGCAGTTGGTGGTTCAGCCGTGGTTGTCTGCGTCTCTATTGCAGTGATATCATCCACAGTTGTTTCTACCACTGTTGTTGTCTCAACAGCTGCAGTTGTTAGTTCAGACTTGGTCGTTTGTATCTCTCTAGAAGTAACATCAGCCGCAGTTGTACCCACCACTGGCGTTGTCTCAGTGACTTTTGTAGTTTGCTGCACACCAGTTTTTGTCTGTGGGGTAGTGACATCAGCCACAGTTGTTTCTACCGTTGTTGTTGTCTCAACAGCTGCAGTAGTTGGTTTAGCCGTGGTTGTTTCTGACTGTATAGAAGTGACCTCAGCCACTGTTGTATCCAGCACTGTTGTCTCAGTAGCTTTGGTGATTTGCTGCGCACCAGTTGTTGTATGTGCGGTAGTAACATCATCCACAGTTGTTTCTACCAACGTAGTTTTCTCAACCGCTGCAGTTGGTGGTTCAGACTTGGTCGTTTGTATCTCTCTAGAAGTAACATGAGCCGCAGTTGTACCCACCACTGTTGTTGTCTCAGCGACTTTGGTAGTTTGCTGCGCACCAGTTGTTGAATGTGTTTTAGTGACATCATCCACAGTTGTTTCTACCACTGTTGTTGTCTCAACAGCTGCAGTTGTTAGTTCAGACTTGGTCGTTTGTATCTCTCTAGAAGTAACATCAGCCGCAGTTGTACCCACCACTGGCTTTGTCTCAGCGACTTTGGTAGTTTGCTGCGCACCAGTTCGTTGTGGGGTAGTGACATCAGCAACAGTTGTTTCTACCATTGTTGTTGTCTCAGGAGCTGAAGGAGTTTGCTGGGCACTGATTGTTATCCGTGTAGCAGTGATATAATCCACAGTTGTTTCTTCCACTGGTGTTGTCTCAGCAGGTTTGGTAGTTTTGTGCGCCCCAGACCTTGTCTGTGGGGTAGTGACATCATCCACAGTTGTTTCTACCACTGTTGTTGTCTCAACAGCTGCAGTTGTTGGTTCAGCCTTGGTGGTTGGTATCTCTCTAGAAGTAACATCACCCGAAGCTGTACCCACCACTGGCCTTGTCTCAGCGACTTTGGTAGTTTGCTGCGCACCAGTTTTTGTCTGTGGGGTAGTGACATCAGCTCCAGTCGTTTCTACCACTGTTGTTGTCTCAACTGCTGCAGTTGGTGCTTCAGCCGTGGTTGTCTGCGTCTCCATAGCAGTGACATCATCCACAGTTGTTTCTACCACTGTTGTTGTCTCAACAGCTGCAGTTGTTGGTTCAGCCTTGGTGGTTGGTATCTCTCTAGAAGTAACATCAGCTGCAGTTGTACCCGCCACTGGCGTTGTCTCAGCGACTTTGGTAGTTTGCTGCGCTCCAGTTTTTGTCTGTGGGGTAGTGACATCAGCCACAGTTGTTTCTACCGTTGTTGTTGTCTCAGGAGCTGAAGGAGTTTGCTGTGCACTGTTTGTTGTCCGTGTAGCAGTGACATCATCCACAGTCGTTTCTACCACTGTTGTTGTCTCAACCGCTGCAGTTGGTGCTTCAGCCGTGGTTGTCTGCGTCTCTATAGCAGTGACATCATCCACAGTTGTTTCTACCACTGTTGTTGTCTCAACAGCTGCAGTTGTTAGTTCAGCCTTGGTGGTTTGTCTCTCTCTAGAAGTAACATCAGCTGCAGTTGTACCCACCACTGGCATTGTCTCAGCGACTTTGGTAGTTTGCTGCGCTGCAGTTTTTGTCTGTGGGGTAGTGACATCAGCCACAATTGTTTCTACCATTGTTGTTGTCTCAAGAGCTGCAGTTGTTGGTTCAGCCTTGGTGGTTGGTATCTCTCCAGAAGTAACATCAGCCGCAGTTGTACCCACCACTGGCGTTGTCTCAGCGAATTTGGTAGTTTGCTGCGCACCAGTTTTTGTCTGTGGGGTAGTGACATCAGCCACAGTTGTTTCTACCGTTGTTGTTGTCTCAACAGCTGCAGTAGTTGGTTTAGTCGTGGTTGTTCCTGACTGTATAGAAGTGACCCCAGCCACTGTTGTATCCAGCACTGTTGTCTCAGTAGCTTTGGTGATTTGCTGCGCACCAGTTGTTGTATGTGCGGTAGTAACATCATCCACAGTTGTTTTTACCACTGTTGTTGTCTCAACCGCTGCAGTTGGTGGTTCAGCCGTGGTTGTCTGCGTCTCTATTGCAGTGATATCATCCACAGTTGTTTCTACCACTGTTGTTGTCTCAACAGCTGCAGTTGTTAGTTCAGACTTGGTCGTTTGTATCTCTCTAGAAGTAACATCAGCCGCAGTTGTACCCACCACTGGCGTTGTCTCAGTGACTTTTGTAGTTTGCTGCACACCAGTTTTTGTCTGTGGGGTAGTGACATCAGCCACAGTTGTTTCTACCGTTGTTGTTGTCTCAACAGCTGCAGTAGTTGGTTTAGCCGTGGTTGTTTCTGACTGTATAGAAGTGACCTCAGCCACTGTTGTATCCAGCACTGTTGTCTCAGTAGCTTTGGTGATTTGCTGCGCACCAGTTGTTGTATGTGCGGTAGTAACATCATCCACAGTTGTTTCTACCAACGTAGTTTTCTCAACCGCTGCAGTTGGTGGTTCAGACTTGGTCGTTTGTATCTCTCTAGAAGTAACATGAGCCGCAGTTGTACCCACCACTGTTGTTGTCTCAGCGACTTTGGTAGTTTGCTGCGCACCAGTTGTTGAATGTGTTTTAGTGACATCATCCACAGTTGTTTCTACCACTGTTGTTGTCTCAACAGCTGCAGTTGTTAGTTCAGACTTGGTCGTTTGTATCTCTCTAGAAGTAACATCAGCCGCAGTTGTACCCACCACTGGCTTTGTCTCAGCGACTTTGGTAGTTTGCTGCGCACCAGTTGTTGAATGTGTTTTAGTGACATCATCCACAGTTGTTTCTACCGCTGTTGTTGCCTCAGGAGCTAAAGGAGTTTGCTGTGCACTGGTTGTTGTCCGTGTAGCAGTGATATCATCCACAGTTGTTTCTTCCACTGTTGTTGTGTGAACAGCTGCAGTTGATGATTTAGCCGTGGTTGTTTGTGACTGTATAGAAGTGACATCAGCCACTGTTGTATCCACCACTGTTGTTGTCTCAGCAACTTTGGTAGTTTTGTGCGCCCCAGTTGTTGAATGTGTTTTAGTGACATCATCCACAGTTGTTTCTACCACTGTTGTTGTCTCAACCGCTGCAGTTGGTGGTTCAGCCGTGGTTGTCTGCGTCTCTGTAGCAGTGACATCATCCACAGTTGTTTCTACCACTGTTGTTGTCTCAACAGCTGCAGTTGTTAGTTCAGCCTTGGTCGTTTTTATCTCTCTAGAAGTAACATCTGCCGCAGTTGTACCCACCACTGTTGTTGTGTCAGTGACTTTCGTAGTTTCCTGCACACCAGTTGTCTGTGGGGTAGTGACATCAGCCACAGTTGTTTCTACCGTTGTTGTTGTCTCAGGAGCTGAAGGAGTTTGCTGGGCACTGGTTGTTATCCGTGTAGCAGTAACATCATCCACAGTTGTTTCTTCCACTGTTGTGTTCTCAACAGCTGCAGTTGTTGGTTCAGCCGTGGTCATTTGTAACTCTATAGAAGTAACATCAGCCGCAGTTGTACCCACCACTGGCTTTGTCTCAGCGACTTTGGTAGTTTGCTGCGCACCAGTTGTTGAATGTGTATTAGTGACATCATCCACAGTTGTTTCTACCGCTGTTGTTGCCTCAAGAGCTAAAGGAGTTTGCTGTGGACTGGTTGTTGTCCGTGTACCAGTGATATCATCCACAGTTGTTTCTTCCACTGTTGTTGTCTGAACAGCTGCAGTTGATGGTTTAGCCGTGGTTGTTTGTGACTGTATAGAAGTGATATCAGCCACTGTTGTATCCACCACTGTTGTTGTCTTAGCAACTTTTGTAGTTTTCTGCGCCCCAGTTGTTGTCTGTGGGGTAGTGACATCAGCCCCAGTCGTTTCTACCACTGTTGTTGTCTCAACCGCTGAAGTTGGTGCTTCAGCCGTGGTTGTCTGCATCTCTATAGCAGTGACATCATCCAAAGTTGTTTCTACCACTGTTGTTGTCTCAAGAGCTGCAGTTGTTGGTTCAGCCTTGGTGGTTGGTATCTCTCCAGAAGTAACATCAGCCGCAGTTGTACCCACCACTGGCGTTGTCTCAGCGAATTTGGTAGTTTGCTGCGCACCAGTTTTTGTCTGTGGGGTAGTGACATCAGCCACAGTTGTTTCTACCGTTGTTGTTGTCTCAACAGCTGCAGTAGTTGGTTTAGTCGTGGTTGTTCCTGACTGTATATAAGTGACCCCAGCCACTGTTGTATCCAGCACTGTTGTCTCAGTAGCTTTGGTGATTTGCTGCGCACCAGTTGTTGTATGTGCGGTAGTAACATCATCCACAGTTGTTTTTACCACTGTTGTTGTCTCAACCGCTGCAGTTGGTGGTTCAGCTGTGGTTGTCTGCGTCTCTATTGCAGTGATATCATCCACAGTTGTTTCTACCACTGTTGTTGTCTCAACAGCTGCAGTTGTTAGTTCAGACTTGGTCGTTTGTATCTCTCTAGAAGTAACATCAGCCGCAGTTGTACCCACCACTGTTGTTGTCTCAGCGACTTTGGTAGTTTGCTGCGCACCAGTTGTTGAATGTGTTTTAGTGACATCATCCACAGTTGTTTCTACCGCTGTTGTTGCCTCAGGAGCTAAAGGAGTTTGCTGTGCACTGGTTGTTGTCCGTGTAGCAGTGATATCATCCACAGTTGTTTCTTCCACTGTTGTTGTGTGAACAGCTGCAGTTGATGATTTAGCCGTGGTTGTTTGTGACTGTATAGAAGTGACATCAGCCACTGTTGTATCCACCACTGTTGTTGTCTCAGCAACTTTGGTAGTTTTGTGCGCCCCAGTTGTTGTCTGTGAGGTAGTGACATCAGCCCCAGTCGTTTCTACCACTGTTGTTGTCTCAACCGCTGCAGTTGGTGCTTCAGCCGTTGTTGTCTGCGTCTCCATAGCAGTGACATCATCCACAGTTGTTTCTACCACTGTTGTTGTCTGAACAGCTGCAGTTGTTAGTTCAGCCTTGGTGGTTTGTATCCCTCTAGAAGTAACATCAGCTGCAGTTGTACCCACCACTGGCGTTGTCTCAGCGTATTTGGTAGTTTGCTGTGCTCCAGTTTTTGTCTGTGGGGTAGTGACATCAGCCACAGTTGTTTCTACCATTGTTGTTGTCTCAACAGCTGCAGTAGTGGGTTTAGTTGTGGTTGTTTCTGACTGTATAGAAGTGACCGCAACCACTGTTGTATCCAGCACTGTTGTCTCAGTAGCTTTGGTGATTTGCTGCGCACCAGTTGTTGTATGTGCGGTAGTAAAATCATCCACAGTTGTTTCTACCACTGTTGTTGTCTCAACCGCTGCAGTTGGTGGTGCAGCCGTGGTGTTCTGCGTCTCTATAGCAGTGACATCATCCACAGTTGTTTCTACCACTGTTGTTGTCTCAGCGACTTTGGTAATTTGCTGAGCACCAGTTGTTGAATGTGTTTTAGTGACATCATCCACAGTTGTTTCTACCACTGTTGTTGTCTCAACCGCTGCAGTTGGTGGTTCAGCCGAGGTTGTCTGCGTCTCTATAGCAGTGACATCATCCACAGTTGTTTCTACCACTGTTGTTGTCTCAACAGCTGCAGTTGTTGGTTCAGCCTTGGTGGTTGGTATCTCTCCAGAAGTAACATCAGCCGCAGTTGTACCCACCACTGGCGTTGTCTCAGCGTATTTGGTAGTTTGCTGCGCACCAGTTTTTGTCTGTGGGGCAGTGACATCATCCACAGTTGTTTCTACCACTGTTGTTGTCTCAACCGCTGCAGTTGGTGCTTCAGCCGTGGTCGTTTGTAACTCTATAGAAGTAACATGAGCCGCAGTTGTACCCACCACTGGTGTTGTCTCAGCAGCTTTGGTAGTTTTCTGCGCCCCAGACCTTGTCTGTGGGGTAGTGACATCATCCACAGTTGTTTCTACCACTGTTGTTGTCTCAACAGCTGCAGTTGTTGGTTCAGCCTTGGTGGTTGGTATCTCTCTAGAAGTAACATCAGCCGAAGCTGTACCCACCACTGGCGTTGTCTCAGCGACTTTGGTAGTTTGCTGCGCCCCAGTTTTTGTCTGTGGGGTAGTGACATCAGCCCCAGTCGTTTCTACCACTGCTGTTGTCTCAACCGCTGCAGTTGGTGCTTCAGTTGTTGTTGTCTGCGTCTCCATAGCAGTGAATTCATCCACAGTTGTTTCTACCACTGTTGTTGTCTCAACAGCTGCAGTTGTTGGTTCAGCCTTGGTGGTTGGTATCTCTCTAGAAGTAACATCTGCCGCAGTTATACCCACCACTGGCGTTGTCTCAGTGACTTTGGTAGTTTGCTGGGCACCAGTTGTCTGTGGGGTAGTGACATCAGCCACAGTTGTTTCTACCGTTGTTGTTGTCTCAGGAGCTGAAGGAGTTTGCTGTGCACTGGTTGTTATCCGTGTAGCAGTGACATCATCCACAGTTGTTTCTACCACTGTTGTTGTCTCAACAGCTGCAGTTGTTAGTTCAGACTTGGTCGTTTTTATCTCTCTAGAAGTAACATCAGCCGCAGCTGTACCCACCACTGGTGTTGTCTCAGCAGCTTTGGTAGTTTTCTGCGCCCCAGACCTTGTCTGTGGGGTAGTGACATCATCCACAGTTGTTTCTACCACTGTTGTTGTCTCAACAGCTGCAGTTGTTGGTTCAGCCTTGGTGGTTGGTATCTCTCTGGAAGTAACATCAGCTGCAGTTGTACCCACCACTGGCGTTGTCTCAGCGACTTTGGTAGGTTGCTGCGCTCCAGTCGTTGTCTGTGGGGTCGTGACATCAGCCCCAATCGTTACTACCACTGTTGTTGTCTCAACCGCTGCAGTTGGTGGTTCAGCCGTTGTTGTCTGCGTCTCCATAGCAGTGACATCATCCACAGTTGTTTCTACCACTGTTGTTGTCTCAACAGCTGCAGTTGTTAGTTCAGCCTTGGTCGTTTTTATCTCTCTAGAAGTAACATCTGCCGCAGTTGTACCCACCACTGTTGTTGTGTCAGTGACTTTGGTAGTTTCCTGCACACCAGTTGTCTGTGGGGTAGTGACATCAGCCACAGTTGTTTCTACCGTTGTTGTTGTCTCAGGAGCTGAAGGAGTTTGCTGGGCATTGGTTGTTATCCGTGTAGCAGTAACATCATCCACAGTTGTTTCTTCCACTGTTGTGTTCTCAACAGCTGCAGTTGTTGGTTCAGCTGTGGTCATTTGTAACTCTATAGAAGTAACATCAGCCGCAGTTGTACCCACCACTGGCTTTGTCTCAGCGACTTTGGTAGTTTGCTGCGCACCAGTTGTTGAATGTGTATTAGTGACATCATCCACAGTTGTTTCTACCGCTGTTGTTGCCTCAAGAGCTAAAGGAGTTTGCTGTGGACTGGTTGTTGTCCGTGTACCAGTGATATCATCCACAGTTGTTTCTTCCACTGTTGTTGTCTGAACAGCTGCAGTTGATGGTTTAGCCGTGGTTGTTTGTGACTGTATAGAAGTGATATCAGCCACTGTTGTATCCACCACTGTTGTTGTCTTAGCAACTTTGGTAGTTTTCTGCGCCCCAGTTGTTGTCTGTGGGGTAGTGACATCAGCCCCAGTCGTTTCTACCACTGTTGTTGTCTCAACCGCTGCAGTTGGTGCTTCAGCCGTGGTTGTCTGCGTCTCCATAGCAGTAACATCATCCACAGTTGTTTCTACCACTGTTGTTGTCTGAACAGCTGCAGTTGTTAGTTCAGCCTTGGTGGTTGGTATCTCTCCAGAAGTAACATCAGCCGCAGTTGTACCCACCACTGGCGTTGTCTCAGCGTATTTGGTAGTTTGCTGCGCACCAGTTTTTGTCTGTGGGGTAGTGACATCAGCCACAATTGTTTCTACCGTTGTTGTTGTCTCAACAGCTGCAGTAGTTGGTTTAGTCGTGGTTGTTTCTGACTGTATATAAGTGACCCCAGCAACTGTTGTATCCAGCACTGTTGTCTCAGTAGCTTTGGTGATTTGCTGCGCACCAGTTGTTGTATGTGCGGTAGTAACATCATCCACAGTTGTTTCTATCACTGTTGTTGTCTCAACCGCTGCAGTTGGTGGTTCAGACTTGGTCGTTTGTATCTCTCTAGAAGTAACATCAGCCGCAGTTGTACCCACCACTGTTGTTGTCTCAGCGACTTTGGTAGTTTGCTGCGCACCAGTTGTTGAATGTGTTTTAGTGACATCATCCACAGTTCTTTCTACCACTGTTGTTGTCTCAACAGCTGCAGTTGTTAGTTCAGACTTGGTCGTTTGTAACTCTCTAGAAGTAACATCAGCCGCAGTTGTACCCACCGCTGTTGTTGTCTCAGCGACTTTGGTAGTTTGCTGCGCACCAGTTGTTGAATGTGTTTTAGTGACATCATCCACAGTTGTTTCTACCGCTGTTGTTGCCTCAGGAGCTAAAGGAGTTTGCTGTGCACTGGTTGCTGTCCGTGTAGCAGTGATATCATCCACAGTTGTTTCTTCCACTGTTGTTGTCTGAACAGCTGCAGTTGATGGTTTAGCCGTGGTTGTTTGTGACTGTTTAGAAGTGACATCAGCCACTGTTGTATCCACCACTATTGTTGTCTCAGCGACTTTGGTAGTTTGCTGAGCACCAGTTGTTGAATGTGTTTTAGTGACATCATCCACAGTTGTTTCTACCACTGTTGTTGTCTCAACCGCTGCAGTTGGTGGTTCAGCCGTGGTTGTCTGCATCTCTGTAGCAGTGACATCATCCACAGTTGTTTCTGCCACTGTTGTTGTCTCAACAGCTGCAGTTGTTAGTTCAGCCTTGGTCGTTTTTATCTCTCTAGAAGTAACATCTGCCGCAGTTGTACCCACCACTGTTGTTGTGTCAGTGACTTTGGTAGTTTCCTGCACACCAGTTGTCTGTGGGGTAGTGACATCAGCCACAGTTGTTTCTACCGTTGTTGTTGTCTCAGGAGCTGAAGGAGTTTGCTGGGCACTGGTTGTTATCCGTGTAGCAGTAACATCATCCACAGTTGTTTCTTCCACTGTTGTGTTCTCAACAGCTGCAGTTGTTGGTTCAGCCGTGGTCATTTGTAACTCTATAGAAGTAACATCAGCCGCAGTTGTACCCACCACTGGCTTTGTCTCAGCGACTTTGGTAGTTTGCTGCGCACCAGTTGTTGAATGTGTATTAGTGACATCATCCACAGTTGTTTCTACCGCTGTTGTTGCCTCAAGAGCTAAAGGAGTTTGCTGTGGACTGGTTGTTGTCCGTGTACCAGTGATATCATCCACAGTTGTTTCTTCCACTGTTGTTGTCTGAACAGCTGCAGTTGATGGTTTAGCCGTGGTTGTTTGTGACTGTATAGAAGTGATATCAGCCACTGTTGTATCCTCCACTGTTGTTGTCTTAGCAACTTTGGTAGTTTTCTGCGCCCCAGTTGTTGTCTGTGGGGTAGTGACATCAGCCCCAGTCGTTTCTACCACTGTTGTTGTCTCAACCGCTGCAGTTGGTGCTTCAGCCGTGGTTGTCTGCGTCTCCATAGCAGTGACATCATCCACAGTTGTTTCTACCACTGTTGTTGTCTCAACAGCTGCAGTTGTTAGTTCAGCCTTGGTGGTTGGTATCTCTCCAGAAGTAACATCAGCCGCAGTTGTACCCACCACTGGCGTTGTCTCAGCGTATTTGGTAGTTTGCTGCGCACCAGTTTTTGTCTGTGGGGTAGTGACATCAGCCACAATTGTTTCTACCGTTGTTGTTGTCTCAACAGCTGCAGTAGTTGGTTTAGTCGTGGTTGTTTCTGACTGTATATAAGTGACCCCAGCAACTGTTGTATCCAGCACTGTTGTCTCAGTAGCTTTGGTGATTTGCTGCGCACCAGTTGTTGTATGTGCGGTAGTAACATCATCCACAGTTGTTTCTATCACTGTTGTTGTCTCAACCGCTGCAGTTGGTGCTTCAGCCGTGGTTGTCTGCATCTCTATAGCAGTGACATCATCCACAGTTGTTTCTACCACTGTTGTTGTCTCAAGAGCTGCAGTTGTTGGTTCAGCCTTGGTGGTTGGTATCTCTCCAGAAGTAACATCAGCCGCAGTTGTACCCACCACTGGCGTTGTCTCAGCGAATTTGGTAGTTTGCTGCGCACCAGTTTTTGTCTGTGGGGTAGTGACATCAGCCACAGTTGTTTCTACCGTTGTTGTTGTCTCAACAGCTGCAGTAGTTGGTTTAGTCGTGGTTGTTCCTGACTGTATATAAGTGACCCCAGCAACTGTTGTATCCAGCACTGTTGTCTCAGTAGCTTTGGTGATTTGCTGCGCACCAGTTGTTGTATGTGCGGTAGTAACATCATCCACAGTTGTTTTTACCACTGTTGTTGTCTCAACCGCTGCAGTTGGTGGTTCAGCCGTGGTTGTCTGCGTCTCTATTGCAGTGATATCATCCACAGTTGTTTCTACCACTGTTGTTGTCTCAACAGCTGCAGTTGTTAGTTCAGACTTGGTCGTTTGTATCTCTCTAGAAGTAACATCAGCCGCAGTTGTACCCACCACTGGCTTTGTCTCAGCGACTTTGGTAGTTTGCTGCGCACCAGTTGTTGAATGTGTTTTAGTGACATCATCCACAGTTGTTTCTACCGCTGTTGTTGCCTCAGGAGCTAAAGGAGTTTGCTGTGCACTGGTTGTTGTCCGTGTAGCAGTGATATCATCCACAGTTGTTTCTTCCACTGTTGTTGTGTGAACAGCTGCAGTTGATGATTTAGCCGTGGTTGTTTGTGACTGTATAGAAGTGACATCAGCCACTGTTGTATCCACCACTGTTGTTGTCTCAGCAACTTTGGTAGTTTTCTGCGCCCCAGTTGTTGTCTGTGAGGTAGTGACATCAGCCCCAGTCGTTTCTACCACTGTTGTTGTCTGAACCGCTGCAGTTGGTGCTTCAGCCGTGGTTGTCTGCGTCTCCATAGCAGTGACATCATCCACAGTTGTTTCTACCACTGTTGTTGTCTCAACAGCTGCAGTTGTTAGTTCAGCCTTGGTGGTTTGTATCCCTCTAGAAGTAACATCAGCTGCAGTTGTACCCACCACTGGCGTTGTCTCAGCGTATTTGGTAGTTTGCTGCGCTCCAGTTTTTGTCTGTGGGGTAGTGACATCAGCCACAGTTGTTTCTACCATTGTTGTTGTCTCAAAAGCTGCAGTAGCGGGTTTAGTCGTGGTTGTTTCTGACTGTATAGAAGTGACCTCAACCACTGTTGTATCCAGCACTGTTGTCTCAGTAGCTTTGGTGATTTGCTGCGCACCAGTTGTTGTATGTGCGGTAGTAACATCATCCACAGTTGTTTCTACCACTGTTGTTGTCTCAACCGCTGCAGTTGGTGGTGCAGCCGTGGTGTTCTGCGTCTCTATAGCAGTGACATCATCCAAAGTTGTTTCTACCACTGTTGTTGTCTCAGCGACTTTGGTAATTTGCTGAGCACCAGTTGTTGAATGTGTTTTAGTGACATCATCCACAGTTGTTTCTACCACTGTTGTTGTCTCAACCGCTGCAGTTGGTGGTTCAGCCGAGGTTGTCTGCGTCTCTATAGCAGTGACATCATCCACAGTTGTTTCTACCACTGTTGTTGTCTCAACAGCTGCAGTTGTTGGTTCAGCCTTGGTTGTTGGTATCTCTCCAGAAGTAACATCAGCCGCAGTTGTACCCACCACTGGCGTTGTCTCAGCGAATTTGGTAGTTTGCTGCGCACCAGTTTTTGTCTGTGGGGTAGTGACATCAGCCACAGTTGTTTCTACCACTGTTGTTGTCTCAACCGCAGCAGTCGGTGCTTCAGCCGTGGTTGTCTGCGTCTCTATAGCAGTGACATCATCCACAGTTGTTTCTACCACTGTTGTTGTCTCAACAGCTGCAGTTGTTGGTTCAGCCTTGGTGGTTGGTTTCTCTCTAGAAGTAACATCTGCCGCAGTTGTACCAACCACTGGCGTTGTCTCAGTGACTTTGGTAGTTTGCTGCACACCAGTTTTTGTCTGTGGGGTAGTGACATCAGCCACAGTTGTTTCTACCATTGTTGTTGTCTCAACAGCTGCAGTAGTTGGTTTAGTCGTGGTTGTTTCTGACTGTATAGAAGTGACCTCAACCACTGTTGTATCCAGCACTGTTGTCTCAGTAGCTTTGGTGATTTGCTGCGCACCAGTTGTTGTATGTGCGGTAGTAACATCATCCACAGTTGTTTCTACCACTGTTGTTGTCTCAACCGCTGCAGTTGGTGGTGCAGCCGTGGTGTTCTGCGTCTCTATAGCAGTGACATCATCCACAGTTGTTTCTACCACTGTTGTTGTCTCAACCGCTGCAGTTGGTGCTTCAGCCGTGGTTGTCTGCGTCTCTATAGCAGTGACATCATCCACAGTTGTTTCTACCACTGTTGTTGTCTGAACAGCTGCAGTTGTTAGTTCAGCCTTGGTGGTTTGTATCTCTCTAGAAGTAACATCAGCTGCAGTTGTACCCACCACTGGCTTTGTCTCAGCGACTTTGGTAGTTTGCTGCGCTGCAGTTTTTGTCTGTGGGGTAGTGACATCAGCCACAGTTGTTTCTACCACTGTTGTTGTCTCAGCGACTTTGGTAATTTGCTGAGCACCAGTTGTTGAATGTGTTTTAGTGACATCATCCACAGTTGTTTCACCCACTGTTGTTGTCTCAACCGCTGCAGTTGGTGGTTCAGCCGAGGTTGTCTGCGTCTCTATAGCAGTGATATCATCCACAGTCGTTTCTACCACTGTTGTCTCAACCGCTGCAGTTGGTGCTTCAGCCGTGGTTGTCTGCGTCTCTATAGCAGTGACATCATCCACAGTTGTTTCTACCACTGTTGTTGTCTCAACAGCTGCAGTTGTTATTTCAGCCTTGGTCGTTTGTATCTCTCTAGAAGTAACATCTGCCGCAGTTGTACCCACCACTGTTGTTGTGTCAGCGACTTTGGTAGTTTGCTGCGCACCAGTTGTCTGTGGGGTAGTGACATCAGCAACAGTTGTTTCTACCGTTGTTGTTGTCTCAGGAGCTGGAGTTTGCTGGGCACTGGTTGTTATCCGTGTAGCAGTGACATCATCCACAGTTGTTTCTTCCACTGTTGTGTTCTCAACAGCTGCAGTTGTTGGTTCAGCCGTGGTCGTTTGTAACTCTATAGAAGTAACATGAGCCGCAGTTGTACCCACCACTGGTGTTGTCTCAGCAGCTTTGGTAGTTTTCTGCGCCCCAGACCTTGTCTGTGGGGTAGTGACATCATCCACAGTTGTTTCTACCACTGTTGTTGTCTCAACAGCTGCAGTTGTTGGTTCAGCCTTGGTGGTTGGTATCTCTCTAGAAGTAACATCAGCCGAAGCTGTACCCACCACTGGCGTTGTCTCAGCGACTTTGGTAGTTTGCTGCGCCCCAGTTTTTGTCTGTGGGGTAGTGACATCAGCCCCAGTCGTTTCTACCACTGCTGTTGTCTCAACCGCTGCAGTTGGTGCTTCAGCCGTGGTTGTCTGCGTCTCCATAGCAGTGACACCATCCACAGTTGTTTCTACCACTGTTGTTGTCTCAACAGCTGCAGTTGTTGGTTCAGCCTTGGTGGTTGGTATCTCTCTAGAAGTAACGTGAGCTGCAGTTGTACCCACCACTGGCGTTGTCTCAGTGACTTTGGTAGTTTGCTGGGCACCAGTTGTCTGTGGGGTAGTGACATCAGCCACAGTTGTTTCTACCGTTGTTGTTGTCTCAGGAGCTGAAGGAGTTTGCTGTGCACTGGTTGTTATCCGTGTAGCAGTGACATCATCCACAGTTGTTTCTACCACTGTTGTTGTCTCAACAGCTGCAGTTGTTAGTTCAGACTTGGTCGTTTTTATCTCTCTAGAAGTAACATCAGCCGCAGCTGTACCCACCACTGGTGTTGTCTCAGCAGCTTTGGTAGTTTTCTGCGCCCCAGACCTTGTCTGTGGGGTAGTGACATCATCCACAGTTGTTTCTACCACTGTTGTTGTCTCAACAGCTGCAGTTGTTGGTTCAGCCTTGGTGGTTGGTATCTCTCTGGAAGTAACATCAGCTGCAGTTGTACCCACCACTGGCGTTGTCTCAGCGACTTTGGTAGTTTGCTGCGCTCCAGTCGTTGTCTGTGGGGTCGTGACATCAGCCCCAATCGTTACTACCACTGTTGTTGTCTCAACCGCTGCAGTTGGTGGTTCAGCCGTTGTTGTCTGCGTCTCCATAGCAGTGACATCATCCACAGTTGTTTCTACCACTGTTGTTGTCTCAACAGCTGCAGTTGTTGGTTCAGCCTTGGTGGTTGGTTTCTCTCTAGAAGTAACATCAGCCGCAGTTGTACCCACCACTGGCGTTGTTTCAGTGACTTTGGTAGTTTGCTGCACACCAGTTTTTGTCTGTGGGGTAGTGACATCAGCCACAGTTGTTTCTACCATTGTTGTTGTCTCAACAGCTGCAGTAGTTGGTTTAGCCGTGGTTGTTTCTGACTGTATAGAAGTGACCTCAGCCACTGTTGTATCCAGTACTGTTGTCTCAGTAGCTTTGGTGATTTGCTGCGCACCAGTTGTTGTACGTGCGGTAGTAACGTCGTTCACAGTTGTTTCTACCACCGTAGTTGTCTCAACCGCTGCAGTTGGTGGTTCAGCCGTGGTTGTCTGCGTCTCTATAGCAGTGACATCATCCACAGTTGTTTCTACCACTGTTGTTGTCTCAACAGCTGTATTTGTTTGTTCAGACTTGGTCGTTTGTATCTCTCTAGAAGTAACATCAGCCGCAGTTGTACCCACCACTGTTGTTGTCTCAGCGACTTTGGTAGTTTGCTGAGCACCAGTTGTTGAATGTGTTTTAGTGACATCATCCACAGTTGTTTCTACCACTGTTGTTGTCTCAACCGCTGCAGTTGGTGGTTCAGCCGTGGTTGTCTGCGTCTCTATAGCAGTGACATCATCCACAGTTGTTTCTACCACTGTTGTTGTCTCAACAGCTGCAGTTGTTAGTTCAGCCTTGGTCGTTTGTATCTCTCTAGAAGTAACATCAGCCGCAGTTGTACCCACCACTGTTGTTGTGTCAGCGACTTTGGTAGTTTGCTGCGCACCAGTTGTCTGTGGGGTAGTGACATCAGCAACAGTTGTTTCTACCGTTGTTGTTGTCTCAGGAGCTGAAGGAGTTTGCTGGGCACTGGTTGTTATCCGTGTAGCAGTGACATCATCCACAGTTGTTTCTTCCACTGTTGTGTTCTCAACAGCTGCAGTTGTTGGTTCAGCCGTGGTCGTTTGTAACTCTATAGAAGTAACATGAGCCGCAGTTGTACCCACCACTGTTGTTGTCTCAGCAGCTTTGGTAGTTTTCTGCGCCCCAGACCTTGTCTGTGGGGTAGTGACATCATCCACAGTTGTTTCTACCACTGTTGTTGTCTCAACAGCTGCAGTTGTTGGTTCAGCCTTGGTGGTTGGTATCTCTCTAGAAGTAACATCAGCCGAAGCTGTACCCACCACTGGCGTTGTCTCAGCGACTTTGGTAGTTTGCTGCGCCCCAGTTTTTGTCTGTGGGGTAGTGACATTAGCCCCAGTCGTTTCTACCACTGCTGTTGTCTCAACCGCTGCAGTCGGTGCTTCAGCCGTGGTTGTCTGCGTCTCTATAGCAGTGACATCATCCACAGTTGTTTCTACCACTGTTGTTGTCTCAACAGCTGCAGTTGTTAGTTCAGCCTTGGTGGTTGGTATCTCTCCAGAAGTAACATCAGCCGCAGTTGTACCCACCACTGGCGTTGTCTCAGCGAATTTGGTAGTTTGCTGCGCACCAGTTTTTGTCTGTGGGGTAGTGACATCAGCCACAGTTGTTTCTACCACTGTTGTTGTCTCAACCGCAGCAGTCGGTGCTTCAGCCGTGGTTGTCTGCGTCTCTATAGCAGTGACATCATCCACAGTTGTTTCTACCACTGTTGTTGTCTCAACAGCTGCAGTTGTTGGTTCAGCCTTGGTGGTTGGTTTCTCTCTAGAAGTAACATCTGCCGCAGTTGTACCCACCACTGGCGTTGTCTCAGTGACTTTGGTAGTTTGCTGCACACCAGTTTTTGTCTGTGGGGTAGTGACATCAGCCACAGTTGTTTCTACCATTGTTGTTGTCTCAACAGCTGCAGTAGTTGGTTTAGTCGTGGTTGTTTCTGACTGTATAGAAGTGACCTCAACCACTGTTGTATCCAGCACTGTTGTCTCAGTAGCTTTGGTGATTTGCTGCGCACCAGTTGTTGTATGTGCGGTAGTAACATCATCCACAGTTGTTTCTACCACTGTTGTTGTCTCAACCGCTGCAGTTGGTGGTGCAGCCGTGGTGTTCTGCGTCTCTATAGCAGTGACATCATCCACAGTTGTTTCTACCACTGTTGTTGTCTCAACCGCTGCAGTTGGTGCTTCAGCCGTGGTTGTCTGCGTCTCTATAGCAGTGACATCATCCACAGTTGTTTCTACCACTGTTGTTGTCTGAACAGCTGCAGTTGTTAGTTCAGCCTTGGTGGTTTGTATCTCTCTAGAAGTAACATCAGCTGCAGTTGTACCCACCACTGGCTTTGTCTCAGCGACTTTGGTAGTTTGCTGCGCTGCAGTTTTTGTCTGTGGGGTAGTGACATCAGCCACAGTTGTTTCTACCACTGTTGTTGTCTCAGCGACTTTGGTAATTTGCTGAGCACCAGTTGTTGAATGTGTTTTAGTGACATCATCCACAGTTGTTTCACCCACTGTTGTTGTCTCAACCGCTGCAGTTGGTGGTTCAGCCGAGGTTGTCTGCGTCTCTATAGCAGTGATATCATCCACAGTCGTTTCTACCACTGTTGTCTCAACCGCTGCAGTTGGTGCTTCAGCCGTGGTTGTCTGCGTCTCTATAGCAGTGACATCATCCACAGTTGTTTCTACCACTGTTGTTGTCTCAACAGCTGCAGTTGTTATTTCAGCCTTGGTCGTTTGTATCTCTCTAGAAGTAACATCTGCCGCAGTTGTACCCACCACTGTTGTTGTGTCAGCGACTTTGGTAGTTTGCTGCGCACCAGTTGTCTGTGGGGTAGTGACATCAGCAACAGTTGTTTCTACCGTTGTTGTTGTCTCAGGAGCTGGAGTTTGCTGGGCACTGGTTGTTATCCGTGTAGCAGTGACATCATCCACAGTTGTTTCTTCCACTGTTGTGTTCTCAACAGCTGCAGTTGTTGGTTCAGCCGTGGTCGTTTGTAACTCTATAGAAGTAACATGAGCCGCAGTTGTACCCACCACTGGTGTTGTCTCAGCAGCTTTGGTAGTTTTCTGCGCCCCAGACCTTGTCTGTGGGGTAGTGACATCATCCACAGTTGTTTCTACCACTGTTGTTGTCTCAACAGCTGCAGTTGTTGGTTCAGCCTTGGTGGTTGGTATCTCTCTAGAAGTAACATCAGCCGAAGCTGTACCCACCACTGGCGTTGTCTCAGCGACTTTGGTAGTTTGCTGCGCCCCAGTTTTTGTCTGTGGGGGGGTGACATCAGCCCCAGTCGTTTCTACCACTGCTGTTGTCTCAACCGCTGCAGTTGGTGCTTCAGCCGTGGTTGTCTGCGTCTCCATAGCAGTGACACCATCCACAGTTGTTTCTACCACTGTTGTTGTCTCAACAGCTGCAGTTGTTGGTTCAGCCTTGGTGGTTGGTATCTCTCTAGAAGTAACGTGAGCTGCAGTTGTACCCACCACTGGCGTTGTCTCAGTGACTTTGGTAGTTTGCTGGGCACCAGTTGTCTGTGGGGTAGTGACATCAGCCACAGTTGTTTCTACCGTTGTTGTTGTCTCAGGAGCTGAAGGAGTTTGCTGTGCACTGGTTGTTATCCGTGTAGCAGTGACATCATCCACAGTTGTTTCTACCACTGTTGTTGTCTCAACAGCTGCAGTTGTTAGTTCAGACTTGGTCGTTTTTATCTCTCTAGAAGTAACATCAGCCGCAGCTGTACCCACCACTGGTGTTGTCTCAGCAGCTTTGGTAGTTTTCTGCGCCCCAGACCTTGTCTGTGGGGTAGTGACATCATCCACAGTTGTTTCTACCACTGTTGTTGTCTCAACAGCTGCAGTTGTTGGTTCAGCCTTGGTGGTTGGTATCTCTCTGGAAGTAACATCAGCTGCAGTTGTACCCACCACTGGCGTTGTCTCAGCGACTTTGGTAGTTTGCTGCGCTCCAGTCGTTGTCTGTGGGGTCGTGACATCAGCCCCAATCGTTACTACCACTGTTGTTGTCTCAACCGCTGCAGTTGGTGGTTCAGCCGTTGTTGTCTGCGTCTCCATAGCAGTGACATCATCCACAGTTGTTTCTACCACTGTTGTTGTCTCAACAGCTGCAGTTGTTGGTTCAGCCTTGGTGGTTGGTTTCTCTCTAGAAGTAACATCAGCCGCAGTTGTACCCACCACTGGCGTTGTTTCAGTGACTTTGGTAGTTTGCTGCACACCAGTTTTTGTCTGTGGGGTAGTGACATCAGCCACAGTTGTTTCTACCATTGTTGTTGTCTCAACAGCTGCAGTAGTTGGTTTAGCCGTGGTTGTTTCTGACTGTATAGAAGTGACCTCAGCCACTGTTGTATCCAGTACTGTTGTCTCAGTAGCTTTGGTGATTTGCTGCGCACCAGTTGTTGTACGTGCGGTAGTAACGTCGTTCACAGTTGTTTCTACCACCGTAGTTGTCTCAACCGCTGCAGTTGGTGGTTCAGCCGTGGTTGTCTGCGTCTCTATAGCAGTGACATCATCCACAGTTGTTTCTACCACTGTTGTTGTCTCAACAGCTGTATTTGTTTGTTCAGACTTGGTCGTTTGTATCTCTCTAGAAGTAACATCAGCCGCAGTTGTACCCACCACTGTTGTTGTCTCAGCGACTTTGGTAGTTTGCTGAGCACCAGTTGTTGAATGTGTTTTAGTGACATCATCCACAGTTGTTTCTACCACTGTTGTTGTCTCAACCGCTGCAGTTGGTGGTTCAGCCATGGTTGTCTGCGTCTCTATAGCAGTGACATCATCCACAGTTGTTTCTACCACTGTTGTTGTCTCAACAGCTGCAGTTGTTAGTTCAGCCTTGGTCGTTTGTATCTCTCTAGAAGTAACATCAGCCGCAGTTGTACCCACCACTGTTGTTGTGTCAGCGACTTTGGTAGTTTGCTGCGCACCAGTTGTCTGTGGGGTAGTGACATCAGCAACAGTTGTTTCTACCGTTGTTGTTGTCTCAGGAGCTGAAGGAGTTTGCTGGGCACTGGTTGTTATCCGTGTAGCAGTGACATCATCCACAGTTGTTTCTTCCACTGTTGTGTTCTCAACAGCTGCAGTTGTTGGTTCAGCCGTGGTCGTTTGTAACTCTATAGAAGTAACATGAGCCGCAGTTGTACCCACCACTGTTGTTGTCTCAGCAGCTTTGGTAGTTTTCTGCGCCCCAGACCTTGTCTGTGGGGTAGTGACATCATCCACAGTTGTTTCTACCACTGTTGTTGTCTCAACAGCTGCAGTTGTTGGTTCAGCCTTGGTGGTTGGTATCTCTCTAGAAGTAACATCAGCCGAAGCTGTACCCACCACTGGCGTTGTCTCAGCGACTTTGGTAGTTTGCTGAGCCCCAGTTTTTGTCTGTGGGGTAGTGACATTAGCCCCAGTCGTTTCTACCACTGCTGTTGTCTCAACCGCTGCAGTCGGTGCTTCAGCCGTGGTTGTCTGCGTCTCTATAGCAGTGACATCATCCACAGTTGTTTCTACCACTGTTGTTGTCTCAACAGCTGCAGTTGTTAGTTCAGCCTTGGTGGTTGGTATCTCTCCAGAAGTAACATCAGCCGCAGTTGTACCCACCACTGGCGTTGTCTCAGCGTATTTGGTAGTTTGCTGCGCACCAGTTTTTGTCTGTGGGGTAGTGACATCAGCCACAATTGTTTCTACCGTTGTTGTTGTCTCAACAGCTGCAGTAGTTGGTTTAGTCGTGGTTGTTTCTGACTGTATATAAGTGACCCCAGCCACTGTTGTATCCAGCACTGTTGTCTCAGTAGCTTTGGTGATTTGCTGCGCACCAGTTGTTGTATGTGCGGTAGTAACATCATCCACAGTTGTTTCTATCAGTGTTGTTGTCTCAACCGCTGCAGTTGGTGCTTCAGCCGTGGTTGTCTGCATCTCTATAGCAGTGACATCATCCACAGTTGTTTCTACCAATGTTGTTGTCTCAAGAGCTGCAGTTGTTGGTTCAGCCTTGGTGGTTGGTATCTCTCTAGAAGTAACATCAGCCGCAGTTGTACCCACCACTGGCGTTGTCTCAGCGAATTTGGTAGTTTGCTGCGCACCAGTTTTTGTCTGTGGGGTAGTGACATCAGCCAAAGTTGTTTCTACCGTTGTTGTTGTCTCAGGAGCTGAAGGAGTTTGCTGTGCACTGTTTGTTGTCCGTGTAGCAGTGACATCATCCACAGTTGTTTCTACCACTGTTGTTGTCTCATCAGCTGCAGTTGTTGGTTCAGCCTTGGTGGTTGGTATCTCTCTAGAAGTATCATCAGCCGAAGCTGTACCCACCACTGGCCTTGTCTCAGCAACTTTGGTAGTTTTCTGCGCCCCAGTTGTTGTTTGTGGGGTAGTGACATCAGCCCCAGTCGTTTCTACCACTGTTGTTGTCTCAACCGCTGCAGTTGGTGCTTCAGCCGTGGTTGTCTGCGTCTCCATAGCAGTGACATCATCCACAGTTGTTTCTACCACTGTTGTTGTCTCAAAAGCTGTAGTTGTTGGTTCAGCCTTGGTGGTTGGTATCTCTCCAGAAGTAACATCAGCCGCAGTTGTACCCACCACTGGCGTTGTCTCAGCGAATTTGGTAGTTTGCTGCGCACCAGTTTTTGTCTGTGGGGTAGTGACATCAGCCACAGTTGTTTCTACCGTTGTTGTTGTCTCAACAGCTGCAGTAGTTGGTTTAGTCGTGGTTGTTCCTGACTGTATATAAGTGACCCCAGCCACTGTTGTATCCAGCACTGTTGTCTCAGTAGCTTTGGTGATTTGCTGCGCACCAGTTGTTGTATGTGCGGTAGTAACATCATCCACAGTTGTTTTCACCACTGTTGTTGTCTCAACCGCTGCAGTTGGTGGTTCAGCCGTGGTTGTCTGCGTCTCTATAGCAGTGATATCATCCACAGTTGTTTCTACCACTGTTGTTGTCTCAACAGCTGCAGTTGTTAGTTCAGACTTGGTCGTTTGTATCTCTCTGGAAGTAACATCAGCCGCAGTTGTACCCACCACTGTTGTTGTCTCAGCAACTTTGGTAGTTTGCTGCGCACCAGTTGTTGAATGTGTTTTAGTGACATCATCCACAGTTGTTTCTACCGCTGTTGTTGCCTCAGGAGATAAAGGAGTTTGCTGTGCACTGGTTGTTGTCCGTGTAGCAGTGATATCATCCACAGTTGTTTCTTCCACTGTTGTTGTCTGAACAGCTGCAGTTGATGATTCAGCCGTGGTTGTTTGTGACTGTATAGAAGTGACATCAGCCACTGTTGTATCCACCACTGTTGTTGTCTCAGCAACTTTGGTAGTTTTCTGCGCCCCAGTTGTTGTCTGTGGGGTAGTGACATCAGCCCCAGTCGTTTCTACCACTGTTGTTGTCTCAACCGCTGCAGTTGGTGCTTCAGCCGTGGTTGTCTGCGTCTCCATAGCAGTGACATCATCCACAGTTGTTTCTACCACTGTTGTTGTCTCAACAGCTGCAGTTGTTAGTTCAGCCTTGGTGGTTTGTATCCCTCTAGAAGTAACATCAGCTGCAGTTGTACCCACCACTGGCGTTGTCTCAGCGTATTTGGTAGTTTGCTGCGCTCCAGTTTTTGTCTGTGGGGTAGTGACATCAGCCACAGTTGTTTCTACCATTGTTGTTGTCTCAACAGCTGCAGTAGTGGGTTTAGTCGTGGTTGTTTCTGACTGTATAGAAGTGACCTCAACCACTGTTGTATCCAGCACTGTTGTCTCAGTAGCTTTGGTGATTTGCTGCGCACCAGTTGTTGTATGTGCGGTAGTAACATCATCCACAGTTGTTTCTACCACTGTTGTTGTCTCAACCGCTGCAGTTGGTGGTTCAGCCGTGGTGTTCTGCATCTCTATAGCAGTGACATCATCCAAAGTTGTTTCTACCACTGTTGTTGTCTCAGCGACTTTGGTAATTTGCTGAGCACCAGTTGTTGAATGTGTTTTAGTGACATCATCCACAGTTGTTTCTACCACTGTTGTTGTCTCAACCGCTGCAGTTGGTGGTTCAGCCGAGGTTGTCTGCGTCTCTATAGCAGTGACATCATCCACAGTTGTTTCTACCACTGTTGGTGTCTCAACAGCTGCAGTTGTTGGTTCAGCCTCGGTGGTTGGTATCTCTCCAGAAGTAACATCAGCCGCAGTTGTACCCACCACTGGCGTTGTCTCAGCGAATTTGGTAGTTTGCTGCGCACCAGTTTTTGTCTGTGGGGTAGTGACATCAGCCACAGTTGTTTCTACCACTGTTGTTGTCTCAACCGCAGTAGTCGGTGCTTCAGCCGTGGTTGTCTGCGTCTCTATAGCAGTGACATCATCCACAGTTGTTTCTACCACTGTTGTTGTCTCAACAGCTGCAGTTGTTGGTTCAGCCTTGGTGGTTGGTTTCTCTCTAGAAGTAACATCAGCCGCAGTTGTACCCACCACTGGCGTTGTCTCAGTGACTTTGGTAGTTTGCTGCGCACCAGTTTTTGTCTGTGGGGTAGTGAGATCAGCCACAGTTGTTTCTACCGTTGTTGTTGTCTCAACAGCTGCAGTAGTTGGTTTAGTCGTGGTTGTTCCTGACTGTATATAAGTGACCCCAGCCACTGTTGTATCCAGCACTGTTGTCTCAGTAGCTTTGGTGATTTGCTGCGCACCAGTTGTTGTATGTGCGGTAGTAACATCATCCACAGTTGTTTTTACCACTGTTGTTGTCTCAACCGCAGCAGTTGGTGGTTCAGCCGTGGTTGTCTGCGTCTCTATTGCAGTGATATCATCCATAGTTGTTTCTACCACTGTTGTTGTCTCAACAGCTGCAGTTGTTAGTTCAGACCTGGTCGTTTGTATCTCTCTGGAAGTAACATCAGCCGCAGTTGTACCCACCACTGTTGTTGTCTCAGCGACTTTGGTAGTTTGCTGCGCACCAGTTGTTGAATGTGTTTTAGTGACATCATCCACAGTTGTTTCTACCGCTGTTGTTGCCTCAGGAGATAAAGGAGTTTGCTGTGCACTGGTTGTTGTCCGTGTAGCAGTGATATCATCCACAGTTGTTTCTTCCACTGTTGTTGTCTGAACAGCTGCAGTTGATGATTTAGCCGTGGTTGTTTGTGACTGTATAGAAGTGACATCAGCCACTGTTGTATCCACCACTGTTGTTGTCTCAGCAACTTTGGTAGTTTTCTGCGCCCCAGTTGTTGTCTGTGGGGTAGTGACATCAGCCCCAGTCGTTTCTACCACTGTTGTTGTCTCAACCGCTGCAGTTGTTAGTTCAGCCTTGGTCGTTTGTATCTCTCTAGAAGTAACATCAGCCGCAGTTGTACCCACCACTGTTGTTGTGTCAGCGACTTTGGTAGTTTGCTGCGCACCAGTTGTCTGTGGGGTAGTGACATCAGCAACAGTTGTTTCTACCGTTGTTGTTGTCTCAGGAGCTGAAGGAGTTTGCTTGGCACTGGTTGTTATCCGTGTAGCAGTGACATCATCCACAGTTGTTTCTTCCACTGTTGTGTTCTCAACAGCTGCAGTTGTTGGTTCAGCCGTGGTCATTTGTAACTCTATAGAAGTAACATCAGCCGCAGTTGTACCCACCACTGGCTTTGTCTCAGCGACTTTGGTAGTTTGCTGCGCACCAGTTGTTGAATGTGTATTAGTGACATCATCCACAGTTGTTTCTACCGCTGTTGTTGCCTCAAGAGCTAAAGGAGTTTGCTGTGGACTGGTTGTTGTCCGTGTACCAGTGATATCATCCACAGTTGTTTCTTCCACTGTTGTTGTCTGAACAGCTGCAGTTGATGGTTTAGCCGTGGTTGTTTGTGACTGTATAGAAGTGATATCAGCCACTGTTGTATCCTCCACTGTTGTTGTCTTAGCAACTTTGGTAGTTTTCTGCGCCCCAGTTGTTGTCTGTGGGGTAGTGACATCAGCCCCAGTCGTTTCTACCACTGTTGTTGTCTCAACCGCTGCAGTTGGTGCTTCAGCCGTGGTTGTCTGCGTCTCCATAGCAGTGACATCATCCACAGTTGTTTCTACCACTGTTGTTGTCTCAACAGCTGCAGTTGTTAGTTCAGCCTTGGTCGTTTGTATCTCTCTAGAAGTAACATCAGCCGCAGTTGTACCCACCACTGTTGTTGTGTCAGCGACTTTGGTAGTTTGCTGCGCACCAGTTGTCTGTGGGGTAGTGACATCAGCAACAGTTGTTTCTACCGTTGTTGTTGTCTCAGGAGCTGAAGGAGTTTGCTGGGCACTGGTTGTTATCCGTGTAGCAGTGACATCATCCACAGTTGTTTCTTCCACTGTTGTGTTCTCAACAGCTGCAGTTGTTGGTTCAGCCGTGGTCGTTTGTAACTCTATAGAAGTAACATGAGCCGCAGTTGTACCCACCACTGTTGTTGTCTCAGCAGCTTTGGTAGTTTTCTGCGCCCCAGACCTTGTCTGTGGGGTAGTGACATCATCCACAGTTGTTTCTACCACTGTTGTTGTCTCAACAGCTGCAGTAGTTGGTTCAGCCTTGGTGGTTGGTATCTCTCTAGAAGTAACATCAGCCGAAGCTGTACCCACCACTGGCGTTGTCTCAGCGACTTTGGTAGTTTGCTGCGCCCCAGTTTTTGTCTGTGGGGTAGTGACATTAGCCCCAGTCGTTTCTACCACTGCTGTTGTCTCAACCGCTGCAGTCGGTGCTTCAGCCGTGGTTGTCTGCGTCTCTATAGCAGTGACATCATCCACAGTTGTTTCTACCACTGTTGTTGTCTCAACAGCTGCAGTTGTTAGTTCAGCCTTGGTGGTTGGTATCTCTCCAGAAGTAACATCAGCCGCAGTTG
This sequence comes from Acanthaster planci, assembly GCF_054643075.1. Lineage (NCBI taxonomy): Eukaryota > Metazoa > Echinodermata > Asteroidea > Valvatida > Acanthasteridae > Acanthaster > Acanthaster planci. Next base: position 11,153,473 of record NC_141787.1, on the reverse strand, counting down.
TACCCACCACTGGCGTTGTCTCAGCGTATTTGGTAGTTTGCTGCGCACCAGTTTTTGTCTGTGGGGTAGTGACATCAGCCACAATTGTTTCTACCGTTGTTGTTGTCTCAACAGCTGCAGTAGTTGGTTTAGTCGTGGTTGTTTCTGACTGTATATAAGTGACCCCAGCAACTGTTGTATCCAGCACTGTTGTCTCAGTAGCTTTGGTGATTTGCTGCGCACCAGTTGTTGTATGTGCGGTAGTAACATCATCCACAGTTGTTTCTATCACTGTTGTTGTCTCAACCGCTGCAGTTGGTGCTTCAGCCGTGGTTGTCTGCATCTCTATAGCAGTGACATCATCCACAGTTGTTTCTACCAATGTTGTTGTCTCGAGAGCTGCAGTTGTTGGTTCAGCCTTGGTGGTTGGTATCTCTCTAGAAGTAACATCAGCCGCAGTTGTACCCACCACTGGCGTTGTCTCAGCGAATTTGGTAGTTTGCTGCGCACCAGTTTTTGTCTGTGGGGTAGTGACATCAGCCACAGTTGTTTCTACCGTTGTTGTTGTCTCAGGAGCTGAAGGAGTTTGCTGTGCACTGTTTGTTGTCCGTGTAGCAGTGACATCATCCATAGTTGTTTCTTCCACTGTTGATGTCTCATCAGCTGCAGTTGTTGGTTCAGCCGTGGTCGTTTGCAACTCTCTAAAAGTAACATCAGCCCCAGTTGTACCCTTCACTGGTGTTGTCTCAGCAGCTTTGGTAGTTTTCTGCGCCCCAGTCGTTGTCTGTGGGGTAGTGACATCATCCACAGTTGTTTCTACCACTGTTGTTGTCTCAACAGCTGCAGTTGTTGGTTCAGCCTTGGTGGTTGGTATCTCTCTAGAAGTAACATCAGCCGAAGCTGTACCCACCACTGGCCTTGTCTCAGCAACTTTGGTAGTTTTCTGCGCCCCAGTTGTTGTTTGTGGGGTAGTGACATCAGCCCCAGTCGTTTCTACCACTGTTGTTGTCTCAACCGCTGCAGTTGGTGCTTCAGCCGTGGTTGTCTGCGTCTCCATAGCAGTGACATCATCCACAGTTGTTTCTACCACTGTTGTTGTCTCAAAAGCTGTAGTTGTTGGTTCAGCCTTGGTGGTTGGTATTTCTCCAGAAGTAACATCAGCCGCAGTTGTACCCACCACTGGCGTTGTCTCAGCGAATTTGGTAGTTTGCTGCGCACCAGTTTTTGTCTGTGGGGTAGTGACATCAGCCACAGTTGTTTCTACCGTTGTTGTTGTCTCAACAGCTGCAGTAGTTGGTTTAGTCGTGGTTGTTCCTGACTGTATATAAGTGACCCCAGCCACTGTTGTATCCAGCACTGTTGTCTCAGTAGCTTTGGTGATTTGCTGCGCACCAGTTGTTGTATGTGCGGTAGTAACATCATCCACAGTTGTTTTCACCACTGTTGTTGTCTCAACCGCTGCAGTTGGTGGTTCAGCCGTGGTTGTCTGCGTCTCTATAGCAGTGATATCATCCACAGTTGTTTCTACCACTGTTGTTGTCTCAACAGCTGCAGTTGTTAGTTCAGACTTGGTCGTTTGTATCTCTCTGGAAGTAACATCAGCCGCAGTTGTACCCACCACTGTTGTTGTCTCAGCGACTTTGGTAGTTTGCTGCGCACCAGTTGTTGAATGTGTTTTAGTGACATCATCCACAGTTGTTTCTACCGCTGTTGTTGCCTCAGGAGAAAAAGGAGTTTGCTGTGCACTGGTTGTTGTCCGTGTAGCAGTGATATCATCCACAGTTGTTTCTTCCACTGTTGTTGTCTGAACAGCTGCAGTTGATGATTCAGCCGTGGTTGTTTGTGACTGTATAGAAGTGACATCAGCCACTGTTGTATCCACCACTGTTGTTGTCTCAGCAACTTTGGTAGTTTTCTGCGCCCCAGTTGTTGTCTGTGGGTTAGTGACATCAGCCCCAGTCGTTTCTACCACTGTTGTTGTCTCAACCGCTGCAGTTGGTGCTTCAGCCGTGGTTGTCTGCGTCTCCATAGCAGTGACATCATCCACAGTTGTTTCTACCACTGTTGTTGTCTCAACAGCTGCAGTTGTTAGTTCAGCCTTGGTGGTTTGTATCCCTCTAGAAGTAACATCAGCTGCAGTTGTACCCACCACTGGCGTTGTCTCAGCGTATTTGGTAGTTTGCTGCGCTCCAGTTTTTGTCTGTGGGGTAGTGACATCAGCCACAGTTGTTTCTACCATTGTTGTTGTCTCAACAGCTGCAGTAGTGGGTTTAGTCCTGGTTGTTTCTGACTGTATAGAAGTGACCTCAACCACTGTTGTATCCAGCACTGTTGTCTCAGTAGCTTTGGTGATTTGCTGCGCACCAGTTGTTGTATGTGCGGTAGTAACATCATCCACAGTTGTTTCTACCACTGTTGTTGTCTCAACCGCTGCAGTTGGTGGTTCAGCCGTGGTGTTCTGCATCTCTATAGCAGTGACATCATCCAAAGTTGTTTCTACCACTGTTGTTGTCTCAGCGACTTTGGTAATTTGCTGAGCACCAGTTGTTGAATGTGTTTTAGTGACATCATCCACAGTTGTTTCTACCACTGTTGTTGTCTCAACCGCTGCAGTTGGTGGTTCAGCCGAGGTTGTCTGCGTCTCTATAGCAGTGACATCATCCACAGTTGTTTCTACCACTGTTGGTGTCTCAACAGCTGCAGTTGTTGGTTCAGCCTCGGTGGTTGGTATCTCTCCAGAAGTAACATCAGCCGCAGTTGTACCCACCACTGGCGTTGTCTCAGCGAATTTGGTAGTTTGCTGCGCACCAGTTTTTGTCTGTGGGGTAGTGACATCAGCCACAGTTGTTTCTACCACTGTTGTTGTCTCAACCGCTGCAGTTGGTGGTGCAGCCGTGGTGGTCTGCGTCTCTATAGCAGTGACATCATCCACAGTTGTTTCTACCACTGTTGTTGTCTGAACAGCTGCAGTTGTTAGTTCAGCCTTGGTGGTTTGTATCTCTCTAGAAGTAACATCAGCTGCAGTTGTACCCACCACTGGCTTTGTCTCAGCGACTTTGGTAGTTTGCTGCGCTGCAGTTTTTGTCTGTGGGGTAGTGACATCAGCCACAGTTGTTTCTACCATTGTTGTTGTCTCAACAGCTGCAGTAGTTGGTTTAGTCGTTGTTGTTTCTGACTGTATAGAAGTGACCTCAACCACAGTTGTATCCAGCACCGTTGTCTCAGTAGCTTTGGTGATTTGCTGCGCACCAGTTGTTGTATGTGCGGTAGTAACATCATCCACAGTTGTTTCTACCACTGTTGTTGTCTCAACCGTTGCAGTTGGTGGTGCAGCCGTGGTGTTCTGCGTCTCTATAGCAGTGATATCATCCACAGTTGTTTCTACCACTGTTGTTGTCTCAACCACTGCAGTTGGTGCTTCAGCCGTGGTTGTCTGCGTCTCTATAGCAGTGACATCATCCACAGTTGTTTCTACCACTGTTGTTGTCTCAAGAGCTGCAGTTGTTAGTTCAGCCTTGGTGGTTTGTATCTCTCTAGAAGTAACATCAGCTGCAGTTGTACCCACCACTGGCTTTGTCTCAGCGACTTTGGTAGTTTGCTGCGCTCCAGTTTTTGTCTGTGGGGTAGTGACATCAGCCACAGTTGTTTCTACCATTGTTGTTGTCTCAACAGCTGCAGTAGTGGGTTTAGTCGTGGTTGTTTCTGACTGTATAGAAGTGACCTCAACCACAGTTGTATCCAGCACCGTTGTCTCAGTAGCTTTGGTGATTTGCTGCGCACCAGTTGTTGTATGTGCGGTAGTAACATCATCCACAGTTGTTTCTACCACTGTTGTTGTCTCAACCGCTGCAGTTGGTGGTGCAGCCGTGGTGTTCTGCGTCTCTATAGCAGTGACATCATCCACAGTTGTTTCTACCACTGTTGTTGTCTCAACCACTGCAGTTGGTGCTTCAGCCGTGGTTGTCTGCGTCTCTATAGCAGTGACATCATCCACAGTTGTTTCTACCACTGTTGTTGTCTCAAGAGCTGCAGTTGTTAGTTCAGCCTTGCTGGTTTCTATCTCTCCAGAAGTAACATCAGCGGCAGTTGTACCCACCACTGGCTTTGTCTCAGCGACTTTGGTAGTTTGCTGCGCACCAGTTTTTGTCTGTGGGGTAGTGACATCAGCCACAGTTGTTTCTACCATTGTTGTTGTCTCAACAGCTGCAGTAGTTGGTTTAGTCGTGGTTGTTTCTGACTGTATAGAAGTGACCTCAACCACTGTTGTATCCAGCACTGTTGTCTCAGTAGCTTTGGTGATTTGCTGCGCACCAGTTGTTGTATGTGCGGTAGTAACATTATCCACAGTTGTTTCTACCACTGTTGTTGTCTCAACCGCTGCAGTTGGTGGTGCAGCCGTGGTGTTCTGCGTCTCTATTGCAGTGATATCATCCATAGTTGTTTCTACCACTGTTGTTGTCTCAACAGCTGCAGTTGTCAGTTCAGACCTGGTCGTTTGTATCTCTCTGGAAGTAACATCAGCCGCAGTTGTACCCACCACTGTTGTTGTCTCAGCGACTTTGGTAGTTTGCTGCGCACCAGTTGTTGAATGTGTTTTAGTGACATCATCCACAGTTGTTTCTACCGCTGTTGTTGCCTCAGGAGATAAAGGAGTTTGCTGTGCACTGGTTGTTGTCCGTGTAGCAGTGATATCATCCACAGTTGTTTCTTCCACTGTTGTTGTCTGAACAGCTGCAGTTGATGATTTAGCCGTGGTTGTTTGTGACTGTATAGAAGTGACATCAGCCACTGTTGTATCCACCACTGTTGTTGTCTCAGCAACTTTGGTAGTTTTCTGCGCCCCAGTTGTTGTCTGTGGGGTAGTGACATCAGCCCCAGTCGTTTCTACCACTGTTGTTGTCTCAACCGCTGCAGTTGGTGCTTCAGCCGTGGTTGTCTGCGTCTCCATAGCAGTGACATCATCAACAGTTGTTTCTACCACTGTTGTTGTCTCAACAGCTGCAGTTGTTAGTTCAGCCTTGGTGGTTTGTATCCCTCTAGAAGTAACATCAGCTGCAGTTGTACCCACCACTGTTGTTGTCTCAGCGACTTTGGTAATTTGCTGAGCACCAGTTGTTGAATGTGTTTTAGTGACATCATCCACAGTTGTTTCTACCACTGTTGGTGACTTAACAGCTGCAGTTGTTGGTTCAGCCTCGGTGGTTGGTATCTCTCCAGAAGTAACATCAGCCGCAGTTGTACCCACCACTGGCGTTGTCTCAGCGAATTTGGTAGTTTGCTGCGCACCAGTTTTTGTCTGTGGGGTAGTGACATCAGCCACAGTTGTTTCTACCACTGTTGTTGTCTCAACCGCAGTAGTCGGTGCTTCAGCCGTGGTTGTCTGCGTCTCTATAGCAGTGACATCATCCACAGTTGTTTCTACCACTGTTGTTGTCTCAACAGCTGCAGTTGTTGGTTCAGCCTTGGTGGTTGGTTTCTCTCTAGAAGTAACATCAGCCGCAGTTGTACCCACCACTGGCGTTGTCTCAGTGACTTTGGTAGTTTGCTGCACACCAGTTTTTGTCTGTGGGGTAGTGACATCAGCCACAGTTGTTTCTACCATTGTTGTTGTCTCAACAGCTGCAGTAGTTGGTTTAGTCGTGGTTGTTTCTGACTGTATAGAAGTGACCTCAACCACTGTTGTATCCAGCACTGTTGTCTCAGTAGATTTGGTGATTTGCTGCGCACCAGTTGTTGTATGTGCGGTAATAACATCATCCACAGTTGTTTCTACCACTGTTGTTGTCTCAACCGCTGCAGTTGGTGGTGCAGCCGTGGTGTTCTGCGTCTCTATAGCAGTGACATCATCCACAGTTGTTTCTACCACTGTTGTTGTCTCAACCGCTGCAGTTGGTGCTTCAGCTGTGGTTGTCTGCGTCTCTATAGCAGTGACATCATCCACAGTTGTTTCTACCACTGTTGTTGTCTGAACAGCTGCAGTTGTTAGTTCAGCCTTGGTGGTTTGTATCTCTCTAGAAGTAACATCAGCTGCAGTTGTACCCACCACTGGCTTTGTCTCAGCGACTTTGGTAGTTTGCTGCGCTGCAGTTTTTGTCTGTGGGGTAGTGACATCAGCCACAGTTGTTTCTACCATTGTTGTTGTCTCAACAGCTGCAGTAGTTGGTTTAGTCGTTGTTGTTTCTGACTGTATAGAAGTGACCTCAACCACAGTTGTATCCAGCACCGTTGTCTCAGTAGCTTTGGTGATTTGCTGCGCACCAGTTGTTGTATGTGCGGTAGTAACATCATCCACAGTTGTTTCTACCACTGTTGTTGTCTCAACCGCTGCAGTTGGTGGTGCAGCCGTGGTGTTCTGCGTCTCTATAGCAGTGATATCATCCACAGTTGTTTCTACCACTGTTGTTGTCTCAACCACTGCAGTTGGTGCTTCAGCCGTGGTTGTCTGCGTCTCTATAGCAGTGACATCATCCACAGTTGTTTCTACCACTGTTGTTGTCTCAAGAGCTGCAGTTGTTAGTTCAGCCTTGGTGGTTTGTATCTCTCTAGAAGTAACATCAGCTGCAGTTGTACCCACCACTGGCTTTGTCTCAGCGACTTTGGTAGTTTGCTGCGCTCCAGTTTTTGTCTGTGGGGTAGTGACATCAGCCACAGTTGTTTCTACCATTGTTGTTGTCTCAACAGCTGCAGTAGTGGGTTTAGTCGTGGTTGTTTCTGACTGTATAGAAGTGACCTCAACCACAGTTGTATCCAGCACCGTTGTCTCAGTAGCTTTGGTGATTTGCTGCGCACCAGTTGTTGTATGTGCGGTAGTAACATCATCCACAGTTGTTTCTACCACTGTTGTTGTCTCAACCGCTGCAGTTGGTGGTGCAGCCGTGGTGTTCTGCGTCTCTATAGCAGTGACATCATCCACAGTTGTTTCTACCACTGTTGTTGTCTCAACCACTGCAGTTGGTGCTTCAGCCGTGGTTGTCTGCGTCTCTATAGCAGTGACATCATCCACAGTTGTTTCTACCACTGTTGTTGTCTCAAGAGCTGCAGTTGTTAGTTCAGCCTTGCTGGTTTGTATCTCTCCAGAAGTAACATCAGCGGCAGTTGTACCCACCACTGGCTTTGTCTCAGCGACTTTGGTAGTTTGCTGCGCACCAGTTTTTGTCTGTGGGGTAGTGACATCAGCCACAGTTGTTTCTACCATTGTTGTTGTCTCAACAGCTGCAGTAGTTGGTTTAGTCGTGGTTGTTTCTGACTGTATAGAAGTGACCTCAACCACTGTTGTATCCAGCACTGTTGTCTCAGTAGCTTTGGTGATTTGCTGCGCACCAGTTGTTGTATGTGCGGTAGTAACATTATCCACAGTTGTTTCTACCACTGTTGTTGTCTCAACCGCTGCAGTTGGTGGTGCAGCCGTGGTGTTCTGCGTCTCTATAGCAGTGACATCATCCACAGTTGTTTCTACCACTGTTGTTGTCTCAACAGCTGCAGTTGTTAGTTCAGACTTGGTCGTTTGTATCTCTCTGGAAGTAACATCAGCCGCAGTTGTACCCACCACTGTTGTTGTCTCAGCGACTTTGGTAGTTTGCTGCGCACCAGTTGTTGAATGTGTTTTAGTGACATCATCCACAGTTGGTTCTACCGCTGTTGTTGTCTCAGGAGGTAAAGGAGTTTGCTGTGCACTGGTTGTTGTCCGTGTAGCAGTGACATCATCCACAGTTGTTTCTTCCACTGTTGTTGTCTGAACAGCTGCAGTTGATGGTTTAGCCGTGGTTGTTTGTGACTGTATAGAAGTGACATCAGCCACTATTGTATCCACCACTGTTGTTGTCTCAGCAACTTTGGTAGTTTTCTGCGCCCCAGTTGTTGTCTGTGGGGTAGTGACATCAGCCCCAGTCGTTTCTACCACTGTTGTTGTCTCAACCGCTGCAGTTGGTGCTTCAGCCGTGGTTGTCTGCATCTCTATAGCAGTGACATCATCCACAGTTGTTTCTACCACTGTTGTTGCCTCAACAGCTGCAGTTGTTGGTTCAGCCTTGGTGGTTGGTATCTCTCCAGAAGTAACATCAGCCGCAGTTGTACCCACCACTGGCGTTGTCTCAGCGAATTTGGTATTTTGCTGCGCATTAGTTTTTGTCTGTGGGGTAGTGACATCAGCCACAGTTGTTTCTACCGTTGTTGTTGTCTCAACAGCTGCAGTAGTTGGTTTAGTCGTGGTTGTTCCTGACTGTATATAAGTGACCCCAGCCACTGTTGTATCCAGCACTGTTGTCTCAGTAGCTTTGGTGATTTGCTGCGCACCAGTTGTTGTATGTGCGGTAGTAACATCATCCACAGTTGTTTTTACCACTGTTGTTGTCTCAACCGCTGCAGTTGGTGGTTCAGCCGTGGTGTTCTGCGTCTCTATAGCAGTGACATCATCCACAGTTGTTTCTACCACTGTTGTTGTCTCAACAGCTGCAGTTGTTAGTTCAGACTTGGTCGTTTGTATCTCTCTGGAAGTAACATCAGCCGCAGTTGTACCCACCACTGTTGTTGTCTCAGCGACTTTGGTAGTTTGCTGCGCACCAGTTGTTGAATGTGTTTTAGTGACATCATCCACAGTTGGTTCTACCGCTGTTGTTGTCTCAGGAGGTAAAGGAGTTTGCTGTGCACTGGTTGTTGTCCGTGTAGCAGTGACATCATCCACAGTTGTTTCTTCCACTGTTGTTGTCTGAACAGCTGCAGTTGATGGTTTAGCCGTGGTTGTTTGTGACTGTATAGAAGTGACATCAGCCACTATTGTATCCACCACTGTTGTTGTCTCAGCAACTTTGGTAGTTTTCTGCGCCCCAGTTGTTGTCTGTGGGGTAGTGACATCAGCCCCAGTCGTTTCTACCACTGTTGTTGTCTCAACCGCTGCAGTTGGTGCTTCAGCCGTGGTTGTCTGCATCTCTATAGCAGTGACATCATCCACAGTTGTTTCTACCACTGTTGTTGCCTCAACAGCTGCAGTTGTTGGTTCAGCCTTGGTGGTTGGTATCTCTCCAGAAGTAACATCAGCCGCAGTTGTACCCACCACTGGCGTTGTCTCAGCGAATTTGGTATTTTGCTGCGCATTAGTTTTTGTCTGTGGGGTAGTGACATCAGCCACAGTTGTTTCTACCGTTGTTGTTGTCTCAACAGCTGCAGTAGTTGGTTTAGTCGTGGTTGTTCCTGACTGTATATAAGTGACCCCAGCCACTGTTGTATCCAGCACTGTTGTCTCAGTAGCTTTGGTGATTTGCTGCGCACCAGTTGTTGTATGTGCGGTAGTAACATCATCCACAGTTGTTTTTACCACTGTTGTTGTCTCAACCGCTGCAGTTGGTGGTTCAGCCGTGGTTGTCTGCGTCTCTATTGCAGTGATATCATCCACAGTTGTTTCTACCACTGTTATGGTCTCAACAGCTGCAGTTGTTAGTTCAGACTTGGTCGTTTGTATCTCTCTAGAAGTAACATCAGCCGCAGTTGTACCCACCACTGTTGTTGTCTCAGCGACTTTGGTAGTTTGCTGCGCACCAGTTGTTGAATGTGTTTTAGTGACATCATCCACAGTTGTTTCTACCGCTGTTGTTGCCTCAGGAGCTAAAGGAGTTTGCTGTGCACTGGTTGTTGTCCGTGTAGCAGTGATATCATCCACAGTTGTTTCTTCCACTGTTGTTGTCTGAACAGCTGCAGTTGATGGTTTAGCCGTGGTTGTTTGTGACTGTATAGAAGTGACATCAGCCACTGTTGTATCCACCACTGTTGTTGTCTCAGCAACTTTGGTAGTTTTCTGCGCCCCAGTTGTTGTCTGTAGGGTGGTGACATCAGCCCCAGTCGTTTCTACCACTGTTGTTGTCTCAACCGCTGCAGTTGGTGCTTCAGCCGTGGTTGTCTGCATCTCTATAGCAGTGACATCATCCACAGTTGTTTCTACCACTGTTGTTGTCTCAACAGCTGCAGTTGTTGGTTCAGCCTTGGTGGTTGGTATCTCTCCAGAAGTAACATCAGCCGCAGTTGTACCCACCACTGGCGTTGTCTCAGCGAATTTGGTAGTTTGCTGCGCACCAGTTTTTGTCTGTAGGGTAGTGACATCAGCCACAGTTGTTTCTACCGTTGTTAATGTCTCAACAGCTGCAGTAGTTGGTTTAGTCGTGGTTGTTCCTGACTGTATATAAGTGACCCCAGCCACTGTTGTATCCAGCACTGTTGTCTCAGTAGCTTTGGTGATTTGCTGCGCACCAGTTGTTGTATGTGCGGTAGTAACATCATCCACAGTTGTTTTTACCACTGTTGTTGTCTCAACAGCTGCAGTTGTTAGTTCAGACTTGGTCGTTTGTATCTCTCTAGAAGTAACATCAGCCGCAGTTGTACCCACCACTGTTGTTGTCTCAGCGACTTTGGTAGTTTGCTGCGCACCAGTTGTTGAATGTGTTTTAGTGACATCATCCACAGTTGTTTCTACCGCTGTTGTTGCCTCAGGAGCTAAAGGAGTTTGCTGTGCACTGGTTGTTGTCCGTGTAGCAGTGATATCATCCACAGTTGTTTCTTTCACTGTTGTTGTCTGAACAGCTGCAGTTGATGGTTTAGCCGTGGTTGTTTGTGACTGTATAGAAGTGACATCAGCCACTGTTGTATCCACCACTGGCGTTGTCTCAGCGACTTTGGTAGTTTGCTGCGCCCCAGTTTTTGTCTGTGGGGTAGTGACATCAGCCCCAGTCGTTTCTACCACTGCTGTTGTCTCGACCGCTGCAGTCGGTGCTTCAGCCGTGGTTGTCTGCGTCTCTATAGCAGTGACATCATCCACAGTTGTTTCTACCACTGTTGTTGTCTCAACAGCTGGAGTTGTTGGTTCAGCCTTGGTAGTTGGTATCTCTCTAGAAGTAACATCAGCTGCAGTTGAACCCACCACTGGCGTTGTCTCAGCGACTTTGGTAGTTTGCTGCGCTCCAGTTTTTGTCTGTGGGGTAGTGACATCAGCCACAGTTGTTTCTACCGTTGTTGTTGTCTCAGGAGCTGAAGGAGTTGGTTTAGTCGTGGTTGTTTCTGACTGTATAGAAGTGACCTCAACCACTGTTGTATCCAGCACTGTTGTCTCAGTAGCTTTGGTGATTTGCTGCGCACCAGTTGTTGTATGTGCGGTAGTAACATCATCCACAGTTGTTTCTACCACTGTTGTTGTCTCAACCGCTGCAGTTGGTGGTTCAGCCGAGGTTGTCTGCGTCTCTATAGCAGTGACATCATCCACAGTTGTTTCTACCACTGTTGTTGCCTCAACAGCTGCAGTTGTTGGTTCAGCTTTGGTGGTTGGTATCTCTCCAGAAGTAACATCAGCCGCAGTTGTACCCACCACTGGCGTTGTCTCAGCGAATTTGGTAGTTTGCTGCGCACCAGTTTTTGTCTGTGGGGTAGTGACATCAGCCGCAGTTGTTTCTACCGTTGTTGTTGTCTCAACAGCTGCAGTAGTTGGTTTAGTCGTGGTTGTTCCTGACTGTATATAAGTGACCCCAGCCACTGTTGTATCCAGCACTGTTGTCTCAGTAGCTTTGGTGATTTGCTGCGCACCAGTTGTTGTATGTGCGGTAGTAACATCATCCACAGTTGTTTTTACCACTGTTGTTGTCTCAACCGCTGCAGTTGGTGGTTCAGCAGTGGTTGTCTGCGTCTCTATTGCAGTGATATCGTCCACAGTTGTTTCTACCACTGTTATGGTCTCAACAGCTGCAGTTGTTAGTTCAGACTTGGTCGTTTGTATCTCTCTAGAAGTAACATCAGCCGCAGTTGTACCCACCACTGTTGTTGTCTCAGCGACTTTGGTAGTTTGCTGCGCACCAGTTGTTGAATGTGTTTTAGTGACATCATCCACAGTTGTTTCTACCGCTGTTGTTGCCTCAGGAGCTAAAGGAGTTTGCTGTGCACTGGTTGTTATCCGTGTAGCAGTGATATCATCCACAGTTGTTTCTTCCACTGTTGTTGTCTGAACAGCTGCAGTTGATGGTTTAGCCGTGGTTGTTTGTGACTGTATAGAAGTGACATCAGCCACTGTTGTATCCACCACTGTTGTTGTCTCAGCAACTTTGGTAGTTTTCTGCGCCCCAGTTGTTGTCTGTAGGGTGGTGACATCAGCCCCAGTCGTTTCTACCACTGTTGTTGTCTCAACCGCTGGAGTTGGTGCTTCAGCCGTGGTTGTCTGCATCTCTATAGCAGTGACATCATCCACAGTTGTTTCTACCACTGTTGTTGTCTCAACAGCTGCAGTTGTTGGTTCAGCCTTGGTGGTAGGTATCTCTCCAGAAGTAACATCAGCCGCAGTTGTACCCACCACTGGCGTTGTCTCAGCGAATTTGGTAGTTTGCTGCGCACCAGTTTTTGTCTGTAGGGTAGTGACATCAGCCACAGTTGTTTCTACCGTTGTTGTTGTCTCAACAGCTGCAGTAGTTGGTTTAGTCGTGGTTGTTCCTGACTGTATATAAGTGACCCCAGCCACTGTTGTATCCAGCACTGTTGTCTCAGTAGCTTTGGTGATTTGCTGCGCACCAGTTGTTGTATGTGCGGTAGTAACATCATCCACAGTTGTTTTTACCACTGTTGTTGTCTCAACAGCTGCAGTTGGTAGTTCAGACTTGGTCGTTTGTATCTCTCTAGAAGTAACATCAGCCGCAGTTGTACCCACCACTGTTGTTGTCTCAGCGACTTTGGTAGTTTGCTGCGCACCAGTTGTTGAATGTGTTTTAGTGACATCATCCACAGTTGTTTCTACCGCTGTTGTTGCCTCAGGAGCTAAAGGAGTTTGCTGTGCACTGGTTGTTGTCCGTGTAGCAGTGATATCATCCACAGTTGTTTCTTTCACTGTTGTTGTCTGAACAGCTGCAGTTGATGGTTTAGCCGTGGTTGTTTGTGACTGTATAGAAGTGACATCAGCCACTGTTGTATCCACCACTGGCGTTGTCTCAGCGACTTTGGTAGTTTGCTGCGCCCCATCAGCCCCAGTCGTTTCTACCACTGTTGTTGTCTCCAGCGCTGCAGTTGTTGGTTCAGCCGTGGTTGCCTGCGTCTCTATAGCAGTGACATCATCCACAGTTGTTTCTACCACTGTTGTTGTCTCAACAGCTGTAGTTGTTTGTTCAGACTTGGTCGTTTGTATCTCTCTAGAAGTAACATCAGTCGCAGTTGTACCCACCACTGTTGTTGTCTCAGCGACTTTGGTAGTTTGCTGAGCACCAGTTGTTGAATGTGTTTTAGTGACATCATCCACAGTTGTTTCTACCACTGTTGTTGTCTCAACAGCTGCAGTTGGTGGTTCAGCCGTGGTTGTCTGCGTCTCTATAGCAGTGACATCATCTACAGTTGTTTCTACCACTGTTGTTGTCTCAACAGCTGCAGTTGTTAGTTCAGCCTTGGTCGTTTGTATCTCTCTAGAAGTAACATCTGCCGCAGTTGTACCCACCACTGTTGTGTCAGCGACTTTGGTAGTTTGCTGCGCACCAGTTGTCTGTGGGGTAGTGACATCAGCCCCAGTCGTTTCTACCACTGTTGTTGTCTCAGCGACTTTGGTAATTTGCTGAGCACCAGTTGTTGAATGTGTTTTAGTGACATCATCCACAGTTGTTTCTACCACTGTTGTTGTCTCAACCGCTGCAGTTGGTGCTTCAGCCGTGGTTGTCTGCGTCTCTATAGCAGTGACATCATCCACAGTTGTTTCTACCACTGTTGTTGTCTCAACAGCTGCAGTTGTTAGTTCAGCCTTGGTCGTTTGTATCTCTCTAGAAGTAACATCAGCCGCAGTTGTACCCACCACTGTTGTTGTCGCAGTGACTTTGGTAGGTTGCTGCGCACCAGTTGTTGTCTGTGGGGTAGTGACATCAGCCACAGTTGTTTCTACCACTGTTGTTGTTGTCTCAGGAGCTGAAGGAGTTTGCTGTGCACTGGTTGTTGTCCGTGTAGCAGTGACATCATCCACAGTTGTTTCTTCCACTGTTGTTGTCTCAACAGCTGCTGTTGTTGGTTCAGCCGTGGTTGTTTGTGACTGTATAGAAGTGACATCAGCCACTGTTGTATCCACCACTGTTGTTGTCTCAGCGACTTTGGTAGTTTTCTGCGCCCCAGTTGTTGTCTGTGGGGTTGTGACATCAGCCCCAGTCGTTTCTACCACTGTTGTTGTCTCAACCGCTGCAGTTGGTGCTTTAGCTGTGGTTGTCTGAGTCTCTATAGCAGTGACATCATCCAGAGGTTTTTCTACCACTGTTGTTGTCTCAACAGCTGCAGTTGTTGGTTCAGCCTTGGTGGTCGTTTGTATCTCTCTAGAAGTAACATCAACCGAAGTTGTACCCACCACTGGCATTGTCTCAGCAGCTTTGGTAGTTTTCTGCGCCCCAGTTGTTGTCTGTGGGATAGTGACATCAGCCCCAGTCGTTTCTACCACTGTTGTTGTCTCAACAGCTGCAGTTGTTGGTTCAGCCGTGGTCGTTTGTATCTCTCTAGAAGTAACATCAGCCGCAGTTGTACCCACCACTGGTGTTGTCTCAGCAGCTTTGGTAGTTTTCTGCGCCCGAGTTGTTGTCTGTGGGCTAGTGACATCAGCCCCAGTCGTTTCTACCACTGTTGTTGTCTCCAGCGCTGCAGTTGTTGGTTCAGCCGTGGTTGCCTGCGTCTCTATAGCAGTGACATCATCCACAGTTGTTTCTACCACTGTTGTTGTCTCAACAGCTGTAGTTGTTTGTTCAGACTTGGTCGTTTGTATCTCTCTAGAAGTAACATCAGCCGCAGTTGTACCCACCACTGTTGTTGTCTCAGCGACTTTGGTAGTTTGCTGAGCACCAGTTGTTGAATGTGTTTTAGTGACATCATCCACAGTTGTTTCTACCACTGTTGTTGTCTCAACAGCTGCAGTTGGTGGTTCAGCCGTGGTTGTCTGCGTCTCTATAGCAGTGACATCATCTACAGTTGTTTCTACCACTGTTGTTGTCTCAACAGCTGCAGTTGTTAGTTCAGCCTTGGTCGTTTGTATCTCTCTAGAAGTAACATCTGCCGCAGTTGTACCCACCACTGTTGTTGTGGCAGCGACTTTGGTAGTTTGCTGCGCACCAGTTGTCTGTGGGGTAGTGACATCAGCAACAGTTGTTTCTACCGTTGTTGTTGTCTCAGGAGCTGAAGGAGTTTGCTGGGCACTGGTTGTTATCCGTGTAGCAGTGACATCATCCACAGTTGTTTCTTCCACTGTTGTGTTCTCAACAGCTGCAGTTGTTAGTTCAGACTTGGTCGTTTGTATCTCTCTAGAAGTAACATCAGCCGCAGTTGTACCCACCACTGTTGTTGTCTCAGCGACTTTGGTAGTTTGCTGCGCACCAGTTGTTGAATGTGTTTTAGTGACATCATCCACAGTTGTTTCTACCGCTGTTGTTGCCTCAGGAGCTAAAGGAGTTTGCTGTGCACTGGTTGTTGTCCGTGTAGCAGTGATATCATCCACAGTTGTTTCTTTCACTGTTGTTGTCTGAACAGCTGCAGTTGATGGTTTAGCCGTGGTTGTTTGTGACTGTATAGAAGTGACATCAGCCACTGTTGTATCCACCACTGGCGTTGTCTCAGCGACTTTGGTAGTTTGCTGCGCCCCATCAGCCCCAGTCGTTTCTACCACTGTTGTTGTCTCCAGCGCTGCAGTTGTTGGTTCAGCCGTGGTTGCCTGCGTCTCTATAGCAGTGACATCATCCACAGTTGTTTCTACCACTGTTGTTGTCTCAACAGCTGTAGTTGTTTGTTCAGACTTGGTCGTTTGTATCTCTCTAGAAGTAACATCAGCCGCAGTTGTACCCACCACTGTTGTTGTCTCAGCGACTTTGGTAGTTTGCTGAGCACCAGTTGTTGAATGTGTTTTAGTGACATCATCCACAGTTGTTTCTACCACTGTTGTTGTCTCAACAGCTGCAGTTGGTGGTTCAGCCGTGGTTGTCTGCGTCTCTATAGCAGTGACATCATCTACAGTTGTTTCTACCACTGTTGTTGTCTCAACAGCTGCAGTTGTTAGTTCAGCCTTGGTCGTTTGTATCTCTCTAGAAGTAACATCTGCCGCAGTTGTACCCACCACTGTTGTTGTGTCAGCGACTTTGGTAGTTTGCTGCGCACCAGTTGTCTGTGGGGTAGTGACATCAGCCCCAGTCGTTTCTACCACTGCTGTTGTCTCAACAGCTGCAGTCGGTGCTTCAGCCGTGGTTGTCTGCGTCTCTATAGCAGTGACATCATCCACAGTTGTTTCTACCACTGTTGTTGTCTCAACAGCTGCAGTTGTTAGTTCAGACTTGGTCGTTTGTATCTCTCTAGAAGTAACATCTGCCGCAGTTGTACCCACCACTGTTGTTGTGTCAGCGACTTTGGTAGTTTGCTGCGCACCAGTTGTCTGTGGGGTAGTGACATCAGCAACAGTTGTTTCTACCGTTGTTGTTGTCTCAGGAGCTGAAGGAGTTTGCTGGGCACTGGTTGTTATCCGTGTAGCAGTGACATCATCCACAGTTGTTTCTTCCACTGTTGTGTTCTCAACAGCTGCAGTTGTTGGTTCAGCCGTGGTCGTTTGTAACTCTATAGAAGTAACATGAGCCGCAGTTGTACCCACCACTGGTGTTGTCTCAGCAGCTTTGGTAGTTTTCTGCGCCCCAGACCTTGTCTGTGGGGTAGTGACATCATCCACAGTTGTTTCTACCACTGTTGTTGTCTCAACAGCTGCAGTTGTTGGTTCAGCCTTGGTGGTTGGTATCTCTCTAGAAGTAACATCAGCCGAAGCTGTACCCACCACTGGCGTTGTCTCAGCGACTTTGGTAGTTTGCTGCGCACCAGTTTTTGTCTGTGGGGTAGTGACATCAGCCCCAGTCGTTTCTATCACTGCTGTTGTCTCAACCGCTGCAGTCGGTGCTTCAGCCGTGGTTGTCTGCGTCTCTATAGCAGTGACATCATCCACAGTTGTTTCTACCACTGTTGTTGTCTCAACAGCTGGAGTTGTTGGTTCAGCCTTGGTAGTTGGTATCTCTCTAGAAGTAACATCAGCTGCAGTTGAACCCACCACTGGCGTTGTCTCAGCGACTTTGGTAGTTTGCTGCGCTCCAGTTTTTGTCTGTGGGGTAGTGACATCAGCCACAGTTGTTTCTACCGTTGTTGTTGTCTCAGGAGCTGAAGGAGTTTGCTGTGCACTGGTTGTTGTCCGTGTAGCAGTGACATCATCCACAGTTGTTTCTACCACTGTTGTTGTCTCAACAGCTGCAGTTGTGAGTTCACACTTGGTCGTTTGTATCTCTCTAGAAGTAACATCAGCTGCAGTTGTACCCACCACTGTTGTTGTCTCAGCGACTTTGGTAGTTTGCTGCGCACCAGTTGTTGAATGTGGGGTAGTGACATCAGCCACAGTTGTTTCTACTGTTGTTGTTTTCTCAAGAGCTGCAGTTGTTTGCTGTGCACTGGTTGTTGTCCGTGTAGCAGTGACATCATCAAAAGTTGTTTCTTCCGCTGTTGTTGTCTGAACAGCTGCAGTTGATGGTTTAGCCGTGGTTGTTTGTGACTGTATAGAAGTGACATCAGCCACTGTTGTATCCACCACTGTTGTTGTCTCAGCGTCTTTGGTAGTTTTCTGCGCCCCAGTTGTTGTCTGTCGGGTAGTGACATCAGCCCCAGTCGTTTCTACCACTGTTGTTGTCTCAACAGCTGCAGTTGTTGGTTCAGCCGTGGTCGTTTGTATCTCTCTAGAAGTAACATCAGCCGCAGTTGTACCCACCACTGGTGTTGTCTCAGCAGCTGTGGTAGCGTTCTGCGCCCCAGTTGTTGTCTGTGGGGTAGTGACATCAGCCCTAGTCGTTTTTACCACTGTTGTTGTCTCAACCGCTGCAGTTGGTGCTTCAGCCGTGGTTGTCTGCGTCTCTTTAGCAGTGACATCATCCACAGTTGTGTCTACCACTGTTGTTGTCTCAACAGCTGCAGTTGTTGGTTCAGCCGTGGTTCTCTGCGTTTCTGCAGCCGTGACATCAGCTACAGTTCTTTCTACCACTGTTGATCTCGGAGCAACTGCAGTCGTTTGAATGGCTGTGGTTGTTTCATTCTTTGTGGTAATGAAATCAGTGACAGTTGTGTCTACAGCTGTTGTTGTCTTTGCTGCTTTTGTAGTTTGCTGCACACCGGTTGTAGTCTCTGCGGCGGTGACATCATCCACAGTTGTATCCACCACTGATGTTGTCTCAGCAGCTTTGGTAGTTTGCTGCGCACCGGTTGTTTTCTGTGAGGTAGTTACATCAGCAACAGTTGTCCCTACCACTGTTATTGTCCCAACAGCTGCAGTTTTTGGTTGAACCGTGGTTGTTTTCGTCTCTTTAGAAGTAACATCAGCCACAGTTGTCTTTTCCGCCATTAGTGTCTCAAGAGCCGAAGTTGTTAGTTCAGCTGTGGTTGATTGTTTTGTTGTTTTGTTGGTAAATACAGTTGTTGGTTGCACTTTGGTTATTTGTGTCTCTGTGGTAGTCATGTCAGCTGCCGTTGTCTGTACCACTAGCGTTGTCCCAGCAGCTGCACTAGATGGTTGGGCTGTGGTTGTTTGCGTCTGTGTAGTACTAGTTTCGTCTGCTACAGTTTCCTCTACTATTATAGATGTTTCAACAGCTGGAGTTGTTAGTTCAGTTGTGGTTGTTTGAGTCTCTTTAGTATTGACATCAGTTAAAGTCGTCTTTAACTCTGTAGCTATGACAGCCGTTTTAGATGCTTCAGTAAAGTGTCCTGAAAGAGAAGGATCCGATTTGAAGGGTGAATATTTTATCAACTGAATTGCAGTTATATATGCGAAAGTATTTGAGTTTGAAGCAGTCAGCTTGGCTTGAGTTAGAAACTGGGACAGTAACTATTGTTGCAAGCATCAGTAGCTTATATATTCTTACTCCAATGCACCAGCGTTGATTTGAGATCAAGCTTCAAGAAAGATGTGGATTTAAAACAGCAACAGACCTGCATGCCCTTGATACGTTATTCAAACCCTTAAAAAAGTTTGGTTTCTACCTCCATCCTGATCTTGGTAGTAGTTTTTAGCGCCATTTTTACACGGCATGACCGACGTTGGTGTCCAGTTTATACAGTGTACGCAGGGAGGCATTCAGCGCGTTAAGAGGACGTGTTCTAGCGTTTCATTTGGACCGAGTTATCGAGACATTTTTTTTGTCCCGATAACGTTTTGGTCCCCTCAAAACAGGTGAAATATCAAGTGTATACCCCACTACTACGGCACATGTATTATACGTGGACAATATATGTAAACGTACGTCACGCACAAATATCTACACACACATTCCAAATCCTTGCTAGAGGGTGCTTCGTACATGCTCACGAACCACAGACATATGAACGCATAGACCGTCGGTCTTGCGGGTGTAACCGTGATTTTGAAAAGTATGGGCCAACAATGGGCGACGCGATGGAAGGCAGCGCGTTCAGTGCGCATTACGCGCAACGCACTTACAATGCCTGTATTTGTTTGCATGTGCTTCCAAAATACGTTCACCTCTTTGCTCTTTGGTACTGCTATCTCTTCTTTTCAAATGTTGCAACCGCTTTTTTTTTAATAAATAAGGGACAGATTAAGTAAATAGAGGACTTTTTTATAATCGAAAAATGGTTTCGTAGTATTTTATGGCTGGGATTCTTCAACTGCGCGTGAATTTCCTATGCCAAGGGGTGAATTTGCCCAAAGTTTTTATTTTAGTCGAGCGCTGCAAAGATCACGAAAAACCCCTGTAGTTTTAAATAGGACCTGGCGGTCTATGCGTTTATATGTCTGTGTCACAAACCGCTCAGCGCAAAGGACTTTGAAGCGCCCTCTACCTGTTAATTGCTGTAGAGGTGAATGCATCGCAATCTACAACACAGCCGCACAAAGGACGTTTTGCACCAAAACTACCTCCATCCCCACTATTCATTCCAGGCACCCTGAAAAAAGCAGTTAAATGAATAGTATTTTTCACAGGGTAAATGACCAATCATGCGTCAAACTAACATTATGTACCGTCAAGAAACATATCTTCTCTAAGATCTTAGGCAGTTTGTCCCTCTTTTTTTCTCCTTTTCGTCTCTCTTTGTAAGAATCTTTAAGCCCTATAATATGATACAAGTCTGCCCGAATCCGTGGATTTCCCCTGCATTATTATTTTATCCGTGGGTTCAGTCCCATCTCTGACTTGAACGACTAAGCCGGCATGGGTCGCTGCTTCACACAACTTACGTTTCATTACTTTTTGTGTGAAGAAACATTAATGCAAATTAAAAATGATGCTGCTTCTCAAGGAAAGAAATTATTTTGTAAAAACGAAGTACAACAAAGTTGATGATATACGACCAAATGATGGATGTAAAATAAATGTAAGTTACGTGGAATTGACAAGTCGGATAAATGCTGAACAGCAGGCTTATCTTGCGTGTTACACATACGGGTAGGCTTACTGCTGATACTGACATCCCATTCAGGTAGACACTGGTACCAGCAGATTTGTACTGGCCTGCATAGTCAGTGTAATTTTTCCTAAATTCACTCAGACACAAGCTACTTTCAAAGCCCATGGGAAGACACACTTCCAAGTGAGACACCAATGACCAATAGGGTGGGTACAGGAGTGAGGAATACTAAAGGAATTTAGGTTCAGTACAGTCTAGATCTGAATGGCTCTAAGTAATTAGTCAATACATTGTGTATACATGAATTTGCTGACAGATACACCGTTCCTTGAATGCCCATACATTCATACACACATCCTAACCAACCTCATTCTCATTTAAACCGTTTAAGTAGAATTACAATATGCCAAATTTAGTTTATAAACTAAAGACGTTAGACCTTACACATGTCTAATGATTGATATCCCCTCACCCAACAGCTTCACCCCATCTCCAAATTTATCTCCAACTCCACCTTTTTAAAATCCTGTCACCTATTTTACTATTCTATATTTACTACCTATCTCAATATTCTATCCATCTCCTACTTGCCACCTCATCCCCATCGTCCCATCAATCTCTGACTCCCACCCAGGCTCCATTACCCTATCAATCTCTTACTCCGCCCGCTAACCATTACCCTATTCATCTCTTACTCTGCCCACCACGCAATTACCCCATCCAGTCTTACTCCATCCACCACCCCATCCATCTCTAACTCCGCCCATCGCCCAATCATCCTATCCATCCGTGACTCCGCCAACCACCCTTTTCATCCAAAACTGTCCCCTACCCCATCCCTTACATGAATGCACCGAAACCTGCATTGTAAATGTAAGCATACATGTATATGTACATTACAAGACTGCACAGTACGCACATGCATACATGTACAGTATGTGTCTATGCAATACAAAAACCCTGTTTGGGAATCCACTTTCTTCATTAAAATATGTAAACAGCACAAGAAAATGTTCTGAGCTGAGGTTCTGATCCTGATTAAAGTACAGATTGAACAAAACAAATGACACATACTATAACCTATATACCCACAAGCAAACAATTTTAACATTGGGCGGACGGCCAGACGGCCCGCCCTACTCACCACATTGGCGCACCATGAGGCACGCAAGGATATGCGCGTATGACCATAGAGGAAGGACACAGAAGGCATATGCAGCAAGGTTGAGACGGAGAGAACCCCCCCCCGGCTTTGTGTTAGTCATTGTCTCGCAGGAATCTGGGGAATTCCTTTCAAACATCTGGGGGGGGGATGTGTTAAGTAACAATAGTCTGGAATGTGTATAGGGATTGGACATATTGGGGGGTATCCCTCGGTCTCATTTCCTGCTGGGTATAACAGAAGGAGTTTGAACTGCCCAGGCTGTAACATTTGGCCAATTACCACTTTCTGGCATGCCTGGTATGTCCATAGCCATAACGCAGCGAACGCCTGCTACGCAACATCAGTTTCACAATCACGAAACCCCTTTGTACCATATGATCGACGCCGCACTTTGTCGATGCTAATCTGCATCCTTAAAACTTCATTTGAAGCGAGATATGGGACAGAGAGAACCCCCCCGCCTTTGTATTGGTCATTGTTTGATCAGACTCTCAGGAATTCTTTACAGACTTCTAGGGGGATGTATTTGGTAACAATAGTCAACAGTATGTATAGTGGTTGGACGGGTAAGGGGGTACCCCTCCGTCCCATATCTTGCCTAGTATATAAAACTTTGTGTACTGAGGTATAGGAAATTGAACATTTATGGCTTTGCTGGTGCTTGGACGATCTCATGACATCAATTTAATGCTTCCACAGTTGCTTGCATTATGCTGTGTGCCCTAAATCTATATGTGCAGTCATTGGCCTTAATGAACTCTTTCTTCTGGAGTTATTTTGGAATAAAGAACCCGTTTTTTCAAGAGTTTGTGTTTTATTTAAATCGTTTTTATTATGGCATTTGTACAAACGCGTATTTTAGGAGATTTCACAATCACTGCCTGTGATGAAATAGCGCATTTTATTCCTAATGAACGTAGCCTCCCAGCAGTAGTGAACATTTTGTTGGCCAGTAGTAGCCAAATTCGTACCCAGTCTTTGAACACTGATGTGTATTGGATGGAGGAGAATAAAATTACAAACTTTGCATGTATAATGGAACAGTGTATCAAAATGTAAAAAGTTTATTGACGATGGCAAAAGTAGGTCTACAATCAGGAATTTTCTCTCTCCATTTCTTGGTCATATCGATAGTTTGTATTTAAATGCTGAGATACAGGCAGTAATCAAGCATTTTAGAAATGTTTGCTATTATTCGTTTGACTCGGCGGCGACCATCATTGAACACTTTGAAGTACCTTAGTTGCAACTCCTTCTGTGTCCTTCCTCCAGGCTAGAAGACACTCCTGGGTAACTAGTGCCTTTAAGTCTAGATATCAACAATTTTCCCACATCAAACTGGGTTTGACACTCCGTCCATCAGTCTGTCGCAGTTGACCATTCATGTTTACCAACAAGTTCATTTTATACTTCAGCGGGTAAAACGCGCACTAATTCGCAATAATATAGACTAGATCGGTAGATAATGCATCAAATTGTCTAACTGTTATTAATATTATTGTTTAATTGACCAAAACAGAACAGAAATGTCTAACCAATCATGGACATGAAAGTAAAACAAGCAATACAAAAGATATTGAACGAAGAATGCAAGAGGGGACGAATGGGCAGACGAGGGGACAATGGGCAAACAACAACTGAATTCGAAGAAAAAGCAGGTGCTGGTTATGTGGGTCAGGGACTGCACAAGTTATATTAAATGTCTTCTCGATGACAGAGAGAGAGATAGAGAGCCAGTTAAGGCCATCAGTCCTGTCGTTATATGACATCTGATCTCGCCGTTGTTGGGCACTGCAAGCTGCGGTACCTTGCACACGCTCTATCTCAATATGCTTGGAAAGTGTATGCTTGCCCTGGCAACAGATTCTTTTCTGTGCAGGGGGGATACAAGCTTAGTGCGTCAAACACGAATTGTGTCAAACTCAAAATGAAACACAAAGCGCCGTTTAAGTGCACAATAGTGCCTTCTAAATTTGGACCAGAAGTTGTTTTACAGTAGCAAATTTTTCAGCTTCTGCCCAGGTTCGCTGGTATGGGCATTTAGGTTTTAGCCTTCAAAGAAAGTCGTTATAAACTTGCAGGGACCAGACACGTTGACAATAACATGTACTGTAATATAACCAGGACTTTGTGAAACCATACAATGAATAGGACAATAAAAAAATTAAATAAGTATACAAGAACTTACGATTCTCGAAACTGCTCTTTATTACAGTATTTCGTCATAAAAGTGTTTTTTATTACCAAGGTCGACTGTAATCAGAACCGAAACTGTATCATGCGATGTGTGTACGCGCGATGGGACCATCAGGTGTCTTTTTTTCAGGCCATATATTCACTTGGGTGTTTAGGGTGGTAAGCCAGTAAATGGGCCCAAATGTGCAGACTAAACAAAGATTTGAATGCTGAAATAACAGTACCTTGTGGCGCGTGGATGGGAGGGCTTATGAAAAAGAAGGACAGGGACTATCAGCTGGCATTTTCTAAAATATTGGTCAAGGCGGGCCCCTCTAAAAAGCTTCATTTTGCAATCAATTTTCACCTGTGTGGGCATTATCTTTAAAAAAGCAATGGATTCTGATCATCTCTAAAAATTCCAAAGTGAGAATAATGAAGGCAATAGTAAGTCTCACGACAACGAAACACGAGTAAATGAGTTTAATGGGATATGTGTCTTGACCATTAATTTTGACAAGCTTGTTTTTTGTGATTTTTTAGAGTGAGAGTGCTTTTTCCTTTTGATTAAGACAACTTAATATCTGGTTTGCAACCACAGCAAAGTGTACAATAGAAGCCTTTTAAAGCCTTTTTAACTGCCCTTTGACTTTTTTTATATAAATAAACGTGTAGAACATTAAAATGTTGCCTTAGTTATTAATGAAAAGATGAAAGGGGAAAAGTTCATCGGTGTTAATATGACAGCGCATGCTCACCGAACCAAACCATCGTTTCTTGTAAAAAATTCAGGCAAATTTGGAAAAACTGTAAAGTTCATTCCATGCCCTTTCCTATGGTACGGGGTATCTGCTAATCCGCCCTAAAATGTTATAAGTGCCTTTAACTATCGCCGTGGGAAGGTTGGTAAATGTGTTGCAAAAATAGGGCCGCCTGTGTTGTCCAAGCCTACCTTCCTCTAGGAGACATTATCTCATGTCCCCACTCTAAACCTTTCGAGTTAAGGGGAAACTTTGCGACTAGGAGAAAAACCAAGTCTACCTTTAGGCACAGATGCTTAATGTCCTCATCAAAGAAACCGAATTTGAAGTAGAAGTTAAAAACAAAATTTGAAAGACAAAAAACATTCTTAGCGTCCTTGCATACCCTTGCAGTGCGTTGAGAACGGTTTACATCTCTCACGCGATATTGCCAAGGATCAAATAAGTCACAGCAACAACTTATAAACACACCAGCGTTGTGGGTTCCTTGTCCCAATCAACTCGTGCACGTTCAGTGTTGACGTGTGTTATCATTCACAATGAAAATATCAAATGAGTGCTCGGCAAAGCTCTGATAAAGCCACTCTTGTTGTACCTTATAAAGGCGGTGGCAACGGCAAAACGTCCAGATGATATTCTTCTCAACCACAGGGAAATAAGGTGAGAAAAGTTAACGTATCGATCAGCCCTTTGAAAATTGAAATATTAGAAAGAAGGGAATTCTAAGTTAAGACATTGATGGTTACTTTCACACCAAACAGTGGACTGTATGATAAAACGTCTTTACAAGCACTCGACCAGGCATAAAATAGAGCATTGATACACTTAGAAGGGATTCAGACAAGCGCTTTAATTTAAAACGCGACCAATACACTTCCAATTTCCTCTGGCAACAGAAAAGTAACTGATGTCATTTACCCTGTCAAAAACCTTTGACCAATAAGTCACAAAAGCACTGAGAAATGTTCATGTCTCAAATACAATGCCTCTACATCCTTAGATTTTAGCAGTGAAGAAAGTACAAGCATCATGTTCGATGTTGGTTTCAACACGCTGGTAAAAGATAACTGAAAAAACCAAAGAAGACAAGAGCTAGATACAGCACCTGACCCCATGTTAGACAGCCATCCAGATTAGTAGTGCCTGTGATTTTGAATTCTTACGAAACTCAGCTTTAAACTTACGAACAAATATTTAAAAACTTAACAGTTCCTAAACTTAACTCAGAGTTGCATCAAAGTTTTGCTCGAAAAAAGTACTTTTATATATTGAAAATACATGATTTTAGTAACATTGCCAGCAAGACAATAACAAAATTGAGTAAAACCGTGCATTTCTTTATTGAATTTGTATAATTGGTTTATTTTTATTTTGATCAGTCACTAGTTGTTCTGTGTACTTAGGTCCTCAAAGCAGTGAGCCATATTCATCAAGGGTATTTCATATCAAACCTGCAATTGACTTGATGATCAAACACACTTACAACGTGGCATCAAATTCTTCAACAGCCCTCCCAAACCACGAGACAGTTAAGAGCCCTCAATAGATTTACACGAAACAAAACAAATAAATAAATAAATAAAAATTAGCTTAGACAGAAGTGACTGTTATAATCTTTGATACGGTGTAGTGGATATTATTGTACTGTAAATGTACTTTGCTGATAATTATTGTCAAGAAAGAGTATTAAAAACGCTTAGTTAAATACGTACGAAAAACAGTCTCGTCTAAACTAGGTCTGTTAATTAAAAAGGATTCCTACTTATGTTGGACAAGGCAGCCTGCACACATTAGCTTAGTTATGCTACCTTTAGAACTCTGTAAAGTATGGGGAGGGAGGTTCATATCTGATGATATTATCCTCCAAAAATAGTTAAAAAGAGCGGCACAGATAATCCTTAAATGTACCTTCCTCACCCCTACAGCGGATATGTTTGCCACACTAAATTGGGTATGATTCTCTGAAAGGGTTAACTACAAAAAGGTTATTCTTGTCTTAAAAATTCTAAACTTCTATGTACACGAAGAATCTGTTTACGCCATGTGCACAGACGCACAAAACAAAACAGTCAGCTTATAATGCACTGAAAGTCCCTTTAACAAAAAAAGGACTGTTATGCTTAAAGTTTCGCTTTGAGTAGTGCAAAAATATGCAATAATTTGCCTGAACTGCTCAGGGCAGGGATCTGCCGCTGCCGGTCGACGCCGGTCGGGCCCGACCGCCACAATCTGCCAAATCAACTTTTCCGACCGGCACGTTTTCCCGATAAGAACCCAAATAAAATAGCATCTTGGTCGAGGGATCGATCGTGAAGATATGAAGATCGTGAAGAAACCGTAAAATTTCTTCGTAAATTTCACTTTGCACTGCCATGCATATCGTCTGCGCACCCACGTTCGTGCATATGCAACATATCTGGACCAAATATTAACATGAACCAATAGGAGGCTTTGTTACGCGCAATGCACGTGTACATAGTGCGTAACGAATCTTTCCATTGGTTGGAAGGTCACACATAGGCTTGCATATGCAACGCTCTCAGTGCGCGAAGATCGGAAAACCCCTTCTCCATGATGTACAGCGTTGTTTGTCCAGTTCCGCATTTTACCCAGTTCCACAACTTGAAAAGAAAATTTGGCTTAACATTCAGAAGGACAAAATTGTAAATGACCCCATTCACACTTCGTTTAAACACTTAAAAATCTGGCAGAAAAACAATTTCACATGTACTTGCAAAACTGACAATCGACCGTGACTGTTTTTCGCCGCGCCGACCACGGTTAGCAACATTCGGTACATGTATTTTCTGCTCGATGTTGCATAAAACGATCACTGCGATCGTTTTTTAAACCAACGATCGCACTGCATTCGTTAATTGTTGTTTATCCCACGGTGAAAATATTAACTCCGCAATTTTTTTATTCAAAAGTAACAGCATGATTTTGCCTTTTTTTCCGTATGGCAAGATACACGCGCTCAGTATGCACGTGACACATGGCCAAATGTGTCAGAAAAGCAAATGGCCAATCTACATTATGTTCTTGTAGACTTTAAAATGACTGTTCAGAAAACCCCTGCACACATTTATGAATGTCGTTATCCCATATGCATACTGTACGAACTTTTGTACAAAGAAAATAAGGAAAATATTCCGCCAAGATTTTGCATGTTTCACCTTATTTTCAACACACAAAAAAAAATGAAAAATGATTTGAATTGCAATGAAAAATTATGGACATCATAGAGATAGAAATTAATTCAATATTTAAGGGATTTACAGAATAAAATCAATATTTATTTCTACTCTTTTTTTTCTAATTCAATTGCCCGTCTAAAATTATCACCTCATCCTAGTTGACCAAAATTACAAATTTTCAAAATTTTTTATTAAATTTCAGAAATTTCAGACATGAGATCCCTAATTCTAGGCTGTGTATACACAGCTGAAAACACCCAGAAAGTGCTGTTTCCGGCCATCTGGGGGCTTTTAGATTCCAAACATTTTCTGGTACGCTCCGCATCAACCGATGGTGGCGCTCCGCTTAGATAGTCCTGCCGGCACTAAAACCATCCTGGGCAGAACCCTGTCAGGGCTATAGGTTCCTTAGGCACATTCAAATCAGAACGACGCAAACCCATCCACCAATGAAATTCAGGGGAAAAGAACAAATCGACAATGCACCAGAGATAGAAATTCACAAGCTACAAATAAAATAACCTCCGGCCACGAGGTTTAATTCAGCTTCGTTTCAAAAGAAACAGCTTCTTTACAAATTTTAATTGTTTTATAATAATGGTGAATGTCCGAAAGTAACTTTTGTATATATTCATGCATGTTAAACACGTTTGGGGGAATTTGAATAAAACAAGCACACTTTACATTTGAACTCAAGATAGAATAATCAATAGGTTTGTCCTTTCCATGAAAATGTTAGGGTACCATATTTTCCTGAAAAATATGCATGATTGCGACAGGTCTTGTTTGGAACAACTTTAATCCAACTTTTTTTCAGATATTTATGTTCAGTTGAAATAACCACACCTGGCAAGTGTAATTGTTCTCTACATTTATTTCTATCTTGACTTGTACATTTAAATAAGCTTCAAAATGACCCCGTGTTCGATTTCAAAGGGGGAACTAAAAAGAAACATTGATAATCACATATTCTAGGGTAAATACTAAAGAAATATGGCAGTGGTGCAGAGAGCGCCCCAAGTCAGAGCTGTATATAGAGAGACCAACTTCAGACCTTTGAACCAAATTAATCGTTCTTTAATGTGTGCTGTGCAGCATGTAGCTACTGTGTGCAATTTTATATTCCCCCACTTTGTTGCAACAATTTGAAGCACACATATCGCAACTCTCTCCATGAAAATCTCTGCTCTAAGGCGTCCTTGGCTGCCGCCGGCCCTCCCCCCGTGTACGGTAAATTCTGAGGTGAGGGGAGTAGGGGCAGGCCCGTTTTTATTAGGCAGTCTTCCTCCTGGTGTCGAAAAGGAAGCAACGAAGGGGCGGCCGGGTGAAGCGAACACGGATCATACATATGCGTATAGGAGCCACATGAATACAATTTTTTTACGAGTTACTTTCTTGCAACGAGTTAATATCCCACCACGGGTGAGTTAGTATTCGTGGACTATTGACACTACGGAGAGGTAAATTACACATTCTTGCTGCGGCGTCCGACATGCCGCCATTGCAAGATACGACAGAAGCATGCAGAATTTGAAGCTATATTTGAGCTATTAACGATCAAAATATTATAACTTATAAACAAAAAGTTTTTTTGGCGTAAAATACTCACGATTGTGGATGCGTAAGTCATCTTGTGTTGTGCCTTAATCCCCACATATCCTTTCAGAGCGCACGTGGAATTGTTGACCTGTATTCGAATGTTAAGGGCAAAAAAATGTCCTTCGTTTCTGGTCAGCGCTTGTCGATCTCAAGCTTGCGCGTGGATCTTTTTTTCTCTACCCGAGCTGCAACAGCGCCCTCTGTTGCTGCACTG
Source organism: Acanthaster planci (assembly GCF_054643075.1). Taxonomy (NCBI): domain Eukaryota; kingdom Metazoa; phylum Echinodermata; class Asteroidea; order Valvatida; family Acanthasteridae; genus Acanthaster; species Acanthaster planci. Next base: position 11,123,986 of record NC_141787.1, on the reverse strand, counting down.
CCTCAACCGTTTAGCGGGCAGCTCGATCTTTTCCTCCGGGTAACGGAACCCGACGAGATGGATGTTCAACGATGGTAGCAGACTATGGATACGAAGTTGTTTGTTGTCAACTTATAATCATAATTAAACTGGTCATGTCCCGTGACTCGACAACGTGTGTCTACAATAAACCATATGCGAATTAAATTTGAAGAAAATCTGGTACACTGAGTTATCTGATTGCACATAAACATAACGATTTGAATTCCCCAGACTAAAGACACTATAGCTATACCTCATGATTTGGGGATAGATTTCGCGTAGTGACCACCATCTCTGGAATGAACTGGTTCCTTTGTGTCTTTCTTATCCATTGAGAACAGTGTATTGTTGCAAGGCGTCTCTTATTTACTAAACAAAAGCTTGCCCCGAATCATGAGGTATAACAACAGTGATTTTGGTACGGAGAATTCAAGTTGTTACGTTCACGTGAATTTAAAGAACTCGGTGTACCAGATTTGGGTCAAAGTTAACTCGCAAAAGGCTTATTGTCTGTACAATCCAACCCAGATGTAAAAAAAGCAGCGTCGCCGCATCGATAGACATTTTCATTAAAAAAATTGATAATAATGCACTCATGCGTACGAATGGCCTTGGCGGCAAGAAGGGTTGAAACGGTTGACCGTTGCAAATGTACGGGGTGCGATTTTGATCATTTCTCTCAGGTTTTTTGTCTTTGTTCATTTTTCCCCCAGAAAATCTCATTAAATCGTTTTTGCTATTAGTTTAAAATTAAAGCGGGATTTTCAGTGCTCTGTAAAGACTTTACAACCATGATTTTTCCTGTGGGCACGAGATTGCCGTATTTAAGCCGGTCTCCTTTCGTGCTGTTTTATCTGAAGAAAAAAAAAACAAAGACAGCAAACCTTAGAGAAAATGTTCATATTGACCTTCATCCAATGAACTTCATCCAATGAGCGAGGAGTTGAAAATACGTCATGCCTTCGCCCTTCCAAGCGCCCTTTACTCTAAGTGGTTTGTGTGGAACACAAGGATGTAAGGGCATTTTGAGCCAGGGCATTTTGAGTTTTGCCCTTACACCGTCGTATATTAATTAAATAACACTGTATTCTCGGTGCTTATCCGAGAGTTTCAGAAAAATTTCATGCCAGGACATTGTAATCACATGAGTGTAAATCTCGGGGGATGTATATCCTCCCACTTTCTGAGGTGGGAATTGGGCTATGAATCATGCCCCCCACACACTTTTTTGGGGATGGGCAAAAAATTCAGTGAATTGTGACGAATTTGTAGGATTTCCCAAGAACTAAAATGTTTGCAATATCACTAAAAGGGAAAAGAATAAAAAGCCATAAATACACCAATGTAATGTAAGATTCTTGAATCTGAGAAAGAAAAAACCCAACGTCAGACCTACTTTGTCATCAAGAAGAAGTTCATAAGGAACAAAATGTGCTACTCCATCACAAAAAGTACCCATGACACCTCAAAAAATACACTTTGGTATTTATAACGTGATAATACGATTCAAATAAAACAGAAAATCTACTAAGCGTTAAAACCTTGGGCAGAGCGCCCTCCGTCAACAACTGAAGGCCATTTTTAATTTTTTTAATTAATTTTTTTTACGGCCAAATGCGAAGACCTTACATCTAATCCTACCTCTCCCGATGCTGAATAACATAGTTTAGTCACATTGGAGGTAGGGACTTCCCCTTGGCTGGTATCAGTTTCACCAGAGCCAGCCAGAGCCAGCCTCTTGCTAAGTCCCATAGGAATACATACTAATCTCTCTGCACTCTCTCTGGGATTTTTTACACAAAGGCTGCCCTGGCCAGCCAGAGCCCGCCATACATCAATTGTCGGTCTCTCTGATGCTGTCTAGACAGCTGTCCGGGTTGTGTCATGTTGTAGGGGGGGTGTCAAATTTTTGTTGACTTGGTGGGCCCCTCTTATGGATAGAAAGGTACTGTGACCTTATTATGACCTTTTTTCTCGTTTTTTTTTATTGGTAGGCATTGGCAGACACCCAGGGACACCCTCAAATCAATTTAAATGCCATTAAAGGGTCTTTGGGGCTGGGGGCATGATTTTAAGTGGCATTCACTATTTGACGTAGGGCAGTCCATGATCAGTAAAATAGCAGGTCGGTGCATTGGAGTTGATGTTCTTGTGAAATCATACCAAACACCAACGAATACATGAATATTCAAGTTCCTATAGTTCAATACACAAAGTTTAAAGGATGAGGATGACCAGCGAAAAATTGCCGCGGCGATAATACAATACAAAGGGGACTTATAGTTGTGAAACAGACTGTGTTGCAAGTGCTCGCTGCGCTCTGGCTTTAGACATGCCAGCAAACGGTAAATGGCCAGATGTTATAGCCCGGCATGTTCTAACTCCTTCTGTGTCCTTCCTCCATGATAGGACTAAAGAGACGGTTGAGGTATTCGCCACGACGGGACATCTATTAGGCGCTAAATCAAGAGCGTAGAACTCGCTGCGTGGAGATAGAATCTTTCCCCCGCGAATATAAAATCGAAAAAACTGCACACAGCCCTGATACGTTTTTGTAGGTGGGACAAGGTTGTAGAAAAAGCTTTCTCAGTTGCCACTCCTTTACTCATCCTGACACCCCAATAGGCACTACATTTACGTGCAACATCTCAACTTTCTCGATATCTGAGGTCTAAATGAATCCTGTTCAATAGCTTTGTGTACGGGTACGGATATACAACGATTGCACAGCAAAAACACGGTAGCGACATTCACATTACGGATGCCATTTTTTTTAATGGACGCACAGTGCCTTTTTATCACCTAAAGCCAACGGTAGCCGTTTTAATTGTGCCAAATCTGTAGGTGACAGATGGTTCTCATATCATTGTAACTTTTGACGCCACGATCGAATATGGTTAACAACAGCTGTCAGGCCATTGTGTGGGCTTTTTATTCGTTACGACAAAATGGCCGCTTATATGACGTCCGTGCTCAAAAAGGACCATACAAAACTAACCACGGGCGTCCTACAAACAAATCTGGACTCGTAATGCCCTTGTACCAGCTGAAACAACAGCTGCAATGTTATCATGCCGAACTGTAAAGGTGATTGGTTGGCTTAATACTGTAACTGTTGAAGTCGCAAGTGATTTGGTTGACAATTGCTAGCAAGCCTTTGTATTACCTTTCAGCCTGTTTGTTTCGCACGACTGCAGACTGCGGTCAGTTATCTTTCGTTAACTAAATGACAGCAGAACCCACCTAACGGAAAGAGTGAACCTTCTTTGGGCTTACTGACTGCGACCCTGATCCACGTAAAAAAACGGTCCTTTGTATTTGGCATGGTAAGATGACTTCCTGTGGCTTCATAATATATGGACTGATTTGTCATTGTGATCGTGCTTTTATACCTAGTCTAGCACTGCATTAGGCAATGCACGTCGGCCCCTGGCCGACGTCAGGGTATTGTGCCTTACTGCCTACGGTAGATTTAGGCTAATAAACTAAATTGTTGTAGTAGTAACACAGGACTGAAATATTCCTCACTGTAAATACATTTTTAATTTATTTTTCTGTCCTTTCGGAAGGTACGTGTATGTAAGAATAGGTTTGTACAGTAAAAATAAGACAATGACTCTTTCTTGGCATTATTTTAGTATCCATGATAAATTAAATCTTCGGGTAGAGTCTCAATTTGGTAGGTTTATGATTTATCAAAAAGTATGACATGGAAATTAGAAACTGAGCATGCCGTTTACAATAAGTCAATTAGAAGACACAGATATAAAAGTATTTGAAAAGATAGATGAGACAAATTGCACAAAAAGTGTTTAAATAGCTGGCGAAAGGAATGGCCAATGTATCACACATCTATTTATTTACTCGTTTAAAAGAATATAAGGCTACACCGCTTTTCAAGGATGAACTCTACCCGAGGTACAATAATGAAAATGTAGTAGAGTGACTACACCTTTGGGCAAAGTCATTCCATATTTGTCCTAAGGAGAATAATTTAATATAGGAAACATCGCCAATTAGTTCTGCAAGACAAACGAGAAAACATGCAGAAAAAAGTGATCTCATTTGCGATTGTGATAAATTGCTATTTATGAGGAAGTGTAGTTTTTTTCTTATAAATCCTAGTTACAGGATCAGGCGTTTATATCAAACAGCTGGCTACGTGTTGTGACCTTGCTCAAGTCGCTTAACCTCAACCTGCCTTTCTCTATATAGGAGTATACTTGTATACCCGTAAGGACAGCGATGCTTATTGTTTTGATAAGGCATTTACTCTAGAGCTGGCAACTTTAGTTTTTTCATGTTGGAAAATTTGAATGAAGACTGTGATGGATTTCGTTGTGCAGGGTCCAAACTGTCCACCGTTTGTCACTGACGCCTAAATTTTCTCGAATGGGCACACAATCTCCTGTTTACCACTTTATTGTGACAAATGTGAGTAATCTCAATTCACCAGAGCAGTCAGCAACGCTGATTCAACTGTTTACACTTGTCATATGCCTGGTCTCTGGAACAAGATAATTTTCACAATATAAACAGGCCTCCAAAGTCGTACACTGCAAGAGTTAAATTTCTTCATTTAATGTTTCACGCACAATGTTGAAACTGTTTTATACACCTGTCATAGAAAGTGTAAAGCCTGCTTTCTATATCGACATAATAAGACACAGCGAGAGTCGCGGATCAGTCCAGGATGATGCGCAGTGATAAGGAAACCATCAACCTGACCAACGCAAACATCAACGCAAACAGTAGGGAATGATGGATCAAAATCCGACTGTAAGTGGTGAGTCGCTGAATTGGCCTTAGAGATACGCACTCTGACATGACAGACGTATGACGTTTCTCTCGTTTGGAACGACTCATGTCCATTTCCTCCTTACTAATAACCGCCCCAATTGTCAATAAAAAGCTGACCGTAAACAAAATACATCAGACTGAAGTATCAATTTGGCTCCAAGGGGTAGTATTGCCACCTAAAATACATTTTACATAAAACCGTTCCGAGTTTTGGCTGCCATTTTTTCTGATATTTGGGGTATAATAACGTCACGTGGCGTCTGTTCTGGGACTGTGTCTTGATGTTTTGCATGAGTCGGCGGTCGTTACAATCGCATGGAAACCAGGCTTTATTAATGTCTGTGTTGTATGCTTTAAAGCCTCAAGAAAGAAGACAAACATAAACTGCAAAGGATTGCCAACAACACAAGTAAAATATGTGGGGACAAAATTGGTTTTGAGAAAGGTGTGTAGTTTCTGTTGGGAACAAAGTTTAACAGGAACATTCACCAGAATAAAGATTAACCCACTAAACAATTGCTACCAGTACATCAGGAAAGGGACTAAGAAGCATACGTAATTTCTGGATCAATGCAAATGACAGATTTTAAACCTTGGGTCAACTCAATGGCCTCTACACACTAGTTTTTTTTGCTAATTTCTTAATTAAAAAACAAATTACGGCCAAATGCAACCAACTCGCGTGTTTGCCTACCTCTGTTCATGCTGAACAGCCTAATTTAGTCACCTTTAATTAATTTCGGGGATTCCCATTAGCCGGAAAACAAAATATTCGCGTCGCCCTCTAGCCAAGTTCCTTGGGAATCACGTATGTTCGGTCCCCATAGACTGTACATGCATTTACATGCATTTCGTCGGCCAGACGAAAATTATTCTAGCAGACGACGTGTATCGGTGGTGACCCCGTGAGGGATTTGTACAATTTCCCTCGAAGACTTCGTGTGTGAATAAATTGCCAAGACTCTACCAAATGGAGATATTTAATAGCTTCTTGTAAAAAGATAGCTGGAAAGTAATCAAATAAAGTGTAAAATGTCAGTTTTACGACAAAGTATAGTTATGAAAAATTATGTTGTTTTTTTACCTACGTGTAATTTTTACAATTTTGCCGATTTTACCTTCAAATAAGTTGAAAGACATGAAAGACACATGAAAGAAAGGAAATAAGGTTTTGTGTGAAAGCCGTTTTTAAAATTCACTTCGTTTTTCATGGGACCCATTTTTGTTATTTTTCGTGTTTTTTTAACCTTATTTAGTGCCTAATTTTCACACTTTCGTCGAATTTCCCTCAGATCATCCGTGATACTGTCTAGAAGCCTGATAAATATTTTGTATCTATCAGCTCATTTTTTCAAGCTTGAGAGCCCTTTGTCTGAAATGCGGTTCGTTTTTCATTCAGATTCAAATTTCTTCATTGAGCTTGGCAGCGGTCAAATATGAGATGACCGAATTTGGGGCATGGTGCGCACGTACACATACACACACCTGGATACGAGTGCGTTTGGATGCGAGTTGACCTACTGTATTGCATGAATACGTACAGTCACGTCAAATTGTCCGACTAAAACGCACAAACAAAAATTCTCCGTTTTCATCCATACGGTTTCCTTCTTGAATGATGCTTTCCCATTAGAGTGTTAATGATATTCCTCACCATTCACAAGTAGAGAAACGTCAGGAAAAACTCGGCAAAACTGAAAAATCCCTTTTCAATGCTGGCTTAACTTCCAACTTCTGTCTCTGTTACTTTGGAAGTATGTGACAAAGACGGGCAAAGATTTGGCAGAAAATGGATTTTACTGTGTGCAAGTTAGCAAAAAGGACTTTGAGTGTTTAAATTCTAATTTGCATGGAAATGAAGGGCAAACAACTTCATCTGAGCTTGATTTTGATCAATTACCTTTGGGGTCTACCTGCTCGAGCCAAGAGCCATTTGCTTCAGCCGCTATAATGGATTCAGTGCGCATGCACACCAACTAAGCGAGGGGAATGAACATTCGTGGAATGTGATTAAACAACTCCGCCACGTGACCCCATGGGATATTTACACAGCTGAAGCCAAGGCTTGCCAGAGCTAGCCACGGTCTGTCAAATATCACGTCCGGCAGGTGAATGGGCGAGTCTCTTTGATTTGGGTAGACTGCAGGATGCTTAAGTCTGGGCTTTTTCCCTGGTGGGACTAGGAGCTTTAAATGTACCTTATGTATGTTCCAATCGTGTGTGTCAATCCCCCAGGAAAACAAGTACTTGAAGTTCTTTTGAAATTCTTATCTACATATGCACCAAGGTATGAGACGAAGAGAACCTCCCTGCTTTGTGTTGGTCATTGTCTCGCAGGGATCTGGGGAATTCCTTTCAGACATCTTGGGGGGGGGATGAATTAAGTAACAATAGTCTGGAATGTGTATAGGGATTGGACATGTTGGGGGTACCCCTCGGTCTCATTTCTTGCTGGGTATACTTATCTGCAGTGATTTATAGCTACAAACGTAAAGGGCACCTACTAATCCATTTAAATCTCTTTAGAAAACAATCTGGGCCTCCCCAAAAATAAATAACACCGTTGCCGAACCGGCCTAGGCAGTAGAGGCCATTAGACCTTTTACGTAACAAAGCCGTGTAAGTGTTTCGAAAGGTAACACAGTGTCTGGTTGCTACATGTGACTGGTATCAGTAGCACGCAAAACGCTAGAAATAAGCTACATCATCTCTGATTTCTCCAGACTACATCACAAGACCATACACAAGTGAAAGGGTGAACAATGACAAATGAATGCTTTTCAGGTCATTTAATTTGTCATTGTGTAGGTCTGATGGCGTCTTGTGATGGTCTTAAGGGGGTAACGACTATGACACCTAACTGTATAATAAGTATCACTACTCCTTTCACATACTAACGCATAAGCTTTCAAATTACCCAGAAATAAGTCTCATCATTGGCATTTTTACTTTTTTTTTCTGAGAGCAATGAAATAATATGTGTGCGATTTCTGCTTTTGTCCCTCCTATAGACTACACACGTATCACTACGTGGTAACATTTCACTGCAAGTCATGTCACTGGACCCACTGTGCGTTTTAAACGATATCCAGAGTATCTAAAGTTGATTGATTATTGAGAGGAAAAAAGGCCCAGCCCCCGAGAGGTAGACCTATCTCATTAATAGAGAAAATTTTCTTATCTGTTATGTACAATACGACATGCTTGTCTTGGATCTAGTTCGGTCAAATGAATCCAAATAGTCAGGAGCGACAGTGAGCTCCAAATTATGCTCTGTGCATTTCTTCCGAACATGTACGACTTGTTTGGGATTAAATTGAAATGATTGCTGAAGTCAGATGCCGCGCCCACGATTTTTAGGAAATCAAACAAAGCCCGTGAATTAAGACAAAGAGGTACTTCCATGAAACGCAAAGGAAAAACGGTAATAAATACTTCCCAATCGGTCCGGGATTTTCCACTAAATATACTCGTGTGTAATTGCCCATACTTTGGTCGAACCGAGTGGGCCACATGCTTTTACAGGGTGCACGGGCATCTTACATGTGTTCGTGTAAATGCACCTGTGCATTTTGTTTATGTTCGAACAATAACAATTATGATCATCCTCCACTGTCTACCTTATAGTAATCTGCCAGATACGTGAATACCGAAGTTTTAAGACAGCTCAAACCAAAGACTCTGGCCAAATCCTTCAGCGGATTTTGGCAGCACACTTTTTGTGACTGTTAGGTAGAATTACTATGCATAACAGTGTTCCTTCAAAGTTAAGATTATTCACTAATGCCTCTAGTTTCAGTGGATTCGACAGGATTGCAAACAGCATAGCCAACGTTGTATGCAAACTGTTTTCCATTGGTTTCACGCAGTTGGGAGGACTTTAGGGATTTGACAAACGCGTTGGGAGTTAACCGACTAAACTGAAAGTGCTAGAAATTAGCAACTTTACCAATTTTGAAATTAGAGCATTAAATGTCACATCAGCACTTCCATGGTTGTCAATATTTGCTGCGTCACCGCTCAGTACTTTCATCATAAAACTAGCTATATTATCCCCAAGTGGAGGGTGACACTGCGATGCAAATATCAATGTCAACTTACAGTTCCATCTTTCTATTGGAGACGTACGCCATGTATGCTTTTTGCAATATCAGCTAGCAACTATTTGGCTCTGCTGGGAATTGAACTAGGCTTGAAACAAGAGACCAAGTGCATGCAGAAAAATACAGTGCAGAGTGGAAACAAGCAGTGCAGCAGGAATAAAAACCCACACGGGAAACAAAAGCACAACAAAAGGACAACGATAAGGACCTTTACATTTATAGGAACAAAGGACACAAAGACCGGAAGCAAAGGTCTTCAGAGAAAGGGTGGGTGCATGTGTGTTCAGAAGACAAAAACGAGTTAATAGCCTCACAGCGCATACAGCAGTTTCCACACCACTGCATTCCAGTCCATGAATTAAACTCAAGTTGTAAATAGTTAGCTGACCAAACACAGCCACGGATTGTAAGCTTTGTGGAGCCTGAATGCACACGTATTAGAAAGCAAATGCCATGGAAAGTTTCAAGAGAAAAGATACTCATTCTCCAACAAGTTCGCGCTCGGATAAAATTTCCATGGTTAGTAAAGACTGTGCAAATAAAACAGAGGTTAAAAACAGTTGGCGCAAACACACCACTTCATAGACAGCCCCCGTGCAGTCCAATCAAGTTCCAAAGCCCTTATTTGGATTAATCTGACTCCAAAGCCATACTTTGGATTGACGTAAAATTCCTACCAATGAAAACTAAACTAGCCTATGACTAAGAACACAAAATTTAACTTTCTAGTAATTCAGATATGGCCTAGCGATATGAGTTAACCTTATACCCTAAGCAAGGGCTTCATATGGCATTCAAAAAGCATTAAGCCTGCTATTCATACACTTCATCAAAAGGTAAGTCAGATAACATACACTTTATCAAAAGGTAAGTCAGATAAAAAAAATGAAAAAGAACGTATTGCTTTCCCTAACAGCCCCAAATCATTTGATTTCGATATGATTTTACATACACACTAGAGGGTAGGGGTTAAGCAAACGTCAGACTCAGTTGTGTATTACATATTTAACACACTATTCATAAGAAGTATTGTTGACAATAGGCACACTTTCAAGACTAATTAAAATACTTATTGGCACTATGAGGTGTTAATTTTTCAAACCTTTATGCACATTGACCAGATAATAAAACGCACATGAGGACATCGCCACCAATAAAAGCATTTGAGATTCAGATAAAATGTGTTAGTAGAAAACAAGTGCGAGTAATATTCTTTCATAGCAACTGCCAAGAGACACACAACTAACACTTTCAAATTGAGATTGTAATGCAGGTCTTTATAGTCAATTTGGAAGTGTGGTAGAATTCATTTCAAATGCTGCTCCAAAAACTCACTGTGCTTTTCTGTATAGTGCAAATTTAATTCTGAACTGCCAGACCTGCATTATAAAACACCTCAATGTTGAAAGACAGACACATCACATAAAACAAAACAACGAAAATATTGGACATGGGCATTAAAAATCCAGGAAACAATTCACCTTAATATTTGAAAATTAATCGGAGAAAATAAGGAAAACGTTCAGAGGAAACAACCTGAAAAATACAAACCTGAAAGGCCTGTAGTAACTCCAGCCACTGTGGTTAAGCTGGCAGCCCCGGTTGTGCCTTCTACGCTAGCTGCTTTTGGCTCCAAAGAGGTGATGGCAGTAACAGTTGTGTCAGCCACGGTTGCCTGGGCAGTGGTCTTCTGAGACGTAGCAGTGCTAAAGTCAACCACAGTTGACTCAACCACTGTTGTGACTTCAAGCCCTGCAGTAGTAAGTAATGAAGTGGTTGTTTGAGACTCTGTTGTGACGTAAACCACAGCTGTTGCTGCCACCGTTGTCCCTGCAGGTATAGTCGTTGCTGGGGACTTTGAGGTCGCTGAAGTAATCACAGTTGACTCTTCGAGTGATGTTGTTTCAGTAGCTCCAGTTGTTGGTTCGGCTTTTGTTGCTTCTGTCTCGGTAGTAATTAGATCAGTCACAATTGTCTCTACCTCTGTTGTTGTCTCCAAAGCTGAAGTAGCTTTTGTTTGTGTCTGTGCAATACTTATTTCTGGCACTGTTGTCTGTAAAAATCTTGTTGTCTTGAGATCGACAGAAGTTTGTGGAGCTGCGGTTGTTTGTGACTCTCCAGTAGTTAAATCAGCCACCGTTGTCTCTAACAGGGTTGTTGTTTCTGCAGCTGAAATGGTTGGTCGATCTGTGGTTGTTGGTTTCTCCACAGTAGTGACATCTGCCGTAATTGTCTTTACCGTTTGCGTTGTAACAGCCATTGGGGTAGTTGGCTGGGGTGTGGTTGTTTCTCCCTCTTCGGTGGTGACATCAGCTACAGTTGTCTCTACCGCTGTTGTTGTATCAACAGCTGCAGTTGTTGGTTGAGCTCTGGATGGCTGTGTCTGTGTAGGAGTTATTTGTGGTGTTGTTGTCTCTACCACTCTTGTCTCAGCAGCTGCAGTGGTTGGTTGAATGGTGACTGTTCGTGTGTCTGCACTAGTACCATCGGCCACAGTTGTGTCTACAACTGTGGTTGCAGCATCAGTTGCAGTTGTTAGTAGAGCTGTGGTTCTATGTGTCTCTCTAGTAGTGAAATCGGTCTCTAACACCGTTAGTATTTCAACAGCGGAAGTAGTTGGTCGATGTGTGGTTATTGGTTTCTCTACAGAAGTGACATCTGCTGGAGTTGTCTCTACGGGTTTCGTTGTACCGGCGACTGGGGTAGTTGGCTGGGCTGTGGTTGTTTCTCCCTCTGTGGTAACATCAGCGACAGTTGTCTCTACCGCTTTTGTTGAATCAGCAGCTCCAGTTGTTGGTTGAGCGCTGGATGTTTGTGTCTGTGTTGTACTTATTTGTGGTGCTGTTGTCTCTTCCACTGTTGTCTCAGCAGCTGCAGTTGTTGATTGAATGGTGGTTGTGCGTGTTTCTGCACTAGTAACATCAGCCACAGTTGTCTCAACAGCTACAGTTGTTGGTTGAGCGGTGGTTGTTTGTGTCTCTCTAGTAGTGACATCAGCCACCGTTGCTGTTTCAACAGCTGAAGTAGTTGATCGATGTGTGGTTGTTGGTTTCTCTACAGTAGTGACATCTTCCACAGTTGTCTCTACCGCTGTAGTTGAATCAACAGCTGCAGTTGTTGGTCGATCTGTGGTTGTTTCTGCCTCTTCGGTGGTGACATCAGCCACAGTTGTCTCTACCTCTGTTGTTCTTTCAACAGCTGCAGTTTTTGGTTGAGCAGCAGTTGTTTGTGTCTGTGTAGTAACGACATCAGCCACCGTTGTCTCTAACACTGTGGTTGTTTCAACAGCTGAAGTAGTTGGTCGATCTGTGGTTGTTGGTTTCTCTACAGTAGTGACATCTAGCATAGTTGTCTCTGTTGGTTTCGTTCTACCGGCAACTGGGGTAGTTGGCTGGGCTGTGGTTGTTTCTCCCTCTTCGGTGGTAACATCAAACACAGTTGTCTCTACCACTGTTGTTGAATTAATGGCTAAAGCTGTTGGCAGAGCTGTGGTTGTTTGTGTCTCTCTAGTAGTGACATCAGCCACCGTTGTCTCTAACATTGTTGTTGTTTCAACAGCTGGAGTAGTTGGACGATCTGTGGTTATTGGTTTCTCTACAGTAGTGACATCTAGCGTAATTTTCTCTACAGGTTGCTTTGTATCGGCAACTGGGGGAGTTTGCTGGGCTGTGGTTGTTTGTCCCTCTTCGGTGGTAACATCAGCCACAGTTGTCTCTAGATCTGTTGTCGAATTAACAGCTAAAGCTGTTGGTAGAGCTGTGGTTGTTTGTGTCTCTCTAGTAGTGACATCAGCCACCGTTGTCTCTAAAACTGTGGTTGTTTCAACAGCTAAAGTAGTTGGTCGATCTGTTGTTGTTGGTTTCTCTACAGTAGTGACATCTGCCGTAGTTGTCTCTATTGGTTTCGTTGTACCAGCAACTGGGTTCGTTGGCTGAGCTGTAGTTGTTTGTCCCTCTTCGGTGGTAACATCAGCCACAGTTGTCACTACCCCTGTTGTTGAATCAAAAACTACGTTTGTTGGTATAGCTGTGATTGTTTGAGTCTCTCTAGTCGTGACATTAGCCACCGTTGTCTCTAACACCGTTGTTGTTTCAACAGCTGATGTAGCTGGTCTATCCGTGGTTGTTTTCTCTATAGTTCTGACATCTCTCGAAGTTGTCTGTTCCACTTGCGTCGTAACGACAACTGGAGTAGTCTGCTGGGGTGTGGTTGTTTCTGCTTCTTCGGTGGTGACATCAGCCAAAGTTGTCTCTACCGCTGTTGTTGTATCAACAGCTGCAGTTGTTGGTTGAGAGGTGGTTGTTTGTGTCTGTGTAGTAACGACATCAGCCACCGTTGTCTCTAAAACTGTGGTTGTTTCAACAGCTGAAGTAGTTGGTCGATCTGTGGTTGTTGGTTTCTCTACAGTAGTGACATCTAGCGTAGTTGTCTCTACAGGTTGCGTTGTACCGGCAACTGGTGTAGTGTTCTGGGCTGTAGTTGTTTCTCCCTCTTTGGTGGTAACATCAGCCAGAATTGTCAATACCGCTGTTGTTGAATCAATAGCTACAGTTGCTGGTAGAGCTGTGGTTGTTTGTGTCTCTCCAGTCGGCACATCAGCTACCGTTGTCTCTAACACTGTGGTTGTTTCAACGGCTGCAGTGGTTGGTCGATCTGTGGTTGTTTGTTTCTCTACAGAAGTGACATCTGCCACAGTTGTCTCTACGGGTTTTGTTGTATCGGCAACTTTGCTCATTGGCTGGGCTGTTGTTACTTCCTCTTGGTTGGTCACATCATCCACAGTTGTTTCTTCCGCTGTTGTTGTATCAACAGCTCCAGTTGTTGGTTGAGCGCTGGATGTTTGTGTCTGTGTCCTACTTATTTGTGGTGTTGTTGTCTCTTCGATTGTTGTCTCAGTGGCTGCAGTTGTTGGTTGAATGGTAGCTGTGCGTGTTTCTGCACTAGTAACATCAGCCACAGTTGTCTCAACAGCTACAGTTGTTGGTTGAGCTGTGGTTGTTTGAGTCTCTGTAGTAGCGACCTCAGCCACCGTTGTCTCTAACACTGATGTTGTTTGAACAGCTGATGTAGTTGGTCTATCTGTGGTTGTTTTCTCTAGAGTAGTGACATCTCTAAAAGTTGTCTGTTCCGCTTGCGTCATAACGACAACTGGTGTAGTTGGCTGGGGTGTGGTTGTTTCTGCTTCTTCGGTGGTGACATCAGCCAAGGTTGTCTCTACCGCTGTTGTTGTATCAACAGCTACAGTTGTTGGTTGAGCAGTGGTTGTTTGTGTCTGTGTACTAGCGACATCAGCCACCGTTGTCTCTAATACTGTGGTTGTTTCAACAACTGAAGTAGTTGGTCGATCTGTGGTTGTTGGTTTCTCTACAGTAGTGACAGCTAGCGTAGTTGTCTCTACAGGTTGTGTTGTACCGGCAACTGGTGTAGTTTTCTGGGCTGTGGTTGTTTCTCCCTCTTTGGTGGTAACATCAGCCAGAGTTGTCAATACCGCTGTTGAATCAATAACTGCAGTTGCTGGTAGAGCTATGGTTGTTTGTGTCTCTCCAGTCGGCACATCAGCTACCGTTGTCTCTAACACTGTGGTTGTTTCAACGGCTGAAGTGGTTGGTCGATCTGTGGTTGTTTGTTTCTTTACAGTAGTGACATGTAGCGTAGTTGTCTCTAAAGGTTGCGTTGTACCGGGAACTGGTGTAGTTTTCTGGGCTGTGGTTGTTTCTCCATCTTTGGTGGTAACATCAGCAACCGTTGTCTCTACCGCTGTTGTTGAATCAACAACTACAGTTGTTGTTGGTAGAGCTGTGGTTGTTTGTGTCTCTCTAGTCGGCACATCAGCCACCGTTGTCTCTGACACCGTTGTTGTTTCAACAGCTGAAGTAGTTGGTCTATCTGTGGTTGTTTTCTCTATAGTAGTGACATCTCTCGAAGTTGTCTGTTCCGCTTGCGTAGTAACGACAACTGGGGTAGTTGGCTGGCGTGTGGTTGTTTCTGCTTCCTCAGTGGTGACATCAGCCACAGTTGTCTCTACCACTGTTGTATCAACAGCTGCAGTTGTTGGTTGAGTGCTGGATGTTTGTCTCTGTGTCTTACTCATTTGTGGTGCTGTTGTCTCTTCCACTGTTGTCTCAGCAGCTGCAGTTGTTGGTTGAATGGTGGCTGCGCGTGTTTCTGCACTAGTAACATCAGCCACAGTTGTCTCAACAGCTACAGTTGTTGGTTGAGCTGTGGTTGTTTGAGTCTGTGTAGTAGCGGCATCAGCCACCGTTGTCTCTAACACCGTTGTTGTTTCAACAACTGAAGTAGTTGGTCGATCTGTGGATGTTTTCTCTATAGTAGTGACATCTAGCGTAGTTGTCTCTACAGGTTGCGTTGTACCGGCGACTTGGGTAGTTTTCTGGGCTGTGGTTGTTTCTCCCTCTTCAGTGGTAACATCAGCCAGAGTTGTCTCTGCCACTGTTGTTGAATCAATAACTACAGTTGTTGGTAGAGTTGTGGTTGTTTGTGTCTCTCTAGTCGGCACATCAGCAACCGTTGTCTCTAACACCGTTGTTGTTTCAACAGCTGAAGTAGTTGGTCTATCTGTGGTTTTTTTCTCTATAGTAGTGACATCTCTCGAAGTTGACTGTTCCGCTTGCGTAGTAACGACAACTGGAGTAGTTGGCTGGCGTGTGGTTGTTTCTGCTTCCTCAGTGGTGACATCAGCCACCGTTGTCTCTACCACTGTTGTTGTATCAACAGCTGCAGTTGTTGGTTGAGTGCTGGATGTTTGTGTCTGTGTCGTACTTATTTGTGATGCTGTTGTCTCTTCCACTGTTGTCTCAGCAGCTGCAGTTGTTGGTTGAATGGTGGCTGCGCGTGTTTCTGCACTAGTAACATCAGCCACAGTTGTCTCAACAGCTACAGTTGTTGGTTGAGCTGTGGTTGTTTCAGTCTGTGTAGTAGCGACATCAGCCACCGTTGTCTCTAACACCATTGTTGTTTCAACAACTGAAGTAGTTGGTCGATCTGTGGTTGTTTTCTCTATTGTAGTGACATCTAGCATAGTTGTCTCTACAGGTTGCGTTGTACCGGCAACTGGGGTAGTTTTCTGGGCTGTGGTTGTTTCTCCCTCTTCAGTGGTAACATCAGCCAGAGTTGTCTCTACCACTGTTGTTGTATCAACAGCTGCAGTTGTTGGTTGAGTGCTTGATGTTTGTCTTTGTGTCGTACTCATTTGTGGTGCTGTTGTCTCTTCCACCGTTGTCTCAGCAGCTGCAGTTGTTGGTTGAATGGTGGCTGTGCGTGTTTCTGCACTAGTAACATCAGCCACAGTTGTTGGTTGAGCTGTGGTTGTTTGAGTCTGTGTACTAGCGACATCACCCACTGTTGTCTCTAACACCATTGATGTTTCAACAACTGAAGTAGTTGGTCGATCTTTGGTTGTTTTCTCTATAGTAGTGACATCTCTCGAAGTTGTCTGTTCTGCTTTTGTAGTAACGACAACTGGGGAAGTCTGCTTGGGTGTGGTTGTTTCTGCTTCCTCAGTGGTGACATCATCCACAGTTGTCTCTACCGCTGTTATTGTATCAACAGCTGCAGTTGTTGGTTGAGCAGTGGTTGTTTGTGTCTGTGTAGTAGCGGCATCAGCCACTGTTGTCTCTAACACCGTTGTTGTTTCAACAGCTGAAGAAGTTGGTCTATCTGTGGTTGTTTTCTCTATAGTAGTGACATCTCTCGAAGTTGTCTGTTCCGCTTGCGTAGTAACGACAACTGGGGTAGTTGGCTGGCGTGTGGTTGTTTCTGCTTCCTCAGTGGTGACATCAGCCACAGTTGTCTCTACCACTGTTGTTGTATCAACAGCTGCAGTTGTTGGTTGAGTGCTGGATGTTTGTCTCTGTGTCTTACTCATTTGTGGTGCTGTTGTCTCTTCCACTGTTGTCTCAGCAGCTGCAGTTGTTGGTTGAATGGTGGCTGCGCGTGTTTCTGCACTAGTAACATCAGCCACAGTTGTCTCAACAGCTACAGTTGTTGGTTGAGCTGTGGTTGTTTGAGTCTGTGTAGTAGCGGCATCAGCCACCGTTGTCTCTAACACCGTTGTTGTTTCAACAACTGAAGTAGTTGGTCGATCTGTGGATGTTTTCTCTATAGTAGTGACATCTAGCGTAGTTGTCTCTACAGGTTGCGTTGTACCGGCGACTTGGGTAGTTTTCTGGGCTGTGGTTGTTTCTCCCTCTTCAGTGGTAACATCAGCCAGAGTTGTCTCTGCCACTGTTGTTGAATCAATAACTACAGTTGTTGGTAGAGTTGTGGTTGTTTGTGTCTCTCTAGTCGGCACATCAGCAACCGTTGTCTCTAACACCGTTGTTGTTTCAACAGCTGAAGTAGTTGGTCTATCTGTGGTTTTTTTCTCTATAGTAGTGACATCTCTCGAAGTTGTCTGTTCCGCTTGCGTAGTAACGACAACTGGAGTAGTTGGCTGGCGTGTGGTTGTTTCTGCTTCCCCAGTGGTGACATCAGCCACCGTTGTCTCTACCACTGTTGTTGTATCAACAGCTGCAGTTGTTGGTTGAGTGCTGGATGTTTGTGTCTGTGTCGTACTTATTTGTGATGCTGTTGTCTCTTCCACTGTTGTCTCAGCAGCTGCAGTTGTTGGTTGAATGGTGGCTGCGCGTGTTTCTGCACTAGTAACATCAGCCACAGTTGTCTCAACAGCTACAGTTGTTGGTTGAGCTGTGGTTGTTTCAGTCTGTGTAGTAGCGACATCAGCCACCGTTGTCTCTAACACCGTTGTTGTTTCAACAACTGAAGTAGTTGGTCGATCTGTGGTTGTTTTCTCTATTGTAGTGACATCTAGCATAGTTGTCTCTACAGGTTGCGTTGTACCGGCAACTGGGGTAGTTTTCTGGGCTGTGGTTGTTTCTCCCTCTTCAGTGGTAACATCAGCCAGAGTTGTCTCTACCACTGTTGTTGTATCAACAGCTGCAGTTGTTGGTTGAGTGCTGGATGTTTGTCTTTGTGTCGTACTCATTTGTGGTGCTGTTGTCTCTTCCACCGTTGTCTCAGCAGCTGCAGTTGTTGGTTGAATGGTGGCTGTGCGTGTTTCTGCACTAGTAACATCAGCCAGAGTTGTCTCAACAGCTACAGTTGTTGGTTGAGCTGTGGTTGTTTGAGTCTGTGTACTAGCGACATCACCCACTGTTGTCTCTAACACCATTGATGTTTCAACAACTGAAGTAGTTGGTCGATCTTTGGTTGTTTTCTCTATAGTAGTGACATCTCTCGAAGTTGTCTGTTCTGCTTTTGTAGTGACGACAACTGGGGAAGTCTGCTTGGGTGTGGTTGTTTCTGCTTCCTCAGTGGTGACATCATCCACAGTTGTCTCTACCGCTGTTATTGTATCAACAGCTGCAGTTGTTGGTTGAGCAGTGGTTGTTTGTGTCTGTGTAGTAGCGGCATCAGCCACTGTTGTCTCTAACACCGTTGTTGTTTCAACAGCTGAAGAAGTTGGTCTATCTGTGGTTGTTTTCTCTATAGTAGTGACATCTCTCGAAGTTGTCTGTTCCGCTTGCGTAGTAACGACAACTGGGGTAGTTGGCTGGCGTGTGGTTGTTTCTGCTTCCTCAGTGGTGACATCAGCCACAGTTGTCTCTACCACTGTTGTTGTATCAACAGCTGCAGTTGTTGGTTGAGTGCTGGATGTTTGTCTCTGTGTCTTACTCATTTGTGGTGCTGTTGTCTCTTCCACTGTTGTCTCAGCAGCTGCAGTTGTTGGTTGAATGGTGGCTGCGCGTGTTTCTGCACTAGTAACATCAGCCACAGTTGTCTCAACAGCTACAGTTGTTGGTTGAGCTGTGGTTGTTTGAGTCTGTGTAGTAGCGGCATCAGCCACCGTTGTCTCTAACACCGTTGTTGTTTCAACAACTGAAGTAGTTGGTCGATCTGTGGATGTTTTCTCTATAGTAGTGACATCTAGCGTAGTTGTCTCTACAGGTTGCGTTGTACCGGCGACTTGGGTAGTTTTCTGGGCTGTGGTTGTTTCTCCCTCTTCAGTGGTAACATCAGCCAGAGTTGTCTCTGCCACTGTTGTTGAATCAATAACTACAGTTGTTGGTAGAGTTGTGGTTGTTTGTGTCTCTCTAGTCGGCACATCAGCAACCGTTGTCTCTAACACCGTTGTTGTTTCAACAGCTGAAGTAGTTGGTCTATCTGTGGTTTTTTTCTCTATAGTAGTGACATCTCTCGAAGTTGTCTGTTCCGCTTGCGTAGTAACGACAACTGGAGTAGTTGGCTGGCGTGTGGTTGTTTCTGCTTCCCCAGTGGTGACATCAGCCACCGTTGTCTCTACCACTGTTGTTGTATCAACAGCTGCAGTTGTTGGTTGCGTGCTGGATGTTTGTGTCTGTGTCGTACTTATTTGTGATGCTGTTGTCTCTTCCACTGTTGTCTCAGCAGCTGCAGTTGTTGGTTGAATGGTGGCTGCGCGTGTTTCTGCACTAGTAACATCAGCCACAGTTGTCTCAACAGCTACAGTTGTTGGTTGAGCTGTGGTTGTTTCAGTCTGTGTAGTAGCGACATCAGCCACCGTTGTCTCTAACACCGTTGTTGTTTCAACAACTGAAGTAGTTGGTCGATCTGTGGTTGTTTTCTCTATTGTAGTGACATCTAGCATAGTTGTCTCTACAGGTTGCGTTGTACCGGCAACTGGGGTAGTTTTCTGGGCTGTGGTTGTTTCTCCCTCTTCAGTGGTAACATCAGCCAGAGTTGTCTCTACCACTGTTGTTGTATCAACAGCTGCAGTTGTTGGTTGAGTGCTGGATGTTTGTCTTTGTGTCGTACTCATTTGTGGTGCTGTTGTCTCTTCCACCGTTGTCTCAGCAGCTGCAGTTGTTGGTTGAATGGTGGCTGTGCGTGTTTCTGCACTAGTAACATCAGCCACAGTTGTCTCAACAGCTACAGTTGTTGGTTGAGCTGTGGTTGTTTGAGTCTGTGTACTAGCGACATCACCCACTGTTGTCTCTAACACCATTGATGTTTCAACAACTGAAGTAGTTGGTCGATCTTTGGTTGTTTTCTCTATAGTAGTGACATCTCTCGAAGTTGTCTGTTCTGCTTTTGTAGTAACGACAACTGGGGAAGTCTGCTTGGGTGTGGTTGTTTCTGCTTCCTCAGTGGTGACATCATCCACAGTTGTCTCTACCGCTGTTATTGTATCAACAGCTGCAGTTGTTGGTTGAGCAGTGGTTGTTTGTGTCTGTGTAGTAGCGGCATCAGCCACTGTTGTCTCTAACACCGTTGTTGTTTCAACAGCTGAAGAAGTTGGTCTATCTGTGGTTGTTTTCTCTATAGTAGTGACATCTCTCGAAGTTGTCTGTTCCGCTTGCGTAGTAACGACAACTGGGGTAGTTGGCTGGCGTGTGGTTGTTTCTGCTTCCTCAGTGGTGACATCAGCCACAGTTGTCTCTACCACTGTTGTTGTATCAACAGCTGCAGTTGTTGGTTGAGTGCTGGATGTTTGTCTCTGTGTCTTACTCATTTGTGGTGCTGTTGTCTCTTCCACTGTTGTCTCAGCAGCTGCAGTTGTTGGTTGAATGGTGGCTGCGCGTGTTTCTGCACTAGTAACATCAGCCACAGTTGTCTCAACAGCTACAGTTGTTGGTTGAGCTGTGGTTGTTTGAGTCTGTGTAGTAGCGGCATCAGCCACCGTTGTCTCTAACACCGTTGTTGTTTCAACAACTGAAGTAGTTGGTCGATCTGTGGATGTTTTCTCTATAGTAGTGACATCTAGCGTAGTTGTCTCTACAGGTTGCGTTGTACCGGCGACTTGGGTAGTTTTCTGGGCTGTGGTTGTTTCTCCCTCTTCAGTGGTAACATCAGCCAGAGTTGTCTCTGCCACTGTTGTTGAATCAATAACTACAGTTGTTGGTAGAGTTGTGGTTGTTTGTGTCTCTCTAGTCGGCACATCAGCAACCGTTGTCTCTAACACCGTTGTTGTTTCAACAGCTGAAGTAGTTGGTCTATCTGTGGTTTTTTTCTCTATAGTAGTGACATCTCTCGAAGTTGTCTGTTCCGCTTGCGTAGTAACGACAACTGGAGTAGTTGGCTGGCGTGTGGTTGTTTCTGCTTCCCCAGTGGTGACATCAGCCACCGTTGTCTCTACCACTGTTGTTGTATCAACAGCTGCAGTTGTTGGTTGCGTGCTGGATGTTTGTGTCTGTGTCGTACTTATTTGTGATGCTGTTGTCTCTTCCACTGTTGTCTCAGCAGCTGCAGTTGTTGGTTGAATGGTGGCTGCGCGTGTTTCTGCACTAGTAACATCAGCCACAGTTGTCTCAACAGCTACAGTTGTTGGTTGAGCTGTGGTTGTTTCAGTCTGTGTAGTAGCGACATCAGCCACCGTTGTCTCTAACACCGTTGTTGTTTCAACAACTGAAGTAGTTGGTCGATCTGTGGTTGTTTTCTCTATTGTAGTGACATCTAGCATAGTTGTCTCTACAGGTTGCGTTGTACCGGCAACTGGGGTAGTTTTCTGGGCTGTGGTTGTTTCTCCCTCTTCAGTGGTAACATCAGCCAGAGTTGTCTCTACCACTGTTGTTGTATCAACAGCTGCAGTTGTTGGTTGAGTGCTGGATGTTTGTCTTTGTGTCGTACTCATTTGTGGTGCTGTTGTCTCTTCCACCGTTGTCTCAGCAGCTGCAGTTGTTGGTTGAATGGTGGCTGTGCGTGTTTCTGCACTAGTAACATCAGCCACAGTTGTCTCAACAGCTACAGTTGTTGGTTGAGCTGTGGTTGTTTGAGTCTGTGTACTAGCGACATCACCCACTGTTGTCTCTAACACCATTGATGTTTCAACAACTGAAGTAGTTGGTCGATCTTTGGTTGTTTTCTCTATAGTAGTGACATCTCTCGAAGTTGTCTGTTCTGCTTTTGTAGTAACGACAACTGGGGAAGTCTGCTTGGGTGTGGTTGTTTCTGCTTCCTCAGTGGTGACATCATCCACAGTTGTCTCTACCGCTGTTATTGTATCAACAGCTGCAGTTGTTGGTTGAGCAGTGGTTGTTTGTGTCTGTGTAGTAGCGGCATCAGCCACTGTTGTCTCTAACACCGTTGTTGTTTCAACAGCTGAAGAAGTTGGTCTATCTGTGGTTGTTTTCTCTATAGTAGTGACATCTCTCGAAGTTGTCTGTTCCGCTTGCGTAGTAACGACAACTGGGGTAGTTGGCTGGCGTGTGGTTGTTTCTGCTTCCTCAGTGGTGACATCAGCCACAGTTGTCTCTACCACTGTTGTTGTATCAACAGCTGCAGTTGTTGGTTGAGTGCTGGATGTTTGTCTCTGTGTCTTACTCATTTGTGGTGCTGTTGTCTCTTCCACTGTTGTCTCAGCAGCTGCAGTTGTTGGTTGAATGGTGGCTGCGCGTGTTTCTGCACTAGTAACATCAGCCACAGTTGTCTCAACAGCTACAGTTGTTGGTTGAGCTGTGGTTGTTTGAGTCTGTGTAGTAGCGGCATCAGCCACCGTTGTCTCTAACACCGTTGTTGTTTCAACAACTGAAGTAGTTGGTCGATCTGTGGATGTTTTCTCTATAGTAGTGACATCTAGCGTAGTTGTCTCTACAGGTTGCGTTGTACCGGCGACTTGGGTAGTTTTCTGGGCTGTGGTTGTTTCTCCCTCTTCAGTGGTAACATCAGCCAGAGTTGTCTCTGCCACTGTTGTTGAATCAATAACTACAGTTGTTGGTAGAGTTGTGGTTGTTTGTGTCTCTCTAGTCGGCACATCAGCAACCGTTGTCTCTAACACCGTTGTTGTTTCAACAGCTGAAGTAGTTGGTCTATCTGTGGTTTTTTTCTCTATAGTAGTGACATCTCTCGAAGTTGTCTGTTCCGCTTGCGTAGTAACGACAACTGGAGTAGTTGGCTGGCGTGTGGTTGTTTCTGCTTCCCCAGTGGTGACATCAGCCACCGTTGTCTCTACCACTGTTGTTGTATCAACAGCTGCAGTTGTTGGTTGCGTGCTGGATGTTTGTGTCTGTGTCGTACTTATTTGTGATGCTGTTGTCTCTTCCACTGTTGTCTCAGCAGCTGCAGTTGTTGGTTGAATGGTGGCTGCGCGTGTTTCTGCACTAGTAACATCAGCCACAGTTGTCTCAACAGCTACAGTTGTTGGTTGAGCTGTGGTTGTTTCAGTCTGTGTAGTAGCGACATCAGCCACCGTTGTCTCTAACACTGTTGTTGTTTCAACAACTGAAGTAGTTGGTCGATCTGTGGTTGTTTTCTCTATTGTAGTGACATCTAGCATAGTTGTCTCTACAGGTTGCGTTGTACCGGCAACTGGGGTAGTTTTCTGGGCTGTGGTTGTTTCTCCCTCTTCAGTGGTAACATCAGCCAGAGTTGTCTCTACCACTGTTGTTGTATCAACAGCTGCAGTTGTTGGTTGAGTGCTGGATGTTTGTCTTTGTGTCGTACTCATTTGTGGTGCTGTTGTCTCTTCCACCGTTGTCTCAGCAGCTGCAGTTGTTGGTTGAATGGTGGCTGTGCGTGTTTCTGCACTAGTAACATCAGCCACAGTTGTCTCAACAGCTACAGTTGTTGGTTGAGCTGTGGTTGTTTGAGTCTGTGTACTAGCGACATCACCCACTGTTGTCTCTAACACCATTGATGTTTCAACAACTGAAGTAGTTGGTCGATCTTTGGTTGTTTTCTCTATAGTAGTGACATCTCTCGAAGTTGTCTGTTCTGCTTTTGTAGTAACGACAACTGGGGAAGTCTGCTTGGGTGTGGTTGTTTCTGCTTCCTCAGTGGTGACATCATCCACAGTTGTCTCTACCGCTGTTATTGTATCAACAGCTGCAGTTGTTGGTTGAGCAGTGGTTGTTTGTGTCTGTGTAGTAGCGGCATCAGCCACTGTTGTCTCTAACACCGTTGTTGTTTCAACAGCTGAAGAAGTTGGTCTATCTGTGGTTGTTTTCTCTATAGTAGTGACATCTAGCGTAGTTGTCTCTACAGGTTGCGTTGTACCGGCAACTGGGGTAGTTTTCTGGGCTGTGGTTGTTTCTCCCTCTTCAGTGGTAACATCAGCCAGAGTTGTCTCTGCCACTGTTGTTGAATCAATAACTACAGTTGTTGGTAGAGTTGTGGTTGTTTGTGTCTCTCTAGTCGGCACATGAGTCACCGTTGTCTCTAACACCGTTGTTGTTTCAAAATCTGAAGTAGATGGTCTATCTGTGGTTGTTTTCTCTATAGTATTGACATCTCTCGAAGTTGTCTGTTCCGCTTGTGTAGTAACGAGAACTGGGGTAGTTGGCTGGCGTGTGGTTGTTTCTGCTTCCTCAGTGGTGACATCAGCCACAGTTGTCTCTACCACTGTTGTATCAACAGCTGCAGTTGTTGGTTGAGTGCTGGATGTTTGTCTCTGTGTCGTACTCATTTGTGGTGCTGTTGTCTCTTCCACTGTTGTTTCAGCAGCTGCAGTTGTTGGTTGAATGGTGGCTGTGCGTGTTTCTGCACTAGTAACATCAGCCACAGTTGTCTCAACAGCTACAGTTGTTGGTTGAGCTGTGGTTGTTTGAGTCTGTGTAGTAGCAACATCAGCCACCGTTGTCTCTAACACCGTTGTTTCAACAACTGAAGTAGTTGGTCGATCTGTGGTTGTTTTCTCTATAGTAGTGACATCTAGCGTAGTTGTCTCTACAGGTTGCGTTGTACTGGGAACTGGTGTAGTTTTCTGGGCTGTGGTTTTTTCTCCCTCTTTGGTGGTAACATCAGCCACCGTTGTCTCTACCGCTGTTGTTGAATCAACAACTACAGTTGTTGTTGGTAGAGCTGTGGTTGTTTGTGTCTCTCTAGCCGGCACATCAGCCACCGTTGTCTCTAACACCGTTGTTGTTTCAACAGCTGAAGTAGTTGGTCTATCTGTGGTTATTTTCTCTATAGTAGTGACATCTCTCGAAGTTGTCTGTTCCTCTTGCGTAGTAACGACAACTGGGGTAGTTGGCTGGCGTGTGGTTGTTTCTGCTTCCTCAGTGGTGACATCAGCCACAGTTGTCTCTACCACTGTTGTTGTATCAACAGCTGCAGTTGTTGGTTGAGTGCTGGATGTTTGTCTTTGTGTCTTACTCATTTGTGGTGCTGTTGTCTCTTCCACCGTTGTCTCAGCAGCTGCAGTTGTTGGTTGAATGGTGGCTGTGCGTGTTTCTGCACTAGTAACATCAGCCACAGTTGTCTCAACAGCTACAGTTGTTGGTTGAGCTGTGGTTGTTTCAGTCTGTGTAGTAGCGACATCAGCCACCGTTGTCTCTAACACCGTTGTTGTTTCAACAACTGAAGTAGTTGGTCGATCTGTGGTTGTTTTCTCTATTGTAGTGACATCTAGCATAGTTGTCTCTACAGGTTGCGTTGTACCGGCAACTGGGGTAGTTTTCTGGGCTGTGGTTGTTTCTCCCTCTTCAGTGGTAACATCAGCCAGAGTTGTCTCTACCACTGTTGTTGTATCAACAGCTGCAGTTGTTGGTTGAGTGCTGGATGTTTGTCTTTGTGTCGTACTCATTTGTGGTGCTGTTGTCTCTTCCACCGTTGTCTCAGCAGCTGCAGTTGTTGGTTGAATGGTGGCTGTGCGTGTTTCTGCACTAGTAACATCAGCCACAGTTGTCTCAACAGCTACAGTTGTTGGTTGAGCTGTGGTTGTTTGAGTCTGTGTACTAGCGACATCACCCACTGTTGTCTCTAACACCATTGATGTTTCAACAACTGAAGTAGTTGGTCGATCTTTGGTTGTTTTCTCTATAGTAGTGACATCTCTCGAAGTTGTCTGTTCTGCTTTTGTAGTAACGACAACTGGGGAAGTCTGCTTGGGTGTGGTTGTTTCTGCTTCCTCAGTGGTGACATCATCCACAGTTGTCTCTACCGCTGTTATTGTATCAACAGCTGCAGTTGTTGGTTGAGCAGTGGTTGTTTGTGTCTGTGTAGTAGCGGCATCAGCCACTGTTGTCTCTAACACCGTTGTTGTTTCAACAGCTGAAGAAGTTGGTCTATCTGTGGTTGTTTTCTCTATAGTAGTGACATCTCTCGAAGTTGTCTGTTCCGCTTGCGTAGTAACGACAACTGGGGTAGTTGGCTGGCGTGTGGTTGTTTCTGCTTCCTCAGTGGTGACATCAGCCACAGTTGTCTCTACCACTGTTGTTGTATCAACAGCTGCAGTTGTTGGTTGAGTGCTGGATGTTTGTCTCTGTGTCTTACTCATTTGTGGTGCTGTTGTCTCTTCCACTGTTGTCTCAGCAGCTGCAGTTGTTGGTTGAATGGTGGCTGCGCGTGTTTCTGCACTAGTAACATCAGCCACAGTTGTCTCAACAGCTACAGTTGTTGGTTGAGCTGTGGTTGTTTGAGTCTGTGTAGTAGCGGCATCAGCCACCGTTGTCTCTAACACCGTTGTTGTTTCAACAACTGAAGTAGTTGGTCGATCTGTGGATGTTTTCTCTATAGTAGTGACATCTAGCGTAGTTGTCTCTACAGGTTGCGTTGTACCGGCGACTTGGGTAGTTTTCTGGGCTGTGGTTGTTTCTCCCTCTTCAGTGGTAACATCAGCCAGAGTTGTCTCTGCCACTGTTGTTGAATCAATAACTACAGTTGTTGGTAGAGTTGTGGTTGTTTGTGTCTCTCTAGTCGGCACATCAGCAACCGTTGTCTCTAACACCGTTGTTGTTTCAACAGCTGAAGTAGTTGGTCTATCTGTGGTTTTTTTCTCTATAGTAGTGACATCTCTCGAAGTTGTCTGTTCCGCTTGCGTAGTAACGACAACTGGAGTAGTTGGCTGGCGTGTGGTTGTTTCTGCTTCCCCAGTGGTGACATCAGCCACCGTTGTCTCTACCACTGTTGTTGTATCAACAGCTGCAGTTGTTGGTTGCGTGCTGGATGTTTGTGTCTGTGTCGTACTTATTTGTGATGCTGTTGTCTCTTCCACTGTTGTCTCAGCAGCTGCAGTTGTTGGTTGAATGGTGGCTGCGCGTGTTTCTGCACTAGTAACATCAGCCACAGTTGTCTCAACAGCTACAGTTGTTGGTTGAGCTGTGGTTGTTTCAGTCTGTGTAGTAGCGACATCAGCCACCGTTGTCTCTAACACTGTTGTTGTTTCAACAACTGAAGTAGTTGGTCGATCTGTGGTTGTTTTCTCTATTGTAGTGACATCTAGCATAGTTGTCTCTACAGGTTGCGTTGTACCGGCAACTGGGGTAGTTTTCTGGGCTGTGGTTGTTTCTCCCTCTTCAGTGGTAACATCAGCCAGAGTTGTCTCTACCACTGTTGTTGTATCAACAGCTGCAGTTGTTGGTTGAGTGCTGGATGTTTGTCTTTGTGTCGTACTCATTTGTGGTGCTGTTGTCTCTTCCACCGTTGTCTCAGCAGCTGCAGTTGTTGGTTGAATGGTGGCTGTGCGTGTTTCTGCACTAGTAACATCAGCCACAGTTGTCTCAACAGCTACAGTTGTTGGTTGAGCTGTGGTTGTTTGAGTCTGTGTACTAGCGACATCACCCACTGTTGTCTCTAACACCATTGATGTTTCAACAACTGAAGTAGTTGGTCGATCTTTGGTTGTTTTCTCTATAGTAGTGACATCTCTCGAAGTTGTCTGTTCTGCTTTTGTAGTAACGACAACTGGGGAAGTCTGCTTGGGTGTGGTTGTTTCTGCTTCCTCAGTGGTGACATCATCCACAGTTGTCTCTACCGCTGTTATTGTATCAACAGCTGCAGTTGTTGGTTGAGCAGTGGTTGTTTGTGTCTGTGTAGTAGCGGCATCAGCCACTGTTGTCTCTAACACCGTTGTTGTTTCAACAGCTGAAGAAGTTGGTCTATCTGTGGTTGTTTTCTCTATAGTAGTGACATCTAGCGTAGTTGTCTCTACAGGTTGCGTTGTACCGGCAACTGGGGTAGTTTTCTGGGCTGTGGTTGTTTCTCCCTCTTCAGTGGTAACATCAGCCAGAGTTGTCTCTGCCACTGTTGTTGAATCAATAACTACAGTTGTTGGTAGAGTTGTGGTTGTTTGTGTCTCTCTAGTCGGCACATGAGTCACCGTTGTCTCTAACACCGTTGTTGTTTCAAAATCTGAAGTAGATGGTCTATCTGTGGTTGTTTTCTCTATAGTATTGACATCTCTCGAAGTTGTCTGTTCCGCTTGTGTAGTAACGAGAACTGGGGTAGTTGGCTGGCGTGTGGTTGTTTCTGCTTCCTCAGTGGTGACATCAGCCACAGTTGTCTCTACCACTGTTGTATCAACAGCTGCAGTTGTTGGTTGAGTGCTGGATGTTTGTCTCTGTGTCGTACTCATTTGTGGTGCTGTTGTCTCTTCCACTGTTGTTTCAGCAGCTGCAGTTGTTGGTTGAATGGTGGCTGTGCGTGTTTCTGCACTAGTAACATCAGCCACAGTTGTCTCAACAGCTACAGTTGTTGGTTGAGCTGTGGTTGTTTGAGTCTGTGTAGTAGCAACATCAGCCACCGTTGTCTCTAACACCGTTGTTTCAACAACTGAAGTAGTTGGTCGATCTGTGGTTGTTTTCTCTATAGTAGTGACATCTAGCGTAGTTGTCTCTACAGGTTGCGTTGTACTGGGAACTGGTGTAGTTTTCTGGGCTGTGGTTTTTTCTCCCTCTTTGGTGGTAACATCAGCCACCGTTGTCTCTACCGCTGTTGTTGAATCAACAACTACAGTTGTTGTTGGTAGAGCTGTGGTTGTTTGTGTCTCTCTAGCCGGCACATCAGCCACCGTTGTCTCTAACACCGTTGTTGTTTCAACAGCTGAAGTAGTTGGTCTATCTGTGGTTATTTTCTCTATAGTAGTGACATCTCTCGAAGTTGTCTGTTCCTCTTGCGTAGTAACGACAACTGGGGTAGTTGGCTGGCGTGTGGTTGTTTCTGCTTCCTCAGTGGTGACATCAGCCACAGTTGTCTCTACCACTGTTGTTGTATCAACAGCTGCAGTTGTTGGTTGAGTGCTGGATGTTTGTCTTTGTGTCTTACTCATTTGTGGTGCTGTTGTCTCTTCCACCGTTGTCTCAGCAGCTGCAGTTGTTGGTTGAATGGTGGCTGTGCGTGTTTCTGCACTAGTAACATCAGCCACAGTTGTCTCAACAGCTACAGTTGTTGGTTGAGCTGTGGTTGTTTGAGTCTGTGTACTAGCGACATCACCCACCGTTGTCTCTAACACCATTGATGTTTCAACAACTGAAGTAGTTGGTCGATCTTTGGTTGTTTTCTCTATAGTAGTGACATCTCTCGAAGTTGTCTGTTCTGCTTTTGTAGTAACGACAACTGGGGAAGTCTGCTTGGGTGTGGTTGTTTCTGCTTCCTCAGTGGTGACATCATCCACAGTTGTCTCTACCACTGTTGTTGAATCAATAACTACAGTTGTTTGTAGAGCTGTGGTTGTTTGTGTCTCTGTAGTCGGCATATCAGCCACCGTTGTCTCTAACACCGTTGTTGTTTCAACAGCTGAAGTAGTTGGTCTATCTGTGGTTGTTTTCTCTATAGTAGTGACATCTCTCGAAGTTGTCTGTTCAGCTTGTGTAGTAACGACAACTGGGGTAGTTGGCTGGCGTGTGGTTGTTTCTGCTTCCTCAGTGGTGACATCAGCCACAGTTGTCTCTACCACTGTTGTATCAACAGCTGCAGTTGTTGGTTGAGTGCTGGATGTTTGTCTCTGTGTCGTACTCATTTGTGGTGCTGTTGTCTCTTCCACTGTTGTTTCAGCAGCTGCAGTTGTTGGTTGAATGGTGGCTGTGCGTGTTTCTGCACTAGTAACATCAGCCACAGTTGTCTCAACAGCTACAGTTGTTGGTTGAGCTGTGGTTGTTTGAGTCTGTGTAGTAGCGACATCAGCCACCGTTGTCTCTAACACCGTTGTTGTTTCAACAACTGAAGTAGTTGGTCGATCTGTGGTTGTTTTCTCTATAGTAGTGACATCTAGCGTAGTTGTCTCTACAGGTTGCGTTGTACCGGGAACTGGTGTAGTTTTCTGGGCTGTGGTTTTTTCTCCCTCTTTGGTGGTAACATCAGCCACCGTTGTCTCTACCGCTGTTGTTGAATCAACAACTACAGTTGTTGTTGGTAGAGCTGTGGTTGTTTGTGTCTCTCTAGTCGGCACATCAGCCATCGTTGTCTCTAACACCGTTGTTGTTTCAACAGCTGAAGTAGTTGGTCTATCTGTGGTTGTTTTCTCTATAGTAGTGACATCTCTCGAAGTTGTCTGTTCCGCTTGCGTAGTAACGACAACTGGGGTAGTTGGCTGGCGTGTGGTTGTTTCTGCTTCCTCAGTGGTGACATCAGCCACAGTTGTCTCAACAGCTACAGTTGTTGGTTGAGCTGTGGTTGTTTGAGTCTGTGTAGTAGCGGCATCAGCCACCGTTGTCTCTAACACCGTTGTTGTTTCAACAACTGAAGTAGTTGGTCGATCTGTGGATGTTTTCTCTATAGTAGTGACATCTAGCGTAGTTGTCTCTACAGGTTGCGTTGTACCGGCGACTTGGGTAGTTTTCTGGGCTGTGGTTGTTTCTCCCTCTTCAGTGGTAACATCAGCCAGAGTTGTCTCTGCCACTGTTGTTGAATCAATAACTACAGTTGTTGGTAGAGTTGTGGTTGTTTGTGTCTCTCTAGTCGGCACATCAGCAACCGTTGTCTCTAACACCGTTGTTGTTTCAACAGCTGAAGTAGTTGGTCTATCTGTGGTTTTTTTCTCTATAGTAGTGACATCTCTCGAAGTTGTCTGTTCCGCTTGCGTAGTAACGACAACTGGAGTAGTTGGCTGGCGTGTGGTTGTTTCTGCTTCCCCAGTGGTGACATCAGCCACCGTTGTCTCTACCACTGTTGTTGTATCAACAGCTGCAGTTGTTGGTTGCGTGCTGGATGTTTCTGTCTGTGTCGTACTTATTTGTGATGCTGTTGTCTCTTCCACTGTTGTCTCAGCAGCTGCAGTTGTTGGTTGAATGGTGGCTGCGCGTGTTTCTGCACTAGTAACATCAGCCACAGTTGTCTCAACAGCTACAGTTGTTGGTTGAGCTGTGGTTGTTTCAGTCTGTGTAGTAGCGACATCAGCCACTGTTGTCTCTAACACTGTTGTTGTTTCAACAACTGAAGTAGTTGGTCGATCTGTGGTTGTTTTCTCTATTGTAGTGACATCTAGCATAGTTGTCTCTACAGGTTGCGTTGTACCGGCAACTGGGGTAGTTTTCTGGGCTGTGGTTGTTTCTCCCTCTTCAGTGGTAACATCAGCCAGAGTTGTCTCTACCACTGTTGTTGTATCAACAGCTGCAGTTGTTGGTTGAGTGCTGGATGTTTGTCTTTGTGTCGTACTCATTTGTCGTGCTGTTGTCTCTTCCACCGTTGTCTCAGCAGCTGCAGTTGTTGGTTGAATGGTGGCTGTGCGTGTTTCTGCACTAGTAACATCAGCCACAGTTGTCTCAACAGCTACAGTTGTTGGTTGAGCTGTGGTTGTTTGAGTCTGTGTACTAGCGACATCACCCACTGTTGTCTCTAACACCATTGATGTTTCAACAACTGAAGTAGTTGGTCGATCTTTGGTTGTTTTCTCTATAGTAGTGACATCTCTCGAAGTTGTCTGTTCTGCTTTTGTAGTAACGACAACTGGGGAAGTCTGCTTGGGTGTGGTTGTTTCTGCTTCCTCAGTGGTGACATCATCCACAGTTGTCTCTACCGCTGTTATTGTATCAACAGCTGCAGTTGTTGGTTGAGCAGTGGTTGTTTGTGTCTGTGTAGTAGCGGCATCAGCCACTGTTGTCTCTAACACCGTTGTTGTTTCAACAGCTGAAGAAGTTGGTCTATCTGTGGTTGTTTTCTCTATAGTAGTGACATCTAGCGTAGTTGTCTCTACAGGTTGCGTTGTACCGGCAACTGGGGTAGTTTTCTGGGCTGTGGTTGTTTCTCCCTCTTCAGTGGTAACATCAGCCAGAGTTGTCTCTGCCACTGTTGTTGAATCAATAACTACAGTTGTTGGTAGAGTTGTGGTTGTTTGTGTCTCTCTAGTCGGCACATCAGTCACCGTTGTCTCTAACACCGTTGTTGTTTCAAAATCTGAAGTAGATGGTCTATCTGTGGTTGTTTTCTCTATAGTATTGACATCTCTCGAAGTTGTCTGTTCCGCTTGCGTAGTAACGACAACTGGAGTAGTTGGCTGGCGTGTGGTTGTTTCTGCTTCCTCAGTGGTGACATCAGCCACAGTTGTCTCTACCACTGTTGTTGTATCAACAGCTGCAGTTGTTGGTTGAGTGCTGGATGTTTGTCTCTGTGTCGTACTCATTTGTGGTGTTGTTGTCTCTTCCACTGTTGTCTCAGCAGCTGCAGTTGTTGGTTGAATGGTGGCTGTGCGTGTTTCTGCATTAGTAACATCAGCCACAGTTGTCTCAACAGCTACAGTTGTTGGTTGACCTGTGGTTGTTTGAGTCTGTGTAGTAGCGACATCAGCCACCGTTGTCTCTAACACCATTGTTGTTTCAACAACTGAAGTAGTTGGTCTATCTGTGGTTGTTTTATCTATAGTAGTGACATCTCTCGAAGTTGTCTGTTCCGCT
The DNA here is from genome assembly GCF_054643075.1 of Acanthaster planci. Lineage (NCBI taxonomy): Eukaryota > Metazoa > Echinodermata > Asteroidea > Valvatida > Acanthasteridae > Acanthaster > Acanthaster planci. The sequence goes on along the minus strand of NC_141787.1, from coordinate 11,091,525 downwards.
TTTGTAGTAACGACAACTGGGGAAGTCTGCTGGGGTGTGGTTGTTTCTGCTTCCTCAGTGGTGACATCATCCAGAGTTGTCTCTACCGCTGTTGTTATATCAACAGCTGCAGTTGTTTTTTGAGCAGTGGTTGTTTGTGTCTGTCTACTAGCGACATCAGCCACCGTTGTCTCTAACACTGTGGTTGTTTCAACAGCTGAAGTAGTTGGTCGATCTGTGGTTGTTGGTTTCTCTACAGAAGTGACATCTAGCGTAGTTGTCTCTATAGGTTGTGTAGTAACGACAACTGGGGTATTTGGCTGGCGTGTGGTTGTTTCTGCTTCCTCAGTGGTGACATCATCCACAGTTGTCTCTACCACTGTTGTTGAATCAATAACTACAGTTGTTTGTAGAGCTGTGGTTGTTTGTGTCTCTGTAGTCGGCACATCAGCCACCGTTGTCTCTAATACCGTTGTTGTTTCAACAGCTGAAGTAGTTGGTCTATCTGTGGTTGTTTTCTCTATAGTAGTGACATCTCTCGAAGTTGTCTGTTCCGCTTGTGTAGTAACGAGAACTGGAGTAGTTGGCTGGCGTGTGGTTGTTTCTGCTTCCTCAGTGGTGACATCAGCCACAGTTGTCTCTACCACTGTTGTATCAACAGCTGCAGTTGTTGGTTGAGTGCTGGATGTTTGTCTCTGTGTCGTACTCATTTGTGGTGCTGTTGTCTCTTCCACTGTTGTTTCAGCAGCTGCAGTTGTTGGTTGAATGGTGGCTGTGCGTGTTTCTGCACTAGTAACATCAGCCACAGTTGTCTCAACAGCTACAGTTGTTGGTTGAGCTGTGGTTGTTTGAGTCTGTGTAGTAGCAACATCAGCCACCGTTGTCTCTAACACCGTTGTTGTTTCAACAACTGAAGTAGTTGGTCGATCTGTGGTTGTTTTCTCTATAGTAGTGACATCTAGCGTAGTTGTCTCTACAGGTTGCGTTGTACTGGGAACTGGTGTAGTTTTCTGGGCTGTGGTTTTTTCTCCCTCTTTGGTGGTAACATCAGCCACCGTTGTCTCTACCGCTGTTGTTGAATCAACAACTACAGTTGTTGTTGGTAGAGCTGTGGTTGTTTGTGTCTCTCTAGCCGGCACATCAGCCACCGTTGTCTCTAACACCGTTGTTGTTTCAACAGCTGAAGTAGTTGGTCTATCTGTGGTTATTTTCTCTATAGTAGTGACATCTCTCGAAGTTGTCTGTTCCTCTTGCGTAGTAACGACAACTGGGGTAGTTGGCTGGCGTGTGGTTGTTTCTGCTTCCTCAGTGGTGACATCAGCCACAGTTGTCTCTACCACTGTTGTTGTATCAACAGCTGCAGTTGTTGGTTGAGTGCTGGATGTTTGTCTTTGTGTCTTACTCATTTGTGGTGCTGTTGTCTCTTCCACCGTTGTCTCAGCAGCTGCAGTTGTTGGTTGAATGGTGGCTGTGCGTGTTTCTGCACTAGTAACATCAGCCACAGTTGTCTCAACAGCTACAGTTGTTGGTTGAGCTGTGGTTGTTTGAGTCTGTGTACTAGCGACATCACCCACCGTTGTCTCTAACACCATTGATGTTTCAACAACTGAAGTAGTTGGTCGATCTTTGGTTGTTTTCTCTATAGTAGTGACATCTCTCGAAGTTGTCTGTTCTGCTTTTGTAGTAACGACAACTGGGGAAGTCTGCTTGGGTGTGGTTGTTTCTGCTTCCTCAGTGGTGACATCATCCACAGTTGTCTCTACCACTGTTGTTGAATCAATAACTACAGTTGTTTGTAGAGCTGTGGTTGTTTGTGTCTCTGTAGTCGGCACATCAGCCACCGTTGTCTCTAACACCGTTGTTGTTTCAACAGCTGAAGTAGTTGGTCTATCTGTGGTTGTTTTCTCTATAGTAGTGACATCTCTCGAAGTTGTCTGTTCAGCTTGTGTAGTAACGACAACTGGGGTAGTTGGCTGGCGTGTGGTTGTTTCTGCTTCCTCAGTGGTGACATCAGCCACAGTTGTCTCTACCACTGTTGTATCAACAGCTGCAGTTGTTGGTTGAGTGCTGGATGTTTGTCTCTGTGTCGTACTCATTTGTGGTGCTGTTGTCTCTTCCACTGTTGTTTCAGCAGCTGCAGTTGTTGGTTGAATGGTGGCTGTGCGTGTTTCTGCACTAGTAACATCAGCCACAGTTGTCTCAACAGCTACAGTTGTTGGTTGAGCTGTGGTTGTTTGAGTCTGTGTAGTAGCGACATCAGCCACCGTTGTCTCTAACACCGTTGTTGTTTCAACAACTGAAGTAGTTGGTCGATCTGTGGTTGTTTTCTCTATAGTAGTGACATCTAGCGTAGTTGTCTCTACAGGTTGCGTTGTACCGGGAACTGGTGTAGTTTTCTGGGCTGTGGTTTTTTCTCCCTCTTTGGTGGTAACATCAGCCACCGTTGTCTCTACCGCTGTTGTTGAATCAACAACTACAGTTGTTGTTGGTAGAGCTGTGGTTGTTTGTGTCTCTCTAGTCGGCACATCAGCCACCGTTGTCTCTAACACCGTTGTTGTTTCAACAGCTGAAGTAGTTGGTCTATCTGTGGTTGTTTTCTCTATAGTAGTGACATCTCTCGAAGTTGTCTGTTCCGCTTGCGTAGTAACGACAACTGGGGTAGTTGGCTGGCGTGTGGTTGTTTCTGCTTCCTCAGTGGTGACATCAGCCACAGTTGTCTCAACAGCTACAGTTGTTGGTTGAGCTGTGGTTGTTCGAGTCTGTGTACTAGCGACATCACCCACCGTTGTCTCTAACACCATTGATGTTTCAACAACTGAAGTAGTTGGTCGATCTTTGGTTGTTTTCTCTATAGTAGTGACATCTCTCGAAGTTGTCTGTTCTGCTTTTGTAGTAACGACAACTGGGGAAGTCTGCTTGGGTGTGGTTGTTTCTGCTTCCTCAGTGGTGACATCATCCACAGTTGTCTCTACCACTGTTGTTGAATCAATAACTACAGTTGTTTGTAAAGCTGTGGTTGTTTGTGTCTCTGTAGTCGGCACATCAGCCACCGTTGTCTCTAATACCGTTGTTGTTTCAACAGCTGAAGTAGTTGGTCTATCTGTGGTTGTTTTCTCTATAGTAGTGACATCTCTCGAAGTTGTCTGTTCCGCTTGCGTAGTAACGACAACTGGGGTAGTTGGCTGGCGTGTGGTTGTTTCTGCTTCCTCAGTGGTGACATCAGCCACAGTTGTCTCTACCACTGTTGTTGTATCAACAGCTGCAGTTGTTGGTTGAGTGCTGGATGTTTGTCTCTGTGTCTTACTCATTTGTGGTGCTGTTGTCTCTTCCACTGTTGTCTCAGCAGCTGCAGTTGTTGGTTGAATGGTGGCTGCGCGTGTTTCTGCACTAGTAACATCAGCCACAGTTGTCTCAACAGCTACAGTTGTTGGTTGAGCTGTGGTTGTTTGAGTCTGTGTAGTAGCGACATCAGCCACCGTTGTCTCCAACACCGTTGTTGTTTCAACAACTGAAGTAGTTGGTCGATCTGTGGTTGTTTTCTCTATAGTAGTGACATCTAGCGTAGTTGTCTCTACAGGTTGCGTTGTACCGGCAACTGGGGTAGTTTTCTGGGCTGTGGTTGTTTCTCCCTCTTCAGTGGTAACATCAGCCAGAGTTGTCTCTGCCACTGTTGTTGAATCAATAACTACAGTTGTTGGTAGAGTTGTGGTTGTTTGTGTCTCTCTAGTCGGCACATCAGTCACCGTTGTCTCTAACACCGTTGTTGTTTCAAAATCTGAAGTAGATGGTCTATCTGTGGTTGTTTTCTCTATAGTATTGACTTCTCTCGAAGTTGTCTGTTCCGCTTGCGTAGTAACGACAACTGGGGTAGTTGGCTGGCGTGTGGTTGTTTCTGCTTCCTCAGTGGTGACATCAGCCACAGTTGTCTCTACCACTGTTGTTGTATCAACAGCTGCAGTTGTTGGTTGAGTGCTGGATGTTTGTCTCTGTGTCGTACTCATTTGTGGTGCTGTTGTCTCTTCCACTGTTGTCTCAGCAGCTGCAGTTGTTGGTTGAATGGTGGCTGTGCGTGTTTCTGCACTAGTAACATCAGCCACAGTTGTCTCAACAGCTACAGTTGTTGGTTGAGCTGTGGTTGTTTGAGTCTGTGTAGTAGCGACATCAGCCACCGTTGTCTCTAACACCATTGTTGTTTCAACAACTGAAGTAGTTGGTGTATCTGTGGTTGTTTTATCTATAGTAGTGACATCTCTCGAAGTTGTCTGTTCCGATTTTGTAGTAACGACAACTGGGGAAGTCTGCTGGGGTGTGGTTGTTTCTGCTTCCTCAGTGGTGACATCATCCAGAGTTGTCTCTACCGCTGTTGTTATATCAACAGCTGCAGTTGTTGGTTGAGCAGTGGTTGTTTGTGTCTGTCTACTAGCGACATCAGCCACCGTTGTCTCTAACACTGTGGTTGTTTCAACAGCTGAAGTAGTTGGTCTATCTGTGGTTTTTTTCTCTATAGTAGTGACATCTCTCGAAGTTGTCTGTTCAGCTTGTGTAGTAACGACAACTGGGGTAGTTGGCTGGCGTGTGGTTGTTTCTGCTTCCTCAGTGGTGACATCAGCCACAGTTGTCTCTACCACTGTTGTATCAACAGCTGCAGTTGTTGGTTGAGTGCTGGATGTTTGTCTCTGTGTCGTACTCATTTGTGGTGCTGTTGTCTCTTCCACTGTTGTTTCAGCAGCTGCAGTTGTTGGTTGAATGGTGGCTGTGCGTGTTTCTGCACTAGTAACATCAGCCACAGTTGTCTCAACAGCTACAGTTGTTGGTTGAGCTGTGGTTGTTTGAGTCTGTGTAGTAGCGACATCAGCCACCGTTGTCTCTAACACCGTTGTTGTTTCAACAACTGAAGTAGTTGGTCGATCTGTGGTTGTTTTCTTTATAGTAGTGACATCTAGCGTAGTTGTCTCTACAGGTTGCGTTGTACTGGGAACTGGTGTAGTTTTCTGGGCTGTGGTTTTTTCTCCCTCTTTGGTGGTAACATCAGCCACCGTTGTCTCTACCGCTGTTGTTGAATCAACAACTACAGTTGTTGTTGGTAGAGCTGTGGTTGTTTGTGTCTCTCTAGTCGGCACATCAGCCACCGTTGTCTCTAACACCGTTGTTGTTTCAACAGCTGAAGTAGTTGGTCTATCTGTGGTTGTTTTCTCTATAGTAGTGACATCTCTCGAAGTTGTCTGTTCCTCTTGCGTAGTAACGACAACTGGGGTAGTTGGCTGGCGTGTGGTTGTTTCTGCTTCCTCAGTGGTGACATCAGCCAGAGTTGTCTCTACCACTGTTGTTGTATCAACAGCTGCAGTTGTTGGTTGAGTGCTGGATGTTTGTCTCTGTGTTGTACTCATTTGTGGTGCTGTTGTCTCTTCCACTGTTGTCTCAGCAGCTGCAGTTGTTGGTTGAATGGTGGCTGTGCGTGTTTCTGCACTAGTAACATCAGCCACAGTTGTCTCAACAGCTACAGTTGTTGGTTGAGCTGTGGTTGTTTGAGTCTGTGTACTAGCGACATCACCCACCGTTGTCTCTAACACCATTGATGTTTCAACAACTGAAGTAGTTGGTCGATCTTTGGTTGTTTTCTCTATAGTAGTGACATCTTTCGAAGTTGTCTGTTCTGCTTTTGTAGTAACGACAACTGGGGAAGTCTGCTTGGGTGTGGTTGTTTCTGCTTCCTCAGTGGTGACATCATCCACAGTTGTCTGTACCACTGTTGTTGAATCAATAACTACAGTTGTTTGTAGAGCTGTGGTTGTTTGTGTCTCTGTAGTCGGCACATCAGCCACCGTTGTCTCTAACACCGTTGTTGTTTCAACAGCTGAAGTAGTTGGTCTATCTGTGGTTGTTTTCTCTATAGTAGTGACATCTCTCGAAGTTGTCTGTTCAGCTTGTGTAGTAACGAGAACTGGGGTAGTTGGCTGGCGTGTGGTTGTTTCTGCTTCCTCAGTGGTGACATCAGCAACAGTTGTCTCTACCACTGTTGTATCAACACCTGCAGTTGTTGGTTGAGTGCTGGATGTTTGTCTCTGTGTCGTACTCATTTGTGGTGCTGTTGTCTCTTCCACTGTTGTTTCAGCAGCTGCAGTTGTTGGTTGAATGGTGGCTGTGCGTGTTTCTGCATTAGTAACATCAGCCACAGTTGTCTCAACAGCTACAGTTGTTGGTTGACCTGTGGTTGTTTGAGTCTGTGTAGTAGCGACATCAGCCACTGTTGTCTCTAACACCGTTGTTGTTTCAACAACTGAAGTAGTTGGTCGATCTGTGGTTGTTTTCTCTATAGTAGTGACATCTAGCGTAGTTGTCTCTACAGGTTGCGTTGTACCGGGAACTGGTGTAGTTTTCTGGGCTGTGGTTTTTTCTCCCTCTTTGGTGGTAACATCAGCCACCGTTGTCTCTACCGCTGTTGTTGAATCAACAACTACAGTTGTTGTTGGTAGAGCTGTGGTTGTTTGTGTCTCTCTAGTCGGCACATCAGCAACCGTTGTCTCTAACACCGTTGTTGTTTCAACAGCTGAAGTAGTTGGTCTATCTGTGGTTGTTTTCTCTATAGTAGTGACATCTCTCGAAGTTGTCTGTTCCGCTTGCGTAGTAACGACAACTGGGGTAGTTGGCTGGCGTGTGGTTGTTTCTGCTTCCTCAGTGGTGACATCAGCCACAGTTGTCTCAACAGCTACAGTTGTTGGTTGAGCTGTGGTTGTTTGAGTCTGTGTACTAGCGACATCACCCACCGTTGTCTCTAACACCATTGATGTTTCAACAACTGAAGTAGTTGGTCGATCTTTGGTTGTTTTCTCTATAGTAGTGACATCTCTCGAAGTTGTCTGTTCTGCTTTTGTAGTAACGACAACTGGGGAAGTCTGCTTGGGTGTGGTTGTTTCTGCTTCCTCAGTGGTGACATCATCCACAGTTGTCTCTACCACTGTTGTTGAATCAATAACTACAGTTGTTTGTAGAGCTGTGGTTGTTTGTGTCTCTGTAGTCGGCACATCAGCCACCGTTGTCTCTAACACCGTTGTTGTTTCAACAGCTGAAGTAGTTGGTCTATCTGTGGTTGTTTTCTCTATAGTAGTGACATCTCTCGAAGTTGTCTGTTCAGCTTGTGTAGTAACGACAACTGGGGTAGTTGGCTGGCGTGTGGTTGTTTCTGCTTCCTCAGTGGTGACATCAGCCACAGTTGTCTCTACCACTGTTGTTCTATCAACAGCTGCAGTTGTTGGTTGAGTGCTGGATGTTTGTCTTTGTGTCTTACTCATTTGTGGTGCTGTTGTCTCTTCCACTGTTGTCTCAGCAGCTGCAGTTGTTGGTTGAATGGTGGCTGTGCGTGTTTCTGCACTAGTAACATCAGCCACAGTTGTCTCAACAGCTACAGTTGTTGGTTGAGCTGTGGTTGTTTGAGTCTGTGTACTAGCGACATCACCCACCGTTGTCTCTAACACCATTGATGTTTCAACAACTGAAGTAGTTGGTCGATCTTTGGTTGTTTTCTCTATAGTAGTGACATCTCTCGAAGTTGTCTGTTCTGCTTTTGTAGTAACGACAACTGGGGAAGTCTGCTTGGGTGTGGTTGTTTCTGCTTCCTCAGTGGTGACATCATCCACAGTTGTCTCTACCACTGTTGTTGAATCAATAACTACAGTTGTTTGTAGAGCTGTGGTTGTTTGTGTCTCTGTAGTCGGCACATCAGCCACCGTTGTCTCTAACACCGTTGTTGTTTCAACAGCTGAAGTAGTTGGTCTATCTGTGGTTGTTTTCTCTATAGTAGTGACATCTCTCGAAGTTGTCTGTTCAGCTTGTGTAGTAACGACAACTGGGGTAGTTGGCTGGCGTGTGGTTGTTTCTGCTTCCTCAGTGGTGACATCAGCCACAGTTGTCTCTACCACTGTTGTATCAACAGCTGCAGTTGTTGGTTGAGTGCTGGATGTTTGTCTCTGTGTCGTACTCATTTGTGGTGCTGTTGTCTCTTCCACTGTTGTTTCAGCAGCTGCAGTTGTTGGTTGAATGGTGGCTGTGCGTGTTTCTGCACTAGTAACATCAGCCACAGTTGTCTCAACAGCTACAGTTGTTGGTTGAGCTGTGGTTGTTTGAGTCTGTGTAGTAGCGACATCAGCCACCGTTGTCTCTAACACCGTTGTTGTTTCAACAACTGAAGTAGTTGGTCGATCTGTGGTTGTTTTCTCTATAGTAGTGACATCTAGCGTAGTTGTCTCTACAGGTTGCGTTGTACTGGGAACTGGTGTAGTTTTCTGGGCTGTGGTTTTTTCTCCCTCTTTGGTGGTAACATCAGCCACCGTTGTCTCTACCGCTGTTGTTGAATCAACAACTACAGTTGTTGTTGGTAGAGCTGTGGTTGTTTGTGTCTCTCTAGTCGGCACATCAGCCACCGTTGTCTCTAACACCGTTGTTGTTTCAACAGCTGAAGTAGTTGGTCTATCTGTGGTTGTTTTCTCTATAGTATTGACATCTCTCGAAGTTGTCTGTTCCGCTTGCGTAGTAACGACAACTGGGGTAGTTGGCTGGCGTGTGGTTGTTTCTGCTTCCTCAGTGGTGACATCAGCCACAGTTGTCTCTACCACTGTTGTTGTATCAACAGCTGCAGTTGTTGGTTGAGTGCTGGATGTTTGTCTCTGTGTCGTACTCATTTGTGGTGCTGTTGTCTCTTCCACTGTTGTCTCAGCAGCTGCAGTTGTTGGTTGAATGGTGGCTGTGCGTGTTTCTGCACTAGTAACATCAGCCACAGTTGTCTCAACAGCTACAGTTGTTGGTTGAGCTGTGGTTGTTTGAGTCTGTGTAGTAGCGACATCAGCCACCGTTGTCTCTAACACCATTGTTGTTTCAACAACTGAAGTAGTTGGTGTATCTGTGGTTGTTTTATCTATAGTAGTGACATCTGTCGAAGTTGTCTGTTCCGATTTTGTAGTAACGACAACTGGGGAAGTCTGCTGGGGTGTGGTTGTTTCTGCTTCCTCAGTGGTGACATCATCCAGAGTTGTCTCTACCGCTGTTGTTATATCAACAGCTGCAGTTGTTGGTTGAGCAGTGGTTGTTTGTGTCTGTCTACTAGCGACATCAGCCACCGTTGTCTCTAACACTGTGGTTGTTTCAACAGCTGAAGTAGTTGGTCGATCTGTGGTTGTTGGTTTCTCTACAGAAGTGACATCTAGCGTAGTTGTCTCTATAGGTTGTGTAGTAACGACAACTGGGGTATTTGGCTGGCGTGTGGTTGTTTCTGCTTCCTCAGTGGTGACATCATCCACAGTTGTCTCTACCACTGTTGTTGAATCAATAACTACAGTTGTTTGTAGAGCTGTGGTTGTTTGTGTCTCTGTAGTCGGCACATCAGCCACCGTTGTCTCTAATACCGTTGTTGTTTCAACAGCTGAAGTAGTTGGTCTATCTGTGGTTGTTTTCTCTATAGTAGTGACATCTCTCGAAGTTGTCTGTTCCGCTTGTGTAGTAACGAGAACTGGGGTAGTTGGCTGGCGTGTGGTTGTTTCTGCTTCCTCAGTGGTGACATCAGCCACAGTTGTCTCTACCACTGTTGTATCAACAGCTGCAGTTGTTGGTTGAGTGCTGGATGTTTGTCTCTGTGTCGTACTCATTTGTGGTGCTGTTGTCTCTTCCACTGTTGTTTCAGCAGCTGCAGTTGTTGGTTGAATGGTGGCTGTGCGTGTTTCTGCACTAGTAACATCAGCCACAGTTGTCTCAACAGCTACAGTTGTTGGTTGAGCTGTGGTTGTTTGAGTCTGTGTAGTAGCGACATCAGCCACCGTTGTCTCTAACACCGTTGTTGTTTCAACAACTGAAGTAGTTGGTCGATCTGTGGTTGTTTTCTTTATAGTAGTGACATCTAGCGTAGTTGTCTCTACAGGTTGCGTTGTACTGGGAACTGGTGTAGTTTTCTGGGCTGTGGTTTTTTCTCCCTCTTTGGTGGTAACATCAGCCACCGTTGTCTCTACCGCTGTTGTTGAATCAACAACTACAGTTGTTGTTGGTAGAGCTGTGGTTGTTTGTGTCTCTCTAGTTGGCACATCAGCCACCGTTGTCTCTAACACCGTTGTTGTTTCAACAGCTGAAGTAGTTGGTCTATCTGTGGTTGTTTTCTCTATAGTAGTGACATCTCTCGAAGTTGTCTGTTCCGCTTGCGTAGTAACGACAACTGGGGTAGTTGGCTGGCGTGTGGTTGTTTCTGCTTCCTCAGTGGTGACATCAGCCACAGTTGTCTCTACCACTGTTGTTCTATCAACAGCTGCAGTTGTTGGTTGAGTGCTGGATGTTTGTCTTTGTGTCTTACTCATTTGTGGTGCTGTTGTCTCTTCCACCGTTGTCTCAGCAGCTGCAGTTGTTGGTTGAATGGTGGCTGTGCGTGTTTCTGCACTAGTAACATCAGCCACAGTTGTCTCAACAGCTACAGTTGTTGGTTGAGCTGTGGTTGTTTGAGTCTGTGTACTAGCGACATCACCCACCGTTGTCTCTAACACCATTGATGTTTCAACAACTGAAGTAGTTGGTCGATCTTTGGTTGTTTTCTCTATAGTAGTGACATCTCTCGAAGTTGTCTGTTCTGCTTTTGTAGTAACGACAACTGGGGAAGTCTGCTTGGGTGTGGTTGTTTCTGCTTCCTCAGTGGTGACATCATCCACAGTTGTCTCTACCATTGTTGTTGAATCAATAACTACAGTTGTTTGTAGAGCTGTGGTTGTTTGTGTCTCTGTAGTCGGCACATCAGCCACCGTTGTCTCTAACACCGTTGTTGTTTCAACAGCTGAAGTAGTTGGTCTATCTGTGGTTGTTTTCTCTATAGTAGTGACATCTCTCGAAGTTGTCTGTTCAGCTTGTGTAGTAACGAGAACTGGGGTAGTTGGCTGGCGTGTGGTTGTTTCTGCTTCCTCAGTGGTGACATCAGCCACAGTTGTCTCTACCACTGTTGTATCAACAGCTGCAGTTGTTGGTTGAGTGCTGGATGTTTGTCTCTGTGTCGTACTCATTTGTGGTGCTGTTGTCTCTTCCACTGTTGTTTCAGCAGCTGCAGTTGTTGGTTGAATGGTGGCTGTGCGTGTTTCTGCACTAGTAACATCAGCCACAGTTGTCTCAACAGCTACAGTTGTTGGTTGACCTGTGGTTGTTTGAGTCTGTGTAGTAGCGACATCAGCCACTGTTGTCTCTAACACCGTTGTTGTTTCAACAACTGAAGTAGTTGGTCGATCTGTGGTTGTTTTCTCTATAGTAGTGACATCTAGCGTAGTTGTCTCTACAGGTTGCGTTGTACCGGGAACTGGTGTAGTTTTCTCGGCTGTGGTTTTTTCTCCCTCTTTGGTGGTAACATCAGCCACCGTTGTCTCTACCGCTGTTGTTGAATCAACAACTACAGTTGTTGTTGGTAGAGCTGTGGTTGTTTGTGTCTCTCTAGTCGGCACATCAGCAACCGTTGTCTCTAACACCGTTGTTGTTTCAACAGCTGAAGTAGTTGGTCTATCTGTGGTTGTTTTCTCTATAGTAGTGACATCTCTCGAAGTTGTCAGTTCCGCTTGCGTAGTAACGACAACTGGGGTAGTTGGCTGGCGTGTGGTTGTTTCTGCTTCCTCAGTGGTGACATCAGCCACAGTTGTCTCAACAGCTACAGTTGTTGGTTGAGCTGTGGTTGTTTGAGTCTGTGTACTAGCGACATCACCCACCGTTGTCTCTAACACCATTGATGTTTCAACAACTGAAGTAGTTGGTCGATCTTTGGTTGTTTTCTCTATAGTAGTGACATCTCTCGAAGTTGTCTGTTCTGCTTTTGTAGTAACGACAACTGGGGAAGTCTGCTTGGGTGTGGTTGTTTCTGCTTCCTCAGTGGTGACATCATCCACAGTTGTCTCTACCACTGTTGTTGAATCAATAACTACAGTTGTTTGTAGAGCTGTGGTTGTTTGTGTCTCTGTAGTCGGCACATCAGCCACCGTTGTCTCTAACACCGTTGTTGTTTCAACAGCTGAAGTAGTTGGTCTATCTGTGGTTGTTTTCTCTATAGTAGTGACATCTCTCGAAGTTGTCTGTTCAGCTTGTGTAGTAACGACAACTGGGGTAGTTGGCTGGCGTGTGGTTGTTTCTGCTTCCTCAGTGGTGACATCAGCCACAGTTGTCTCTACCACTGTTGTTCTATCAACAGCTGCAGTTGTTGGTTGAGTGCTGGATGTTTGTCTTTGTGTCTTACTCATTTGTGGTGCTGTTGTCTCTTCCACCGTTGTCTCAGCAGCTGCAGTTGTTGGTTGAATGGTGGCTGTGCGTGTTTCTGCACTAGTAACATCAGCCACAGTTGTCTCAACAGCTAGAGTTGTTGGTTGAGCTGTGGTTGTTTGAGTCTGTGTACTAGCGACATCACCCACCGTTGTCTCTAACACCATTGATGTTTCAACAACTGAAGTAGTTGGTCGATCTTTGGTTGTTTTCTCTATAGTAGTGACATCTCTCGAAGTTGTCTGTTCTGCTTTTGTAGTAACGACAACTGGGGAAGTCTGCTTGGGTGTGGTTGTTTCTGCTTCCTCAGTGGTGACATCATCCACAGTTGTCTCTACCACTGTTGTTGAATCAATAACTACAGTTGTTTGTAGAGCTGTGGTTGTTTGTGTCTCTGTAGTCGGCACATCAGCCACCGTTGTCTCTAATACCGTTGTTGTTTCAACAGCTGAAGTAGTTGGTCTATCTGTGGTTGTTTTCTCTATAGTAGTGACATCTCTCGAAGTTGTCTGTTCCGCTTGTGTAGTAACGACAACTGGGGTAGTTGGCTGGCGTGTGGTTGTTTCTGCTTCCTCAGTGGTGACATCAGCCACAGTTGTCTCTACCACTGTTGTATCAACAGCTGCAGTTGTTGGTTGAGTGCTGGATGTTTGTCTCTGTGTCGTACTCATTTGTGGTGCTGTTGTCTCTTCCACTGTTGTTTCAGCAGCTGCAGTTGTTGGTTGAATGGTGGCTGTGCGTGTTTCTGCACTAGTAACATCAGCCACAGTTGTCTCAACAGCTACAGTTGTTGGTTGAGCTGTGGTTGTTTGAGTCTGTGTAGTAGCGACATCAGCCACCGTTGTCTCTAACACCGTTGTTGTTTCAACAACTGAAGTAGTTGGTCGATCTGTGGTTGTTTTCTCTATAGTAGTGACATCTAGCGTAGTTGTCTCTACAGGTTGCGTTGTACTGGGAACTGGTGTAGTTTTCTGGGCTGTGGTTTTTTCTCCCTCTTTGGTGGTAGCATCAGCCACAGTTGTCTCTACTGCTGTTGTTGAATCAACAACTACAGTTGTTGTTGGTAGAGCTGTGGTTGTTTGTGTCTCTCTAGTCGGCACATCAGCCACCGTTGTCTCTAACACCGTTGTTGTTTCAACAGCTGAAGTAGTTGGTCTATCTGTGGTTGTTTTCTCTATAGTAGTGACATCTCTCAAAGTTGTCTGTTCAGCTTGTGTAGTAACGACAACTGGGGTATTTGGCTGGCGTGTGGTTGTTTCTGCTTCCTCAGTGGTGACATCAGCCACAGTTGTCTCTGCCACTGTTGTATCAACAGCTGCAGTTGTTGGTTGAGTGCTGGATGTTTGTCTCTGTGTCGTACTCATTTGTGGTGCTGTTGTCTCTTCCACTGTTGTTTCAGCAGCTGCAGTTGTTGGTTGAATGGTGGCTGTGCGTGTTTCTGCACTAGTAACATCAGCCACAGTTGTCTCAACAGCTACAGTTGTTGGTTGAGCTCTGGTTGTTTTAGTCTGTGTAGTAGCGACATCAGCCACCGTTGTCTCTAACACCATTGTTGTTTCAACAACTGAAGTAGTTGGTGTATCTGTGGTTGTTTTATCTATAGTAGTCACATCTCTCGAAGTTGTCTGTTCCGCTTTTGTAGTAACGACAACTGGGGAAGTCTGCTGGGGTGTGGTTGTTTCTGCTTCCTCAGTGATGACATTATCCACAGTTGTCTCTACCGCTGTTGTTGTATCAACAGCTGCAGTTGTTGGTTGAGCGGTGGTTGTTTGTGTCTGTGTAGTAACGACATCAGCGACCGTTGTCTCTAACACTGTGGTTGTTTCAACAGCTGAAGTAGTTGGTCGATCTGTGGTTGTTGGTTTCTCTACAGAAGTGACATCTAGCGTAGTTGTCTCTATAGGTTGTGTTGTAACGACAACTGGGGTATTTGGCTGGCGTGTGGTTGTTTCTGCTTCCTCAGTGGTGACATCATCCACAGTTGTCTCTACCACTGTTGTTGAATAAATAACTACAGTTGTTTGTAGAGCTGTGGTTGTTTGTGTCTCTGTAGTCGGCACATCAGCCACCGTTGTCTCTAATACCGTTGTTGTTTCAACAGCTGAAGTAGTTGGTCGATCTGTGGTTGTTTTCTCTATAGTAGAGACATCTAGCGTAGTTGTCTCTACAGGTTGCGTTGTACCGGGAACTGGTGTAGTTTTCTGGGCTGTGGTTGTTTCTCCCTCTTTGGTGGTAACATCAGCCAGAGTTGTCTCTACCGCTGTTGTTGAATCAACAACTACAGTTGTTGTTGGTAGAGCTGTGGTTGTTTGTGTCTCTCTAGTCGCCACATCAGCCACCGTTGTCTCTAACACCGTTGTTGTTTCAACAACTGAAGTAGTTGGTCGATCTGTGGTTGTTTTCTCTATAGTAGTGACATCTCTCGAAGTTGTCTGTTCTGCTTTTGTAGTAACGACAACTGGGGAAGTCTGCTTGGGTGTGGTTGTTTCTGCTTCCTCAGTGGTGACATCATCCACAGTTGTCTCTACCGCTGTTGTTGTATCAACAGCTGCAGTTGTTGGTTGAGCAGTGGTTGTTTGTGTCTGTGTAGTAGCGGCATCAGCCACTGTTGTCTCTAACACCGTTGTTGTTTCAACAACTGAAGTAGTTGGTCGATCTGTGGTTGTTTTCTCTATAGTAGTGACATCTAGCGTAGTTGTCTCTACAGGTTGCGTTGTACCGGCGACTTGGGTAGTTTTCTGGGCTGTGGTTGTTTCTCCCTCTTCAGTGGTAACATCAGCCAGAGTTGTCTCTGCCACTGTTGTTGAATCAATAACTACAGTTGTTGGTAGAGTTGTGGTTGTTCGTGTCTCTCTAGTCGGCACATCAGCCACCGTTGTCTCTAACACCGTTGTTGTTTCAACAGCTGAAGTAGTTGGTCTATCTGTGGTTTTTTTCTCTATAGTAGTGACATCTCTCGAAGTTGTCTGTTCTGCTTGCGTAGTAACGACAACTGGGGTAGTTGGCTGGCGTGTGGTTGTTTCTGCTTCCTCAGTGGTGACATCAGTCACAGTTGTCTCTACCACTGTTGTTGTATCAACAGCTGCAGTTGTTGGTTGAGTGCTGGATGTTTGTGTCTGTGTCGTACTTATTTGTGGTGCTGTTGTCTCTTCCATTGTTGTCTCAGCAGCTGTAGCTGTTGGTTGAATGGTGGCTTTGCGTATTTCTGCACTAGTAACATCAGCCACAGTTGTCTTAACAGCTACAGTTGTTGGTTGAGCTGTGGTTGTTGGAGTCTGTGTAGTAGGGACCTCAGCCACCGTTGTCTCCAACGCTGTTGTTGCTTGAACAGCTGATGTAGTTGGTGTATCTGTGGTTGTTTTCTCTATAGTAGTGACATCTCTCGAGGTTGTCTGTTCCGCTTGCGTAGTAATGACAACTGGGGTAGTTGGCTGGCGTGTGGTTGTTTCTGCTTCCTCAGTGGTGACATCAGCCACAGTTGTCTCTACCACTGTTGTAGCAACAGCTGCAGTTGTTGGTTGAGTGCTGGATGTTTGTCTCTGTGTCGTACTCATTTGTGGTGCTGTTGCCTCTTCCACTGTTGTCTCAGCAGCTGCAGTTGTTGGTTGAATGGTGGCTGTGCGTGTTTCTGCACTAGTAACATCAGCCACAGTTGTCTCAACAGCTACAGTTGTTGGTTGAGCTGTGGTTGTTTGAGTCTGTGTAGTAGCGACATCAGCCACCGTTGTCTCTAACACCGTTGTTGTTTCAACAACTGAAGTAGTTGGTCGATCTGTGGTTGTTTTCTCTATAGTAGTGACATCTAGCGTAGTTGTCTCTACAGGTTGCGTTGTACCGGGAACTGGTGTAGTTTTCTGGGCTGTGGTTGTTTCTCCCTCTTCAGTGGTAACATCAGCCAGAGTTGTCTCTACCACTGTTGTTGTATCAACAGCTGCAGTTGTTGGTTGAGTGCTGGATGTTTGTCTTTGTGTCGTACTCATTTGTGGTGCTGTTGTCTCTTCCACCGTTGTCTCAGCAGCTGCAGTTGTTGGTTGAATGGTGGCTGTGCGTGTTTCTGCACTAGTAACATCAGCCACAGTTGTCTCAACAGCTACAGTTGTTGGTTGAGCTGTAGTTGTTTGAGTCTGTGTAGTAGCGACATCAGCCACCGTTGTCTCTAACACCGTTGTTGTTTCAACAACTGAAGTAGTTGGTCGATCTGTGGTTGTTTTCTCTATAGTAGTGACATCTAGCGTAGTTGTCTCTACAGGTTGCGTTTTACCGGCAACTGGGGTAGTTTTCTGGGCTGTGGTTGTTTCTCCCTCTTTGGTGGTAACATCAGCCACCGTTGTCTCTACCGCTGTTGTTAAATCAACAACTACAGTTGTTGTTGGTAGAGCTGTGGTTGTTCGTGTCTCTCTAGTCGGCACATCAGCCACCGTTGTCTCTAACACCGTTGTTGTTTCAACAGCTGAAGTAATTGGTCTATCTGTGGTTGTTTTCTCTATAGTAGTGACATCTCTCGAAGTTGTCTGTTCCGCTTGCGTAGTAACGACAACTGGGGTAGTTGGCTGGCGTGTGGTTGTTTCTGCTTCCTCAGTGGTGACATCAGCCACAGTTGTCTCTACCACTGTTGTTGTATCAACAGCTGCAGTTGTTGGTTGAGTGCTGGATGTTTGTCTCTGTGTCGTACTCATTTGTGGTGCTGTTGTCTCTTCCACTGTTGTCTCAGCAGCTGCAGTTGTTGGTTGAATGGTGGCTGCGCGTGTTTCTGCACTAGTAACATCAGCCACAGTTGTCTCAACAGCTACAGTTGTTGGTTGAGCTGTGGTTGTTTGAGTCTGTGTAGTAGCGACATCAGCCACCGTTGTCTCTAACACCGTTGTTGTTTCAACAACTGAAGTAGTTGGTCGATCGGTGGTTGTTTTGTCTATAGTAGTGACATCTAGCGTAGTTGTCTCTACAGGTTGCGTTGTACCGGCAACTGGGGTAGTTTTCTGGGCTGTGGTTGTTTCTCCCTCTTCAGTGGTAACATCAGCCAGAGTTGTCTCTGCCACTGTTGTTGAATCAATAACTACAGTTGTTGGTAGAGTTGTGGTTGTTTGAGTCTGTGTAGTAGCGACATCAGCCACCGTTGTCTCTAACACCATTGTTGTTTCAACAGCTGAAGTAGTGGGTCGATCTTTGGTTGTTTTCTCTATAGTAGTGACATCTCTCGAAGTTGTCTGTTCCGCTTTTGTAGTAACGACAACTGGGGAAGTCTGCTGGGGTGTGGTTGTTTCTGCTTCCTCAGTGGTGACATCATCCAGAGTTGTCTCTACCGCTGTTGTTATATCAACAGCTGCAGTTGTTGGTCGAGCAGTGGTTGTTTGTGTCTGTGTAGTAGCAACATCAGCCACCATTGTCTCTAACACTGTGGTTGTTTCAACAGCTGAAGTAGTTGGTCGATCTGTGGTTGTTTTCTCTATAGTAGTGACATCTAGCGTAGTTGTCTCTACAGGTTGCGTTGTACCGGCAACTGGGGTAGTTTTCTGGGCTGTGGTTGATTCTCCCTCTTCAGTGGTAACATCAGCCAGAGTTGTCTCTACCACTGTTGTTGTATCAACAGCTGCAGTTGTTGGTTGAGTGCTGGATGTTTGTCTTTGTGTCGTACTCATTTGTGGTGCTGTTGTCTCTTCAACCGTTGTCTCAGAAGCTGCAGTTGTTGGTTGAATGGTGGCTGTGCGTGTTTCTGCACTAGTAACATCAGCCACAGTTGTCTCAACAGCTACAGTTGTTGGTTGAGCTGTAGTTGTTTGAGTCTGTGTAGTAGCGACATCAGCCACCGTTGTCTCTAACACCATTGTTGTTTCAACAACTGAAGTAGTTGGTCGATCTGTGGTTGTTTTCTCTATAGTAGTGACATCTCTCGAAGTTGTCTGTTCTGCTTTTGTAGTAACAACAACTGGGGAAGTCTGCTTGGGTGTGGTTGTTTCTGCTTCCTCAGTGGTGACATCATCCACAGTTGTCTCTACCGCTGTTGTTGTATCAACAGCTGCAGTTGTTGGTTGAGCAGTGGTTGTTTGTGTCTGTGTAGTAGCGGCATCAGCCACTGTTGTCTCTAACACCGTTGCTGTTTCAACAACTGAAGTAGTTGGTCGATCTGTGGTTGTTTTCTCTATAGTAGTGACATCTAGCGTAGTTGTCTCTACAGGTTGCGTTGTACCGGCAACTGGGGTAGTTTTCTGGGCTGTGGTTGTTTCTCCCTCTTCAGTGGTAACATCAGCCAGAGTTGTCTCTGCCACTGTTGTTGAATCAATAACTACAGATGTTGGTAGAGTTGTGGTTGTTTGTGTCTCTCTAGTCGGCACATCAGCCACCGTTGTCTCTAACACCGTTGTTGTTTCAACAGCTGAAGTAGTTGGTCTATCTGTGGTTGTTTTCTCTATAGTAGTGACATCTCTCGAAGTTGTCTGTTCTGCTTGCGTAGTAACGACAACTGGGGTAGTTGGCTGGCGTGTGGTTGTTTCTGCTTCCTCAGTGGTGACATCAGCCACAGTTGTCTCTACCACTGTTGTTGTATCAACAGCTGCAGTTGTTGGTTGAGTGCTGGATGTTTGTGTCTGTGTCGTACTTATTTGTGGTGCTGTTGTCTCTTCCATTGTTGTCTCAGCAGCTGTAGCTGTTTGTTGAATGGTGGCTTTGCGTATTTCTGCACTAGTAACATCAGCCACACTTGTCTTAACAGCTACAGTTGTTGGTTGAGCTGTGGTTGTTGGAGTCTCTGTAGTAGGGACCTCAGCCACCGTTGTCTCCAACGCTGTTGTTGCTTGAACAGCTGATGTAGTTGGTGTATCTCTGGTTGTTTTCTCTATAGTAGTGACATCTCTCGAGGTTGTCTGTTCCACTTGCGTAGTAATGACAACTGGGGTAGTTGGCTGGCGTGTGGTTGTTTCTGCTTCCTCAGTGGTGACATCAGCCACCGTTGTCTCTACCGCTGTTGTTGAATCAACAACTACAGTTGTTGTTGGTAGAGCTGTGGTTGTTTGAGTCTGTGTAGTAGCGACATCAGCCACCGTTGTCTCTAACACAGTTGTTGTTTCAACAACTGAAGTAGTTGGTCGATCGGTGGTTGTTTTCTCTATAGTAGTGACATCTAGCGTAGTTGTCTCTACAGGTTGCGTTGTACCGGCAACTGGGGTAGTTTTCTGGGCTGTGGTTGTTTCTCCCTCTTCAGTGGTAACATCAGCCAGAGTTGTCTCTGCCACTGTTGTTGAATCAATAACTACAGTTGTTGGTAGAGTTGTGGTTGTTCGTGTCTGTGTAGTAGCGACATCAGCCACCGTTGTCTCTAACACCATTGTTGTTTCAACAGCTGAAGTAGTTGGTCTATCTGTGGTTTTTTTCTCTATAGTAGTGACATCTCTCGAAGTTGTCTGTTCTGCTTGCGTAGTAACGACAACTGGGGTAGTTGGCTGGCGTGTGGTTGTTTCTGCTTCCTCAGTGGTGACATCAGTCACAGTTGTCTCTACCACTGTTGTTGTATCAACAGCTGCAGTTGTTGGTTGAGTGCTGGATGTTTGTGTCTGTGTCGTACTTATTTGTGGTGCTGTTGTCTCTTCCATTGTTGTCTCAGCAGCTGTAGCTGTTGGTTGAATGGTGGCTTTGCGTATTTCTGCACTAGTAACATCAGCCACAGTTGTCTTAACAGCTACAGTTGTTGGTTGAGCTGTGGTTGTTGGAGTCTGTGTAGTAGGGACCTCAGCCACCGTTGTCTCCAACGCTGTTGTTGCTTGAACAGCTGATGTAGTTGGTGTATCTGTGGTTGTTTTCTCTATAGTAGTGACATCTCTCGAGGTTGTCTGTTCCGCTTGCGTAGTAATGACAACTGGGGTAGTTGGCTGGCGTGTGGTTGTTTCTGCTTCCTCAGTGGTGACATCAGCCACAGTTGTCTCTACCACTGTTGTAGCAACAGCTGCAGTTGTTGGTTGAGTGCTGGATGTTTGTCTCTGTGTCGTACTCATTTGTGGTGCTGTTGCCTCTTCCACTGTTGTCTCAGCAGCTGCAGTTGTTGGTTGAATGGTGGCTGTGCGTGTTTCTGCACTAGTAACATCAGCCACAGTTGTCTCAACAGCTACAGTTGTTGGTTGAGCTGTGGTTGTTTGAGTCTGTGTAGTAGCGACATCAGCCACCGTTGTCTCTAACACAGTTGTTGTTTCAACAACTGAAGTAGTTGGTCGATCTGTGGTTGTTTTCTCTATAGTAGTGACATCTAGCGTAGTTGTCTCTACAGGTTGCGTTGTACCGGGAACTGGTGTAGTTTTCTGGGCTGTGGTTGTTTCTCCCTCTTCAGTGGTAACATCAGCCAGAGTTGTCTCTACCACTGTTGTTGTATCAACAGCTGCAGTTGTTGGTTGAGTGCTGGATGTTTGTCTTTGTGTCGTACTCATTTGTGGTGCTGTTGTCTCTTCCACCGTTGTCTCAGCAGCTGCAGTTGTTGGTTGAATGGTGGCTGTGCGTGTTTCTGCACTAGTAACATCAGCCACAGTTGTCTCAACAGCTACAGTTGTTGGTTGAGCTGTGGTTGTTTGAGTCTGTGTAGTAGCGACATCAGCCACCGTTGTCTCTAACACCGTTGTTGTTTCAACAACTGAAGTAGTTGGTCGATCTGTGGTTGTTTTCTCTATAGTAGTGACATCTAGCGTAGTTGTCTCTACAGGTTGCGTTTTACCGGCAACTGGGGTAGTTTTCTGGGCTGTGGTTGTTTCTCCCTCTTTGGTGGTAACATCAGCCACCGTTGTCTCTACCGCTGTTGTTAAATCAACAACTACAGTTGTTGTTGGTAGAGCTGTGGTTGTTCGTGTCTCTCTAGTCGGCACATCAGCCACCGTTGTCTCTAACACCGTTGTTGTTTCAACAGCTGAAGTAATTGGTCTATCTGTGGTTGTTTTCTCTATATTAGTGACATCTCTCGAAGTTGTCTGTTCCGCTTGCGTAGTAACGACAACTGGGGTAGTTGGCTGGCGTGTGGTTGTTTCTGCTTCCTCAGTGGTGACATCAGCCACAGTTGTCTCTACCACTGTTGTTGTATCAACAGCTGCAGTTGTTGGTTGAGTGCTGGATGTTTGTCTCTGTGTCGTACTCATTTGTGGTGCTGTTGTCTCTTCCACTGTTGTCTCAGCAGCTGCAGTTGTTGGTTGAATGGTGGCTGCGCGTGTTTCTGCACTAGTAACATCAGCCACAGTTGTCTCAACAGCTACAGTTGTTGGTTGAGCTGTGGTTGTTTGAGTCTGTGTAGTAGCGACATCAGCCACCGTTGTCTCTAACACCGTTGTTGTTTCAACAACTGAAGTAGTTGGTCGATCGGTGGTTGTTTTGTCTATAGTAGTGACATCTAGCGTAGTTGTCTCTACAGGTTGCGTTGTACCGGCAACTGGGGTAGTTTTCTGGGCTGTGGTTGTTTCTCCCTCTTCAGTGGTAACATCAGCCAGAGTTGTCTCTGCCACTGTTGTTGAATCAATAACTACAGTTGTTGGTAGAGTTGTGGTTGTTTGAGTCTGTGTAGTAGCGACATCAGCCACCGTTGTCTCTAACACCATTGTTGTTTCAACAGCTGAAGTAGTGGGTCGATCTTTGGTTGTTTTCTCTATAGTAGTGACATCTCTCGAAGTTGTCTGTTCCGCTTTTGTAGTAACGACAACTGGGGAAGTCTGCTGGGGTGTGGTTGTTTCTGCTTCCTCAGTGGTGACATCATCCAGAGTTGTCTCTACCGCTGTTGTTATATCAACAGCTGCAGTTGTTGGTCGAGCAGTGGTTGTTTGTGTCTGTGTAGTAGCGACATCAGCCACCATTGTCTCTAACACTGTGGTTGTTTCAACAGCTGAAGTAGTTGGTCGATCTGTGGTTGTTTTCTCTATAGTAGTGACATCTAGCGTAGTTGTCTCTACAGGTTGCGTTGTACCGGCAACTGGGGTAGTTTTCTGGGCTGTGGTTGATTCTCCCTCTTCAGTGGTAACATCAGCCACAGTTGTCTCTACCACTGTTGTTGTATCAACAGCTGCAGTTGTTGGTTGAGTGCTGGATGTTTGTCTTTGTGTCGTACTCATTTGTGGTGCTGTTGTCTCTTCAACCGTTGTCTCAGAAGCTGCAGTTGTTGGTTGAATGGTGGCTGTGCGTGTTTCTGCACTAGTAACATCAGCCACAGTTGTCTCAACAGCTACAGTTGTTGGTTGAGCTGTAGTTGTTTGAGTCTGTGTAGTAGCGACATCAGCCACCGTTGTCTCTAACACCATTGTTGTTTCAACAACTGAAGTAGTTGGTCGATCTGTGGTTGTTTTCTCTATAGTAGTGACATCTCTCGAAGTTGTCTGTTCTGCTTTTGTAGTAACAACAACTGGGGAAGTCTGCTTGGGTGTGGTTGTTTCTGCTTCCTCAGTGGTGACATCATCCACAGTTGTCTCTACCGCTGTTGTTGTATCAACAGCTGCAGTTGTTGGTTGAGCAGTGGTTGTTTGTGTCTGTGTAGTAGCGGCATCAGCCACTGTTGTCTCTAACACCGTTGCTGTTTCAACAACTGAAGTAGTTGGTCGATCTGTGGTTGTTTTCTCTATAGTAGTGACATCTAGCGTAGTTGTCTCTACAGGTTGCGTTGTACCGGCAACTTGGGTAGTTTTCTGGGCTGTGGTTGTTTCTCCCTCTTCAGTGGTAACATCAGCCAGAGTTGTCTCTGCCACTGTTGTTGAATCAATAACTACAGATGTTGGTAGAGTTGTGGTTGTTTGTGTCTCTCTAGTCGGCACATCAGCCACCGTTGTCTCTAACACCGTTGTTGTTTCAACAGCTGAAGTAGTTGGTCTATCTGTGGTTGTTTTCTCTATAGTAGTGACATCTCTCGAAGTTGTCTGTTCTGCTTGCGTAGTAACGACAACTGGGGTAGTTGGCTGGCGTGTGGTTGTTTCTGCTTCCTCAGTGGTGACATCAGCCACAGTTGTCTCTACCACTGTTGTTGTATCAACAGCTGCAGTTGTTGGTTGAGTGCTGGATGTTTGTGTCTGTGTCGTACTTATTTGTGGTGCTGTTGTCTCTTCCATTGTTGTCTCAGCAGCTGTAGCTGTTTGTTGAATGGTGGCTTTGCGTATTTCTGCACTAGTAACATCAGCCACACTTGTCTTAACAGCTACAGTTGTTGGTTGAGCTGTGGTTGTTGGAGTCTCTGTAGTAGGGACCTCAGCCACCGTTGTCTCCAACGCTGTTGTTGCTTGAACAGCTGATGTAGTTGGTGTATCTCTGGTTGTTTTCTCTATAGTAGTGACATCTCTCGAGGTTGTCTGTTCCACTTGCGTAGTAATGACAACTGGGGTAGTTGGCTGGCGTGTGGTTGTTTCTGCTTCCTCAGTGGTGACATCAGCCACCGTTGTCTCTACCGCTGTTGTTGAATCAACAACTACAGTTGTTGTTGGTAGAGCTGTGGTTGTTTGAGTCTGTGTAGTAGCGACATCAGCCACCGTTGTCTCTAACACAGTTGTTGTTTCAACAACTGAAGTAGTTGGTCGATCGGTGGTTGTTTTCCCTATAGTAGTGACATCTAGCGTAGTTGTCTCTACAGGTTGCGTTGTACCGGCAACTGGGGTAGTTTTCTGGGCTGTGGTTGTTTCTCCCTCTTCAGTGGTAACATCAGCCAGAGTTGTCTCTGCCACTGTTGTTGAATCAATAACTACAGTTGTTGGTAGAGTTGTGGTTGTTTGAGTCTGTGTAGTAGCGACATCAGCCACCGTTGTCTCTAACACCATTGTTGTTTCAACAACTGAAGTAGTTGGTCGATCTTTGGTTGTTTTCTCTATAGTAGTGACATCTCTCGAAGTTGTTTGTTCCGCTTTTGTAGTGAGGACAACTGGGGAAGTCTGCTGGGGTGTGGTTGTTTCTGCTTCCTCAGTGGTGACATCATCCAGAGTTGTCTCTACCGCTGTTGTTATATCAACAGCTGCAGTTGTTGGTCGAGCAGTGGTTGTTTGTGTCTGTGTAGTAGCGACATCAGCCACCGTTGTCTCTAACACTGTGGTTGTTTCAACAGCTGAAGTAGTTGGTCGATCTGTGGTTGTTTTCTCTATAGTAGTGACATCTGGCGTAGTTGTCTCTACAGGTTGCGTTGTACCGGCAACTGGGGTAGTTTTCTGGGCTGTGGTTGTTTCTCCCTCTTCAGTGGTAACATCAGCCAAAGTTGTCTCTACCACTGTTGTTGTATCAACAGCTGCAGTTGTTGGTTGAGTGCTGGATGTTTGTCTTTGTGTCGTACTCATTTGTGGTGCTGTTGTCTCTTCAACCGTTGTCTCAGAAGCTGCAGTTGTTGGTTGAATGGTGGCTGTGCGTGTTTCTGCACTAGTAACATCAGCCACAGTTGTCTCAACAGCTACAGTTGTTGGTTGAGCTGTGGTTGTTTGAGTCTGTGTAGTAGCGACATCAGCCACCGTTGTCTCTAACACCATTGTTGTTTCAACAACTGAAGTAGTTGGTCGATCTTTGGTTGTTTTCTCTATAGTAGTGTCATCTCTCGAAGTGTTCTGTTCCACTTGCGTCGTAACGACAACTGGAGTAGTCTGCTGGGGTGTGGTTGTTTCTACTTCTTCGGTGGTGACATCAGCCACAGTTGTCTCTACCGCTGTTGTTGTATCAACAGCTGCAGTTGTTGGTTGAGCGGTGGTTGTTTGTGTCTGTGTAGTAACGACATCAGCCACCGTTGTCTCTAAAACTGTGGTTGTTTCAACAGCTGAAGTAGTTGGTCGATCTTTGGTTGTTGGTTTCTCTACAGTAGTGACATCTAGCGTAGTTGTCTCTACAGGTTGCGTTGTACCAGCAACTGGTGTAGTTTTCTGGGCTGTGGTTGTTTCTCCCTCTTTGGTGGTAACATCAGCCAGAGTTGTCAATACCGCTGTTGTTGAATCAATAATTACAGTAGCTGGTAGAGCTGTGGTTGTTTGTGTCTCTCCAGTCGGCACATCAGCTAGCGTTGTCTCTAACACTGTGGTTGTTTCAACGGCAGAAGTGGTTGGTCGATCTGTGGTTGTTTGTTTCTCTACAGTAGTGACATCTGCCACAGTTGTCTCTATGGGTTTTGTTGTATCGGCAACTTTGCTCATTGGCTGGGCTGTTGTTACTTCCTCTTGGTTGGTCACATCATCCACAGTTGTTTCTTCCGCTGTTGTTGTATCAACAGCTCCAGTTGTTGGTTGAGCGCTGGATGTTTGTGTCTGTGTCGTACTCATTTGTGGTGCTGTTGCCTCTTCCACTGTTGTCTCAGCAGCTGCAGTTGTTGGTTGAATGGTGGCTATGCGTGTTCCTGCACTAGTAACATCAGCCACAGTTGTCTCAACAGCTACAGTTGTTGGTTGAGCAGTGGTTGTTTGTGTCTGTGTAGTAGCGACATCAGCCACCGTTATCTCCAACACTGTGGTTGCTTCAACAGCTGAAGTAGTTGGTCGATTTGTGTTTGTTGGTTTCTCTACAGTAGTGACATCTGCCGTAGTTGTCTCTATTGGTTTCGTTGTACCGGCAACTGGGGTAGTTGGCTGGGCTGTGGTTGTTTCTCCCTCTTCGGTGGTAACATCAGCCAGAGTTGTCTCTACCGCTGTTGTTGAATCAAAGGCTGTGCTTATTTGCGTATGTGTAGTAGTTTTATCTGTTACAGATTTTTCTCCCGTTGTTGTTCCAGCAGCTACAGTTGTTGGTTCAGCTTTGGTTGTTTGAGTCGCTTTAGCCGTGATATCTGTTAAAGTTGTCTCTAACTCTGTAGCTGTGACAGCGGTAGAGTGTCCTGAAAGCAAAGAACAAGATTTGAAAGGTGAATCTTTCATAAACTAAAGTGCAGACTTTGCTGGTTTAAAGTTTATTTTACTGCTCGTTTTGTCCTTTTTTTGGTTACGAGGGTTTGATCCTTAATGAGTTTTCAGGAAAAATGTCAGTTGACAATGGGAGAATCGGTGACATACAAGATATAAATATCCGTAATGGATATTTTTAGTATGCTGAAGAGGGTAGTAATGTCTCTTTGATAACTTGCCCTAATTATGCTTAAATATTCGAATTTATGCCTTGAGACTTCGAAGTAGTCAACTTGGCTTAAACTAGGAACTGGGACAGCAACGAGTTTTGCAGGTATCAACAGCTTTTGCATTCTTATTCCAATGCACCGTATAATTTGAATGAGAGCTGCAAGAAAGATGCGGATTTTTGAAGAACAGGAGAAATGCTTGTCCTTATCACATAATGCAAAACCTTAAAAGCTTTAAGTTTCTACCTCCATCCTAATCTTGGTAGAAGACTCTCTTGACGCTGTTTTTAAATGCGCAACCAACGTTGGCTCCCAGTGTATACAGTTTTCAGTGGTAGGTATTCAAAACGCTAAGGGGACATTTTCTGTCTTGAAGGGTTAAAATTCTTTTATTTGACCCAATTGTTGCGACATCTGCTCCCCATAACTTTTTTTGGTCGCCTCAAAACAGGTGAAATATCGAATGTATGCCCCACAACTAGGCGCGGGAAAAATGTACATTTATTGTACATGGACAATGTATGTACACGTAAGTCACGCACAAATATCTACACACACATTCCGAATCATTGCTAGAGGGCGTTTCGTATATGCTCACAAACCCAACTTGTACACCAACCGCCCAGCGCGAAGGACTTTGAAGCGCCCTCTGCCTGTTAATCGCTGTAGAGGTGAACGCATCACGATCTATAACACAGCGACAAAAAAAGGACATTTTGCGACAAGACTACCTCCATCCCCACTATTCAGTCCAGGTGCCCCTGAATAAAGCAGGTAAGTGAAGTCTACTTTACAATGTAAATAACCATTCGTGCATTATAACTAACATTTTGTGCGGTCAAGAAACATATGTTCTCTAAGATCTTAGCCAATTCGTCCCTCTTTTGTCTCCTTTTCGTCTCTCTTTGTAAGAATCTTATGTCCCATGTAATATAGTGCAATGTAAGTACGGCCATGTTTATAACAATTTAATTATTTTGTTACCAATACGCGACGGTAAGCAGACAACACTCTGAAATCTCATTTTTAAAACTACGTCAGGGGTGTTATGTAGCCATAGTGGCTTTTTCCACACCTTTCAACTCCGCGGCTGGGTCGAAGTCCCACTTAGGTCGGAATACGGATTGGATTTTCAGTCCTTGCCTGAATCCGTGGGTTTCCCTTTCGTCTCTACAAACTTCCATCTCTAAAAATTAAAATTCTTTCACTATCTTCTTTATTGTCACTTGTACTTGTCCAGAACTGGAGCACAGTGAGCTGTTAACCTAAAAGAAACCTTATGTTAAGAGAAGTTAACGTGCAAATGATATTGCTATTTCCGTAAGCGTCGTTTTATGGCAAAAATAATATAATCCACGATTCGATTCATTAGCAAAAGAATGGCAAAATTAAACAATGAAGTAAAATAATATTTCAGCCACACATACAACACCTACAAGTACGTCAATAAAGAGCTTACTCATTGGTGTAAAGTAAACATATACTCTTGCTTATCCTGTTTTGCGCCCAGCAGTACAATGTGCTAACATCAATAAATGTCTCGCTTTTGTAGTCTCTGTTTCAACGACTGGATCAAGGCCTGGAATTGAATAAGTGTGTACAATAAAAGTTATCAACCAAATTTACTTTCTCAAGGACAAACTGTATTTTGAGAGAACATTCCCACTGAATCAGACGAAATACGTCTGTGTCTTTTGTAGTCACTCTTGGGTGACTACTGCTTGTCGTCAAGGTATCAACAATTATCCCACATCATATCGGGTTTGATACTCCGGCCATCGGTCTACCACAGTTGATTGTTCACGTTTACCAACAACTCCCGGCCGAAAATTTGCTCAATAGGGTCATTTTCAGCGTGTTTTACCCAAGAAAAAAGTCCACACCGTGAATCCAAGCGGTGATTGTCAGT
The DNA here is from genome assembly GCF_054643075.1 of Acanthaster planci. Taxonomy (NCBI): domain Eukaryota; kingdom Metazoa; phylum Echinodermata; class Asteroidea; order Valvatida; family Acanthasteridae; genus Acanthaster; species Acanthaster planci. The sequence goes on along the minus strand of NC_141787.1, from coordinate 11,063,383 downwards.
TGCCAGGTACGTTCCCGGTCATGCTCGAACCTGTACGACTGTTTCATAGTAGCAAATACAACCCTGAGGTCCCCTATCTAAATACATTTCATTATGTTGCTGTGCAAGTACAGTAACACCAGTTACAACCCAAACAACCGTGGACTGTGAGTCAGCATGTCTGTAAATAATGTGAGCCAGTAACTGCTATTCGACCGTGGGTCGCATGGAGATACTTAGATTTCAAAAGGCCGTACTCTGAAGTGGTTAAGGAGCACCCCCAACGGCTGGAGAAAATGAGAAATCTGACCGTATTTTGTTTACTTGGATCAATTATAGACATCTATGCCACACAACCCCGGATTCAACAATAGAAGCAATATTCACAATATTCAGTCATTTCTTATACTGGTATCTCAAGAATTCTTTACGCATCTTGGGGGATGTGTTAAGTAACAATAGGCTGGAGTGTGTACAGGGATTGGTCTTTTTTGGGGGGTACCGTCTGTCCCATTTTGTTCCTGGTATACATCGTGCCCCAGAGCGCCACAGGCCTTTGTACGAAAACATATCCACGAATCCAGGTCCTGCGAGGTCATGACGTTTTTCGTTTCCACGGTGGTACGTAATCAAAAAAGCATTTCTGCGTGGCGCCCCCAACGGTATAAACGTGGAAGGGTTTTGAAAAACCAGCAGAATTAGTTCATATTTATATAGCATTATTACTATTTATTCAGAAGTAGTGCCACTTTACATATAGTATATTTAACCGTATTCCCCATTTTTCACGACCGTTGGAGTCACTATTTAGGTTCAAGTTACTTGGTAGTCTTGACGCACATAAAGAAGCTTGAGGATTACACGAAAATTCAGTTCAATTCAACAAAAAATTATAACGTTATTACAAAAATACGGAAATGGGGTGACTATCAATAACCAGGTGTTTGCCCGGAGGGTTTTTAAAAGTGTCGTATCTGCAGATACCTCTGCACATTTTACACTTATATGTTCTAAAATAATGTATTCCTAAATTTTTCTGTACATCACACTGTGGCCGTATCAATAACAATATGTACTGAATTAAAGGGGATGAAGAATGACAGACGTTGCAAGGTGCTACGTAACGCTGCTATGCTTGATGATGTAAGTAATACACAGTTTTATACTGTACTTGCAGCGGGTAACACTCATCACTAATTCTTAATTAATTGAATAAATCGGCAGAAAGTGCAGCAAATGGTCTTACTGCTATTATTATTTTTGTTATTATTTGGTTTTATTGTTATTATTTATTTATTCGACCAAAACAGAAGAGAAAAGTCTAATACTGCACATAAAAGTAAAACAAGCACTGCAAAAGAAGCTGAAGGAAGATTGAAAAACGCGACAGATGGGTAGACGGGGGACCATGGAGGTCATGGACTGCAAAAATTATATTAAATGTCTTCTGGATAATAGAGAGAGTCAGTTGAGCCGATCCGTCCAGTCTTCATATGAAATTTGATCTCGCCCTTGTTTGGGGGCATTGACATGCCATTCACACGCAAACCTCAATATGCTTGGGAAAGGCACGCTCGCCCAGGCGAGGGACAGAGGGATTTCACTTTAGCGCCGTCTACACATATGAGCATTAAACCCGAGTCTCTCCGTGTTGAACTTCGTTGCGCGCCCGCTGAGTCGACACAGTACATGCAGTATCCTATTCGTAAGCATGACCCACTTCAATATAAAACCACTGATGTGCAGATACACGACCATCGCTGGAACGTTAGGTCGCGGCGAATGGCCGTTATTTTTTCTTTTCTTTTTTTCTTTTTCAGCCTGAAAAGTCTAAATTTAACACACTTTTATGTATTTTGTGTCTGGACTCCTTACCTTTAATCGTTTGATCGTATTAAGAATTGAAGGTGACACCTATAGCCTCGTTTTCAAAGGCGGAAGTGCGCAGATCGGCGCTAAAGGTGTCGCATTGGGATCCCTCTATTTTTTATGTGCAGGCCGGAGAAACAAGCTTTGGGCGTCAAGCATTCGTGCCTTTTGCATCTGGACAGGAATTTGCTTCTGCTGCCCAGGTTTGCCAGTATGGGCATTTAGGTTTTAGGGTTTACAGAAAGCCTTCATAAAACGTTGCACGGACACATACACTATGACTTTGATATAACCGGGACTTCGTTAGAAAAAACATGAATTCAGGAAACTGGAATTCTTGAAATTTGCTCTTTGTTACAAAAGTGTAATTATAACCGAAACCTGTGTAATGAAATGTGTGTACGCCCAGCAGGAGCCTCTTTGGTGTCCAGTTGTTTTTCAGGCCACATATTCACTAGGGGTATACAGGGTCGCCCGCCAGTACATGGGACCAAATTTGCTCTCGTAGACCAAACTAAGATTTGAATTCTGACAAATACATTCCTATAAGAGCACCCTATGGCGCGTGAATGGGAGAATTTGTGAAAAAAGGAATGCGGAAAGTACTCGATGGATCTTTCGAAATACTGGTCAAACGGGACGCTCCAAATTATTATATTTTGCAGTCAATTTTCACCAGATGTAGGCACTATCTTGGAAATGCCAATGGGCTTCTCGACTGTTGCAAAGCATGACCATCTCTGAAGAGAAATATCTTTGAAAGCGTTAATCTGATGTGTGTCCTGAACATTTAAACTTTTGGGGCGATTTTTAAAGTAAGAAGAATATTATTCCTTTTGAATTTCTGGTTTACAACCGTAACAAATCGCACAGCAAAAGCAGTTTAGCCTTTTGACTGCCCTTTAATATACGTTATATTAAATAACGTGTGAAATCTTGCCTTGATTATTAAAGAAAAAGGAAAATTTCACGGGTGCTAACATGACAACACATGGTCGCTGAAATCGAATAATTGTGTCTTGTAAACGTCATTTTTTCAGGCTATCCCAGTGGCTGAATAAGAATATGGCGGCTTTCCTGTCATATGCGTATTACTATGCGTAATGATAACTAACTCGTAATCCCATCAAAAGAAAGTTTCACTGAGATGTTACTTTTAGGTATTCTATAAATTCGGGGCGCAAAAAGTTTGATATTTTTGTGTCCCTGTTACACCGTAGTATAACTGTGTAATATGACAAAGAAATATCACTGAAATTGATTTCAAACTATCCATTCTATACCCATCTTTCTATTTGCAAATTTGCATTCTTTCATCACTCTTGGAAATTTGAGAATATGTCCTGTCCTTAAAGGAACACAAAAGAAAAATGGACCCCTTGTCTATAGCACGACCCTTTTGTCGTTTTTAGTGATTATGTTAAGACTTTCGCTATATGAAAGTTCACACACGCTTTGTTGCATTTGTATTACTGTAAGAGGAGGGTATATATAATTCAGTTTAATTTCCCTTACTTTAAAAATAATAGCTCGCTCATGTGCCACCAAGAACCACTTTCATGATGAAATTATAAAGTTCTGTCCATGCCCATTTCCATGGTGTGGAATATCTCCTAATTTGCAAAAAATTTTAATGAGTACGATGGCGCCGAAGAAAAATTGGCCCCTACCCTAACCTCTCGAGTAGTAAAAGACGAAACAGACAAAAACACACTAAGCATCCTTGCATACCCACAACCCGTGAGGAGGGCCGAGAAGGGCTAACATCTATCGCAGAATATTGTGACGGACGTAATTAGTCACATCTATAAACATGCAAAGCGTTGTGGGCTCCTTCTAAGTTTCCAAATCATTGTGTGTGCACGTTCAGTGTTGACGTGTGTTACCATTTACAATGAAAATATCAGTCCTCGTCAAAAGCTCTGGAAAAGCCACTCTCCTTCAATCCTGTAAAGGCGGTGGGGACGAAAGGACGGGAAAGTGATCTTCTTTTCAACGATATGGAAATAAGGTGAGAAAAGTACAAGAGTCTAACAGCCCGTCGAAAACTGGAACATTAGAAATGCAGAGCTTCTAAGTTAACACATTGCTGGTCACTTTCACACCAACAGTGGACTGTAAGATAAAATGTCTTTGTAGGCATTGAGCCAAGCATACAGTAGAGCACTGATACACTTGGTAGAAATTCGGACACACTTCAAATTTAATACACGATCTTTACGCTTCCAATTTCCCTTGCCAACAAAGAAGAGGTCTGGTGCACTGTTGCAAAACCTTTCACTGTCAGACAAGTCACCAAACTATAGGGGAGGTATAAAAATGGAACAAAATTGTAATGTCTCAAATACAATTCCTCGACTTCCTCAGGTTTTATTAGTGAAGAAAGTACAAGCATCATGTTTGATATTAATTATCAGCGCGCTGATAAAAAAAATGGAAAGAACGAAAGTAGACAAGAGTTTTAGTACTTGCACTTGACCCCAGGTTGAACTGTTCATGCTTTGGAATTCTTATGAAATTCATCTTTAAACTAAGGAAACAAATTATTATTAAAAAAATTAACGATTCCAAAACTTAACTTGGAGCTTGCAAACGGTGCATCAAAGTTACCCTCGAATAAAACACCTTCATATATTAACAATACATGTTTTAGTAGCATAGCCGGTTAGACAATAACAACTTGACTAAAACTTTATGCAGTTTCTAAAGAAAGTCGTACAACTAAATTATTGCTATTTTAATGATTAACTGTTCAGTGCACTCAGTTCTTAAACATAGTTAGTATATTCAACAAGGGTAATTCTATCCAATCTGTAACTGACTTCATGTTTTGAAACACTTAAATCGTGGCACCAAATTTTAGATAACCCTCGAGGAACCTTTTATAGACGTTATTAGACGCCAGTTGTTTGTGGATAACGACACTACCTAAATGGTTTCAGTCACTTATTCGTTGCGGCTACTGGGCTTCAAGATGTCGGAATTTTTGGTCAGAGAACCGGACTGGACAAGGGACGGCATATAAACAACCGAGGCTATTTATATTTAGCTATTTTTAAAAGCAATGTCAAGAAACGGCTCGTTTATAAATTTCATAAAGATGCCTTGTATTCAAAGTGACACTAGTCATTAAGTCATTAAGTTTGTGTTGAACATTCGTTACCAAATATTTCCATAATTTGCTTTTTTACACTAAAATACCTCCGTTTTAGATGTGGCTTATTTTTAAAATCAATTTCCGGTAATATCGGAGGTGAAGGTCAAAGGCTGTGCAGATACCAGGAATCAAACTTTGCCAGGGGCAATGAATAACTGACCACATTAAAGAACAGCAGTCTTTTCCTTTGCAGAGTCATATTTCAAAGTAATAATTATTAATTTGACATCCAATCAGTCGTAATCCGATATTTAATAGAACCGTTCAATAGGACTTTGAGTTGTTGTAAATTGACAGCTTACTTTCATTGACTTCACCCAATCATGCTTTTTGTTCGACTGGTAAGTGAAAAAATAGCTATTGCCTGTAATTTCAGATCTGATGTTCTCATTCGTGATGACGTCAGTGTTGGAGTCATACTCGACTTGGATTTATAGTCGATACCAGACTCGTTCAGATGGTTGTGACCAGTGCTCCTTCACAGCTACTTCACTCGTCCCCCCCCCCCCCGCCATGAAAGGCAAACGCCTTCAACAAAATTTTGTCAAGGAAATACGTCACAGCTACCGACGGGCGAAACACATGCCCCAAATGCATTCAGTGCATGTGCCACGTGCGTGCACGACCCATGCTATTGGTCGATTGATTTCAGTGCGATGAATGCTTTGCAAAAATTACAGGGCTTTGGGGAGGAACGAAGCATTGACATCTGCTCTCTCATTCCCAGCGGAAGCCAAGGTAGAAATGAAATAAACCGCTGGCCAGGAGTTTTCTTTTGAAAGAAAAACAGCCCCATTAAAAATTTCCTTTTTTTATACATTTTATTGTGAATGTCCGAAAGTAATTTTTGTACATATTTATGCATATCAAACGCGTGTGGGAATCAATACCTTCGTCCTTTCCCTGAAAATGTCAGGTTGCAATATTTTTTCAAAGATTTTTATTCATGATTATGACGCGTCTTTAGAACAGTTTTGTTCATCTGTATAAGACATTTATGATAAATTGAAATAACCATACCTTGCAAAATTTAATTATCTCTTTTTATTTTTTCTTGTTTTGTACATTTAAATAAGCTTCAAAATTACCACCATATCAACATTTCGACTGGTGGGAACTAAAATAAACATTGACAATGACATATTCTGCAATAAATACGAAAACACTGAGACAGACGTGCAGAGATCACTCGGCGGAGGCAGAGCTGTATAAAGAGTAGCGCCTACTTCATTGTGTGTGTTGTACACCATGCAGCTATTGTGTACTATGTCCATGTGCACTGACCATAATCCACCATTCAGGAGAATCGAGAAGACCCGTTCTGAGGCAGTCTTACTTCTAGTACAACAAAGGAAGCAACGCAGTGGCGGGCCTGTGAAGCGTCCACGGGTGGGTTCGGATGCCTATAGGAGCCACATGCCCAACCCTTCTTTTGGAGATTGGGTTTTAAATTGCTTTGAAAAATGAGATCTTGCTCAGGGACGTAGCCACCGCAGTGTGGGTGGGGGGTTGCAACACCCCTCTAATTAATTTCAGTCGGTAAATAGAGCTTCAGTCGGCAAATGAATCCACAATTGGTACATAAACGAAATATGTTAGCCGTGGACATTCCCCTGAAGCATGTAAATGTAATGTACCACATATTTCCATTGTATACGACACGTGACCGGCAAACAAGTTGTTAAATAGACTCTGCCCCAACCCCCCCTCCGAAAACGCCTTCGCCAAGCCATGACTTACTTTTCAACATAGCTCTGTTTCCAAGAAAGAAAACATCATTTTGGGGCGTGAATTCCAGAATTCTATATGCCAAACAGAAGCATGTGGAATTGGAAGTTGTATTTGCGCTATCAGCGATTAAAATGTATTGCTTTATAGTAGCCCTACTTAAAACGGAGAACATAAACAAAACTTAAAAAATGCAACGCATGAGATACCTCACAATATTGTGGAGGGGTGAGTCATTTTTGTGATGTGCCTTACACCCACACCCGCGTTGCAAGGATATTTTTCGGTGGGAGGGGCAACCACCTTTTCCGAGGGAATTCCGTTGAGTAAAAAACTCAACTGAAATCATTTTTATTTGTTGAATAAAAAAGTAGACCTCCAGTCTCTCAAATTTATTTCTTTAAATTTGTTTGGCTTTTTTCTCTTTATTTTTTTTCCAGGGTGCGTCCTCGAGGCACTTCTGCATTTTTATGATCATTTCTTTCAGTGACAATAAATAAGGCACAAACCCTTTGAAGAAGCAAAAAAGAAAATCCAAAGAGACAAAAATGATAGAAAAGGACACTCTAAGACCGAACATCTAACAATGACTTCCTTTCGCTGCATTAAAAAGACGCCTATTCCCGTTTTTCATTTCTAAGTACTTATAAATAATTACATTTCGATTCTTATAACTTCAAATATAATTTCACATTTTGCATGCTTCTTGGCCAAATTAGGAAAGAATTAAAGGTATTCTACTTCTACTTTTGAATGAGAGAATTCGCACCCCCAAGTGATATTTCTTTTGTGCTAGAAAGCAAACTTTCTTGAAAAGCACGATCTCCCCAGGCCATTGTGTGGCAACACAGCCTCACTCTATAAGGCAATAAGGCATTTTGAGAGAAATCAAGTTTAAACATCGATTAACTGCCCTTTTTTTAACGTAACTACGTCGCTTTGCACATTAATGGAACTATGGGGGTATGCTACTTAAAAATATATTTTACTTTCTTCAAGCTTGACTGTGACTATCTGACTAGTTTCAAAATCAAAGGTTGTAACATGAGAAAGTTCAAATTTCGAGTTAGCTACTTTGCCATAAAAAGGCCGTCTTTAGTTCAGAGCAATTTAAACCGTATCTCTCTGCATCCGTCTGAAGACATTTTTGAGAACTATGGAACACTAATTTGGACTAACGTGACTGCTGAGGTGTTCACCGCTGCGGAATATTTATTTAACAGCGAAGCAAGAGCATATAATTGGCGAGTCAACGAGTTAATTTGCCACATCGAGATAGTAACTTTCCGTGGCGAGAAAACAAGTATTCTTGAAAATCCATGCAGCCCTTGTAAGATATTGTTCACCGCTGCGGAATATTTATTTAACAGCGAAGCAAGAGCATATAATTGGCGAGTCAACGAGTTAATTTGCCACATCGAGATAGTAACTTTCCGTGGCGAGAAAACAAGTATTCTTGAAAATCCATGCAGCCCTTGTAAGATATTGTTCACCGCTGCGGAATATTTATTTAACAGCGAAGCAAGAGCATATAATTGGCGAGTCAACGAGTTAATTTGCCACATCGAGATAGTAACTTTCCGTGGCGAGAAAACAAGTATTCTTGAAAATCCATGCAGCCCTTGTAAGATATTGTAGGTGGGGACACGGTTGGAGAAAACTGACTTTACCTACTTGCTAAAACATTACAGGTAGACACACTTTTCTCGGTTGCCACTCTTTTCATTATCCAGACACGTCAACAGGTGCTATATTTACGCTTGATCTCACAACTTACTTGGTATACCTCTATAGGTAGTGCTCCCTGTACGGCTGCAATGGGTCACAGCTTGTTTTTACATCCACCAAATCATAACCAACACCACAAACAGACCCTCAGTCGTGCGCGAAGGGACCTTTAGGGCATTTTTACAAAACCGGGTTATTATCGTTTTCACGAACCAGCTCCTGTACAGCGCAGCACTTAGCGCGCACTCTGTGCTTTTCCGTTTTACGACTTGATGCCGATCTTACTTACACAAGTTAAAACAACTTTTCATTAAATTTGGGGGTATGACATATATCTATAAATGTATAAATTAAGTTCAGTATTTTTTTCTCCGCACTGAATTGCCATAACAAGCTTGTGTGTCAGATCGTGCAAACAAAAATCAGTCTATTTACGCTTTAGTGTCCGATGTGCGCCCCGCTACCTGGTGCTGGTTTGTGAAACCAAAATTGTTGAGATCGCAGTTTTCACAAACTGACACCCACTTGAAACTGTCAGTTCGTGGTGTAGGTGACAAAAAATTCGGTAACAAGGTTAACGCTTCGTGGATAAAATTCCTTCATATCAACTTATCCTACGAGATAACTGAAACTAACTCAAACGTGAGGTCTATATAATTCACGTGTAAAATCCCTTCATTTGCTTAAGGCTACACAACGATAACGAAAACAGTGTAGCTCCACTCAGACAACCGACGTGATATAAAAGAGTTGACTCACAATGTCTCTATTCACTCTTTGCACGCTGCCGTCACAGGCATACAGAGCCTCGAACTGGCACCTTGTAGAAACGCATCAAAATCGCGTCAACACAGCTTTTTCAAATATTGCAATTTGTGTAAAGCTGTCAGATCGAGGGCTCGGCATGCCTATGGCGGTAGCTTGCAAAGAGCGAATACCACCTGTAGCAACCAGTGGCCATTTCAACCGTATCGAATACGAAGGTGATACATGATTGTAATTGGTTCGCATGTCATTGTAACTATTGATGCCACGATCGAATTTGGTTAGCAGTAGCGGACAAGCCATTTATAGGCTTTTAATGGCGTGGTAAACTGCCGCTTCAGTGACCTTATGTGCTGATTAAGGCATTGCAAGTCAGACCTTTTCGTTACGAAATCTGCGTTCAGGAAAAGGACTACCAAGAACTAACTGCGGGCGTCATTCGAAAAATCTGGACTCACAATGCCCTGTATCGACTGGAACCACCAGCAGCTATCTTACCACATCAAATAAAGGTGAACATTGGTTCGCTGAGTTCTTTAACTATTGGAGCCAAGGGTGATTTGGTTAACAATAGCGAACAAGCCTTTGTATAACCTTTGTTGTCGGCATGGTAAGATGGCCGCCGGTGGCTTCAACTGCCCATGTGGCATTGGAGTCCAGACTTTTTATTTGGTTCGTGCTCAGAAAAGAGCAACAAAGACTACCCATAGGCGTCATGTGAATAAAATCTGGACTCGCAATACATGGACTACAACCAAAGCGCCCATCTTACCACACAAAAGTGATCATTAGTTCACTTGCTACTGTCACGATTGAAGCCGCGAGTGATTTGGTTAACAACGGCGAGAAAGCTTTTGTTTTATCTTTCGGTTTGTTTCGCACAGATCCAGGTCACAATCAGTAATCTTTCTCAGAACGCGCCTATCGGATAAAGCGTACCAGCTTTGGGATTACTGGGCGTGTTTTGGTGATCAAAACCATGACATTGTTTTAATTTTTGGCCAATGGTTAAGCGTTTTTGCGACTTAATTATGCTACTTTGACGTCATTTTTCCGATCAAACGAGAACTTGAGGTTTCAATTTGTTCAGCGCAAATTCAAAATAAAGACAATTTGTCGCCCCTCAATTGAGTGAATTATACATTGCATTATTTGTTATTACACGCAGCGAATCAAAGAGATGCTTTGTTGTAGAACGTACGTAAAGGAATGAGCAGGTCTGGTGATATTAAGAGAAATGATGTTCATCTACAGTGTCGTCTGCTTCCTTGCGCAGCCTTTGTCAGATGACGCAACCGTTTCTGGATCTTCGTTTTTGTGCACTGCGCAAAACATGTAGGCCTCTTGCCGGCGTCAGGGTATGGCGTCTGACTGCATACGGTGATTTTAGGCTAATAAATTAAACTGCTATAGCACCACACAGGACTTAAGAATTCGTAACAACAGATACCCTTATTTATCTGTCACTTTGCAAGGTATGTGTATGTATAATTAGCTTACACAGTTTAAAAAACAGGACAATGGCTCGTCTTAGCATTATTTGGGTATCAACATATTGATGGATTAAAGCTTTATGTACAGTCTTCATTCGGTAGGTTTATGATTTATTTAAAAGCATGAGATAACATTTAAACACAGAATTGCATGCCGTTTACAATAGTAGCGTGACAGAAGACACAACTTGTAAGGTTTTTGAAAAACATAAGGCGAATTGAACAGAAATGTTAAGAGATCACTAGCAAATGGAATGGTTCATAAATATTTGTTTACTCATCAAGAATATAGGGACTGCATTAATTTTTAAGGTCATGGATAACTTCACCCGAAGTACAATCATGAAATTAGAGTGGCTGCACTTTGAGGGCAAAGTCATTGCATAATTATTTTTCATACAGAGTATGGTTTATTTTAGAGGACACCGCCTGCTAAGTTTGACATTCCCAATGAACCCCTTCCCCACGAAGCCAAGAAAACGAGAAGTGTTCTGAAAAACATGATTTCAATCTCAATTGTTATATATTGCAATTTGTAGTTTGCCAAATGCCAAATGTAGTTTCATGGAAAATTTAGCTCCCGGTTAAAAAGTCGTGTGTTTGCATCCAGCAGCTGTCTACGTTTGTGATCTTGGTTAAGTCACTTAAATCTCATCTTGCCCTTCTCTAGAAGGGAATATATAAATGGGTACCCGTGAGGACAGCGATACGTTTTACGTTTGATAAGACATTTACGCTAGAGCTGGCAACCTTTGTTTTATGTGTTGGAAAATTCATATGAAGACACTTTCAGGCAGTTTTTTCCTTGAGAAATGTAGCCTATGTGAAGTAGATTTGCTGTAGGTGCGGACATTCCAAACGGGTAAAATATATTTACTACTAAGCTGTATCTTTAGAGAAAAAATAAAACTAAAAACTTTCGAAAGGTCCAGAAGAACTCCGCAGTAATATTTTAATTATGAATTGGAGTTTTACCATGAAATCTACTTTTCATCTAGCAGCATGTCGACATTCGTAACCTCCTTATCAAGGTCTTTATATCAGGAATAACTTCGCGTTGACGGAAAAGGATACTGAAGTACTGTAATAATACTTTTTCACAAGGTGCAATGAAATATGATCTACTAGCTATTTTACCATTACTTGGCCAGTGCATGATAAACTGATGTTTTTCCCAATCCGGAAGACAAGTTACGAATAAGGAGAGTCCATCTTATGTGATCTGTGATGTGATTATTTTCTTTTCAGGCAAAAATTACTCGAAACTTAAACAAGGGTGCCTCAGAACAAACCTGGCGAAGATTCAGCTCGGTGATTACTTGCATATTCCAAGGAAAAACTATTCTCTGGGATTTCGACATCAGATCATAGTTCCAGAGTTACGCTTTAAATCGTGCCTGAATTTACACCCGCGCGTGTGACCAGCATAGATGTAGAATCAGTATTTGATTGGCAACGCGCGTTCTGCCTTTGGCGGCGCCATTTTTCAACACTTGGGGCGACGTGCATCTTTCAAAGAAATACGAACCAGCGTGACCATGCCAACCTCGCTCCCGTAGGTGCGATCTTGCGTCGCCCTGTTGGTTTCTACCATGCCTTCTGACATGTAACCCCTATTATTGTAAGATTTAAATATCCTATTAATTGGGATATTTAAATTAGAACTGTAGTTTATGTATTTATGCGCAACGCATATTTAAACGCAAATGCGTGACGTCCAGGAGTAAACATTGGCGCGAGCGTGCAGCTTTTGGAATCCACGTACGATTAATTTTACCTTTATGTAGTTTTCCCAAAACAATAATTTTACAGGGAGTTTAGTTAAATCACCATGTATAAACCAGGTATGCTTTTCAACTCTAATTTTGTCACTTATTCTGGATAACTGCAGATAATGGACTTGCTGCAAGCGACTGATACCAGTAGCAGAAACGGTAGAAATAAGCCTATCTACAATGTACTGGAGATCATATCACGAGACCAGACACAAGTGAGAGGGTGCAAATCACTAACAAATAATTTCCAGTTCATTTTGCTGGTGACTTTAATTCAAACTAGAGGTCTCGCGTAGGTCTGATGGCGTCTTGTGATGGTCTTAACAGGTTACGACTATGAAAAAACCTGTACAAGAATCACCACTCCTTTCACATACTAACGCACAAGCTTTACAAATCTAACCAGAAATAATTCTCGTCAATGGCACCTACATGTTTTCCTGAGAACAAGAAAAACAGCATTTGTGCGGAACTAAAGCTAAAGCTAAAGTCCATCCCAAAGACTATGTTTGTATTACTTTAAAGAAAGACTTCACTGCTAGTCATATATCTGTTCAAACACGAATTTTCCTCTTTAGTTGCATCTGTCCATTTGGATTCAAGAAATTCGCTTTAATATTATTGACGTTGAAAATAGCAATCATCATCATCTTACACCATCTATCTTGTCTGTCATCTTCCAGATGCGTAAATTTATACTGAAGTTTTAGGACTGCTAATGCCAAAGACTTTAGTTGAATCATATCCTCTAGAAACCTTAGATTTTTTGGCAGCTCAGTTTCACGAAGTTTTAAGTAGTATTATTATTCCCAACAATGTCCACTCCATTTTGAGATCATTTAGAAATGTCTGTGAATGTAGGGGATTCTACCGCATTGCCATCTGCATAGCCCAACTTTAATTTGAAATGTGTTCCAATGTTTCATCCAGTAGGGAGGACTTCGGAGATTTGGGAAACGCCTTGGAAGTTAAATGGCTAACTAAAAGTGTTACCAACATCACCAAAAAAAAATTGGAGATTTAAGGAATGTAACTGTTTACAGCAATGTCCCATCAGCACTTGGTTGTCAACATCTGTAGCGTTAAGGCTCTACTACTACGTAGAGGACGAAACTGCCATGCACATTTCAATGTCGACTCCTTGTTCCACCTTTTCTATCAACGAAATACGTTGTGTATGTCTGTGCAATATCATCTAGCAACTATTTGGCTGTGCTGGGTATCGAACTGTGCTTGAAACAAGAGTGCAGGTGTACGTAGACAAATTACGGTGCAGGGTGAAAACAAGTAGTGCAGCAGGAATTTTAAAAAACACATGCAAAACCTAGGCGCCCCAGGAAGAGACGACGCTAAGGACCTTTAGAAACGTAGAACACAAGAATGGGAAACAAAGGTTTTCAGAGCAAGGGCAGGTGCGTGCGTGTGTTCAGAAGAAAAGAACGTGTAAATAGCCTCACAGTACACACACCAGTCTCCACACCACTGCATTCCAGCCCAAGAAGAGAACTCCCATCATAACTAGTTCCGCTGACCAAAAACATACACACGGATTGTCAGCCTTGTGATGCCTCAAAACAAACGTATAAGAAACCAAACGCAAGACTGCACTGTGCCATCGGTAGCTTCAATAGAAAAGATACTCATTTTCCCACAAGTGCGCACTCAGAAAATTTCCTATGGTTAGTAATAACTGTGCAAATAAAAACAAAGAACTGAAACACAGCTGAGACAAACACACGACTACATAAACAAGCCCGGTGCAGTACAAATAATCAAACTCCACAGCCCTGCTTTGGATTGGCGTAATGTTCAAACAAATGAAAACTAGAAAAGCCTATACCTAGGAACACAACATTAACCTTTCCGGTAATTCAGATATGGCCTAGATATATTACCTCACCTAATACGCTATGGAACAACTTGATATGGCGTTCAAAAAGGAATTAAGCTTGGAACAAATACACTTAATCACTAACGAACAATGCAAACGTCAAGCCAGACCAATAAATTAACTTATCAAGAGCGTGTAAAGAACTGCAAGCAAATGCCACCTTAACGTTTTCTTTACATATTTAACACAATATTCATTGGGAGTAGTACTGAAGAATAAACACATTTAAAAGACACATAGAATCATGTAGTGGCACTATATTTATATTTGTTAATTTTCCAACCTGCTAAATACCTTGACAAGATATTAAAATGCACAGTGCGGACCTCACCACCAAGTAAAGCTTTTGAAATTTTGTGTGTTAGTATAGAACAAGGACGAATAATCCTCTTTTCAGAGCAAGAGACAGACAACTGACACTTTTCAATTGAGAGTGTAATGTATTTCAAAAATACATTTTATGCAGGCCTTAAAAGTCAATTTAAAATTGTGGTAAAATTTACTCAAGACGCTGCTAAACAAACGCAGATCAACAAGTCATCTGTAAGCATTTTTTAGTATTGTGCAAAATTAATATAATCTGAAAGTCAGACCTGCATGATTAAACACCTCAATTGTTGAAAGACAGATACACCACATTAAAGAGTACAACAAAAAAACAGGACAGAGGCATTAAAATGTCATGGAGAAACTTCCCTTAATATTCAAACTTTAATCATAGAAAATGATGTTAGTGATGAAAGGAAACAATCTGAAAATTCGCAAACCTGAGGAGCCTGTAGTTACTCCAGCCAATGTCGTTATACTAGAAGACCCAGTGGTACCTTCTAAGCTAGCTGTTTTTGGCTCCAAAGAGGTGATAGTAGCAACAGTTGTGTCAACCACAGTTGATGTCTCAACAGCTCCAGTAGTGGGTTCAACTGTTGTTGTTACTGTCTCTGTAGTGGTGATATTAACCGCAATTGTCTCTACAGGTTCAGTAGTTGCCAGAACTCTGGTTGTTTGTGTCTGTGCAGCCGTGAAATCTGCAACTTTTGTTTCCGCAGCTCCAGTACTTGGCTGGGCCGTGGTTCTTTGTATCTGTGCAGTAGTGGCATCAGCCACAGTTGTGTCTACTCTGATTGTTGTCTCACCTGCTACAGTAGTTCCTTCGAAAGGGGTTGTTTCTTTCCCTGGAGTACTTAAATCAGCCACTGTTGTCTCTACCACTGCTGTCTCAGCACCTCCAGTAGTTGCAACGATTGTGGTTGTTTGTGTCTGTGCAGTAGTGAGATCTGCCACAGTTGTCTCTACCACTGTTGCCACCACAGCTCCAGTACTTGGCTGGGCCGTGGTTGTTTGTGTCTCTGCAGTAGTGACATCAGCCACTGTTGTCTCTACCACTGTTGTCTCAGCAGCTGTAGTGGTTCGTTGCTCTGTGGTTATTTGTGTCTGTGCAGTAGTGAAATCTGCCACAGTTGTCTCTACTACTGTTGTCTCCCCAGCTCCAGTACTGGGCTTGGCCGTGGTTCCTTGTGTCTCTGCAGTTGTGGCATCAGATCCAGTAGTGTCTGCTCTGATTGTTGTCGCACCAGCTGCAGTAGTTCCTTCGAAACGGGTTGTTTCTTTTCCTAGAGTAGTCACATCGGCCACTGTTGTCTCTACCACTGTTGTCTCAGCAGCTGCAGTGGTTCGTTGCTCTGTGGTTATTTGTGTCTGTGCAGTAGTGAAATCTGCCAGAGTTGTCTCAACCCCTGTTGTCCCTGCAGCTCCAGTACTTGGCTGGGCCGTGGTTCCTTGTGTCTCTGCAGCAGTGACATCAGCCCCAGTGGTGTCTACTCTGATTGTTGTCTCCGCAGCTGCAGTAGTCTCTTGGAAAGAGGTTGCTTCTTTTCCTAGAGTAGTCACATCAGCCACTGTTGTCTCTACTGCTGTTGTCTCAGCAGATGCAGTGGTTCGTTGCTCTATGCTTATTTGTGTCTTTGCAGTAGTGAAATCTGCCACAGTTGTCTCTACCACTGTTGTCTCCGCAGCTCCAGTACTTGGCTGGGCCGTGGTTCTTTGTGTCTCTCCAGAAGTGACTTCAGCCTCAGTTGTGTCTACTTTCATTGTTGTCTGACCAGCTGCAGTAGTTGCTTCGACAGAGGTTGTTTCCTTTCCTAAAGTAGTCACATCAGCCACTGTTGTCTCAGCAGCTGTAGTGGTTCGTTGCTCTGTGGTTATTTGTGTCTGTGCAGTAGTGAAATCTGCCAAAGTTGTCTCTACCACTGTTGTCTCCGCAGCTCCAGTACTGGGCTTGGCCGTGGTTCCTTGTGTCTCTGCAGTTGTGGCATCAGATCCAGTAGTGTCTGCTCTGATTGTTGTCGCACCAGCTGCAGTAGTTCCTTCGAAACGGGTTGTTTCTTTTCCTAGAGTAGTCACATCGGCCACTGTTGTCTCTACCACTGTTGTCTCAGCAGCTGCAGTGGTTCGTTGCTCTGTGGTTATTTGTGTCTGTGCAGTAGTGAAATCTGCCAGAGTTGTCTCAACCCCTGTTGTCCCTGCAGCTCCAGTACTTGGCTGGGCCGTGGTTCCTTGTGTCTCTGCAGCAGTGACATCAGCCCCAGTGGTGTCTACTCTGATTGTTGTCTCCGCAGCTGCAGTAGTCTCTTGGAAAGAGGTTGCTTCTTTTCCTAGAGTAGTCACATCAGCCACTGTTGTCTCTACTGCTGTTGTCTCAGCAGATGCAGTGGTTCGTTGCTCTATGCTTATTTGTGTCTTTGCAGTAGTGAAATCTGCCACAGTTGTCTCTACCACTGTTGTCTCCGCAGCTCCAGTACTTGGCTGGGCCGTGGTTATTTGTGTCTTTCCAGAAGTGACTTCAGCCTCAGTTGTGTCTACTTTCATTGTTGTCTGACCAGCTGCAGTAGTTGCTTCGACAGAGGTTGTTTCCTTTCCTAAAGTAGTCACATCAGCCACTGTTGTCTCAGCAGCTGTAGTGGTTCGTTGCTCTGTGGTTATTTGTGTCTGTGCAGTAGTGAAATCTGCCAAAGTTGTCTCTACCACTGTTGTCTCCGCAGCTCCAGTACTGGGCTTGGCCGTGGTTCCTTGTGTCTCTGCAGTTGTGGCATCAGATCCAGTAGTGTCTGCTCTGATTGTTGTCGCACCAGCTGCAGTGGTTCCTTCGAAACGGGTTGTTTCTTTTCCTAGAGTAGTCACATCGGCCACTGTTGTCTCTACCACTGTTGTCTCAGCAGCTCCAATGGTTCGTTGCTCTGTGGTTATTTGTGTCTGTGCAGTAGTGAGATCTGCCACAGTTGTCTCAACCCCTGTTGTCTCTGCAGCTCCAGTACTTGGCTGGGCCGTGGTTCTTTGTGTCTCTCCAGAAGTGACTTCAGCCCCAGTGGTGTCTACTCTGATTGTTGTCTCACCAGCTGCAGTAGTTCCTTCGAAACGGGTTGTTTCTTTGCCTAGAGTAGTCACATCAGCCACTGTTGTCTCAGCAGCTGTAGTGGTTTGTTGCTCTGTGGTTATTTGTGTCTGTGCAGTAGTGAAATCTGCCAAAGTTGTCTCTACCACTGTTGTCTCTGCAGCTCCAGTACTTGGCTGGGCCGTGGTTCCTTCTGTCTCTGCAGTAGTGGCATCAGCCACAGTTGTCCGTGGCACTGTTTTCTCAGCAGTTCCAGTAGTTTCTGTGACTGTGGTAGTAAGTGTCTGTGCAGTAGTGAGATCTGCCGGAGTTGTCTCTACCACTGTTGTCTCCGCAACTCCAGTACTTGGCTGGGCCGTGGTTCTTTGTGTCTCTCCAGGAGTGACTTCAGCCTCAGTTGTGTCTACTTTCATTGTTGTCTGACCAGCTGCAGTAGTTGCTTCGACAGAGGTTGTTTCCTTTCCTAGAGTAGTCACATCAGCCACTGTTGTCTCTACCACTGTTGTCTCAGCAGCTGTAGTGGTTCGTTGCTCTGTGGTTATTTGTGTCTGTGCAGTAGTGAAATCTGCCACAGTTGTCTCTACTACTGTTGTCTCCCCAGCTCCAGTACTGGGCTTGGCCGTGGTTCCTTGTGTCTCTGCAGTTGTGGCATCAGATACAGTAGTGTCTGCTCTGATTGTTGTCGCACCAGCTGCAGTAGTTCCTTCGAAACGGGTTGTTTCTTTTCCTAGAGTAGTCACATCGGCCACTGTTGTCTCTACCACTGTTGTCTCAGCAGCTGCAGTGGTTCGTTGCTCTGTGGTTATTTGTGTCTGTGCAGTAGTGAAATCTGCCAGAGTTGTCTCAACCCCTGTTGTCTCTGCAGCTCCAGTACTTGGCTGGGCCGTGGTTCCTTGTGTCTCTGCAGCAGTGACATCAGCCCCAGTGGTGTCTACTCTGATTGTTGTCTCCGCAGCTGCAGTAGTCTCTTGGAAAGAGGTTGCTTCTTTTCCTAGAGTAGTCACATCAGCCACTGTTGTCTCTACTGCTGTTGTCTCAGCAGATGCAGTGGTTCGTTGCTCTATGCTTATTTGTGTCTTTGCAGTAGTGAAATCTGCCACAGTTGTCTCTACCACTGTTGTCTCCGCAGCTCCAGTACTTGGCTGGGCCGTGGTTATTTGTGTCTTTCCAGAAGTGACTTCAGCCTCAGTTGTGTCTACTTTCATTGTTGTATGACCAGCTGCTGTAGTTGCTTCGACAGAGGTTGTTTCCTTTCCTAGAGTAGTCACATCAGCCACTGTTGTCTCAGCAGCTGTAGTGGTTCGTTGCTCTGTGGTTATTTGTGTCTGTGCAGTAGTGAAATCTTCCAAAGTTGTCTCTACCACTGTTGTCTCCGCAGCTCCAGTACTGGGCTTGGCCGTGGTTCCTTGTGTCTCTGCAGTTGTGGCATCAGATCCAGTAGTGTCTGCTCTGATTGTTGTCGCACCAGCTGCAGTGGTTCCTTCGAAACGGGTTGTTTCTTTTCCTAGAGTAGTCACATCGGCCACTGTTGTCTCTACCACTGTTGTCTCAGCAGCTCCAATGGTTCGTTGCTCTGTGGTTATTTGTGTCTGTGCAGTAGTGAGATCTGCCACAGTTGTCTCAACCCCTGTTGTCTCTGCAGCTCCAGTACTTGGCTGGGCCGTGGTTCTTTGTGTCTCTCCAGAAATGACTTCAGCCTTAGTGGTGTCTACTCTGATTGTTGTCTCACCAGCTGCAGTAGTTCCTTCGAAACGGGTTGTTTCTTTGCCTAGAGTAGTCACATCAGCCACTGTTGTCTCAGCAGCTGTAGTAGTTCGTTGCTCTGTGGTTATTTGTGTCTGTGCAGTAGTGAAATCTGCCAAAGTTGTCTCTACCACTGTTGTCTCTGCAGCTCCAGTACTTGGCTGGGCCGTGGTTCCTTCTGTCTCTGCAGTAGTGGCATCAGCCACAGTTGTCCGTGGCACTGTTTTCTCAGCAGTTCCAGTAGTTTCTGTGACTGTGGTAGTAGGTGTCTGTGCAGTAGTGAGATCTGCCACAGTTGTCTCTACCACTGTTGTCTCCGCAACTCCAGTACTTGGCTGGGCCGTGGTTCTTTGTGTCTTTCCAGGAGTGACTTCAGCCTCAGTTGTGTCTACTTTCATTGTTGTCTGACCAGCTGCAGTAGTTGCTTCGACAGAGGTTGTTTCCTTTCCTAGAGTAGTCACATCAGCCACTGTTGTCTCTACCACTGTTGTCTCAGCAGCTGTAGTGGTTCGTTGCTCTGTGGTTATTTGTGTCTGTGCAGTAGTGAAATCTGCCACAGTTGTCTCTACCACTGTTGTCTCCGCAGCTCCAGTACTGGGCTTGGCTGTGGTTCCTTGTGTCTCTGCAGTTGTGGCATCAGATACAGTAGTGTCTGCTCTGATTGTTGTCGCACCAGCTGCAGTGGTTCCTTCGAAACGGGTTGTTTCTTTTCCAAGAGTAGTCACATCGGCCACTGTTGTCTCTACTGCTGTTGTATCAGCAGATGCAGTGGTTAGTTGCTCTGTGGTTATTTGTGTCTTTGCAGTAGTCAAATCTGCCAAAGTTGTCTCTACCACTGTTGTCTCTGCAGCTCCAGTACTTGGCTGGGCCGTGGTTCCTTCTGTCTCTGCAGTAGTGGCATCAGCCACAGTTGTCCGTGGCACTGTTTTCTCAGCAGTTCCAGTAGTTTCTGTGACTGTGGTAGTAGGTGTCTGTGAAGTAGTGAGATCTGCCGGAGTTGTCTCTACCACTGTTGTCTCCGCAACTCCAGTACTTGGCTGGGCCGTGGTTCTTTGTGTCTCTCCAGGAGTGACTTCAGCCTCAGTTGTGTCTACTTTCATTGTTGTCTGAACAGCTGCAGTAGTTGCTTCGACAGGGGTTGTTTCCTTTCTTAGAGTAGTCACATCAGCCACTGTTGTCTCTACCACTGTTGTATCAGCAGCTGGGATGGTTTGTTGCCCTGTGGCTATTTGAGTCTGTGCAGTAGTAAGATCTGCCGGAGTTGTCTCTACCACTGTTGTCTCTGCAGCTCCAGTACTTGGCTGGGCCATGGTTCTTTGTGTCTCTCCAGAAGTGACTTCAGCTTCAGTTGTGTCTACTTTCATTGTTGTCTGACCAGCTACAGTAGTTGCTTCGACAGAGGTTGTTTCCTTTCCTAGAGTAGTCACATGAGCCACTGTTGTCTCTACCACTGTTGTCTCAGCAGCTGTAGTGGTTCGTTGCTCTGTGGTTATTTGTGTCTGTGCAGTAGTGAAATCTGCCACAGTTGTCTCTAACCCTGTTGTCTCTGCAGCTCCAGTACTGGGCTTGGCCGTGGTTCCTTGTGTCTCTGCAGTTGTGGCATAAGATACAGTAGTGTCTGCTCTGATTGTTGTCCCACCAGCTGCAGTAGTTCCTTCGAAACGGGTTGTTTCTTTTCCTAGAGTAGTCACATCGGCCACTGTTGTCTCTGCCACTGTTGTCTCAGCAGCTGCAGTGGTTTGTTGCTCTGTGGTTATTTGTGTCTGTGCAGTAGTGAAATCTGCCAGAGTTGTCTCCACCCCTGTTGTCTCTACAGCTCCAGTACTTGGCTGGGCCGTGGTTCCTTCTGTCTTTGCAGTAGTGGCATCAGCCACAGTTGTCCGTGGCACTGTTTTCTCAGCAGTTCCAGTAGTTTCTGTGACTGTGGTAGTAAGTGTCTGTGCAGTAGTGAGATCTGCCGGAGTTGTCTCTACCACTGTTGTCTCCGCAACTCCAGTACTTGGCTGGGCCGTCGTTCTTTGTGTCTCTCCAGAAGTGACTTCAGCCTCAGTTGTGTCTACTTTCATTGTTGTCTGAACAGCTGCAGTAGTTGCTTCGACAGGGGTTGTTTCCTTTCTTAGAGTAGTCACATCAGCCACTGTTGTCTCTACCACTGTTGTATCAGCAGCTGGGATGGTTTGTTGCCCTGTGGCTATTTGAGTCTGTGCAGTAGTGAGATCTGCCGGAGTTGTCTCTACCACTGTTGTCTCTGCAGCTCCAGTACTTGGCTGGGCCGTGGTTCTTTGTGTCTCTCCAGAAGTGACTTCAGCCTCAGTTGTGTCTACTTTCATTGTTGTCTGACCAGCTACAGTAGTTGCTTCGACAGAGGTTGTTTCCTTTCCTAGAGTAGTCACATCAGCCACTGTTGTCTCTACCACTGTTGTCTCAGCAGCTGCAGTGGTTCGTTGCTCTGTGGTTATTTGTGTCTGTGCAGTAGTGAAATCTGCCACAGTTGTCTCTACCCCTGTTGTCTCTGCAGCTCCAGTACTGGGCTTGGCCGTGGTTCCTTGTGTCTCTGCAGTTGTGGCATCAGATACAGTAGTGTCTGCTCTGATTGTTGTCGCACCAGCTGCAGTAGTTGCTTCGACAGAGGTTGTTTCTTTTCCTAGAGTAGTCACATCGGCCACTGTTGTCTCTACCACTGTTGTCTCAGCAGCTGCAGTGGTTCGTTGCTCTGTGGTTATTTGTGTCTGTGCAGTAGTGAAATCTGCCAGAGTTGTCTCAACCCCTGTTGTCTCTGCAGCTCCAGTACTTGGCTGGGCCGTGGTTCCTTGTGTCTCTGCAGCAGTGACATCAGCCCCAGTGGTGTCTACTCTGATTGTTGTCTCCGCAGCTGCATTAGTCTCTTGGAAAGAGGTTGCTTCTTTTCCTAGAGTAGTCACATCAGCCACTGTTGTCTCTACTGCTGTTGTCTCAGCAGATGCAGTGGTTCGTTGCTCTATGCTTATTTGTGTCTTTGCAGTAGTGAAATCTGCCACAGTTGTCTCTACCACTGTTGTCTCCGCAGCTCCAGTACTTGGCTGGGCCGTGGTTATTTGTGTCTTTCCAGAAGTGACTTCAGCCTCAGTTGTGTCTACTTTCATTGTTGTCTGACCAGCTGCAGTAGTTGCTTCGACAGAGGTTGTTTCCTTTCCTAAAGTAGTCACATCAGCCACTGTTGTCTCAGCAGCTGTAGTGGTTTGTTGCTCTGTGGTTATTTGTGTCTGTGCAGTAGTGAAATCTGCCAAAGTTGTCTCTACCACTGTTGTCTCCGCAGCTCCAGTACTGGGCTTGGCCGTGGTTCCTTGTGTCTCTGCAGTTGTGGCATCAGATCCAGTAGTGTCTGCTCTGATTGTTGTCGCACCAGCTGCAGTGGTTCCTTCGAAACGGGTTGTTTCTTTTCCTAGAGTAGTCACATCGGCCACTGTTGTCTCTACCACTGTTGTCTCAGCAGCTCCAATGGTTCGTTGCTCTGTGGTTATTTGTGTCTGTGCAGTAGTGAGATCTGCCACAGTTGTCTCAACCCCTGTTGTCTCTGCAGCTCCAGTACTTGGCTGGGCCGTGGTTCTTTGTGTCTCTCCAGAAGTGACTTCAGCCCCAGTGGTGTCTACTCTGATTGTTGTCTCACCAGCTGCAGTAGTTCCTTCGAAACGGGTTGTTTCTTTGCCTAGAGTAGTCACATCAGCCACTGTTGTCTCAGCAGCTGTAGTGGTTTGCTGCTCTGTGGTTATTTGTGTCTGTGCAGTAGTGAAATCTGCCAAAGTTGTCTCTACCACTGTTGTCTCTGCAGCTCCAGTACTTGGCTGGGCCGTGGTTCCTTCTGTCTCTGCAGTAGTGGCATCAGCCACAGTTGTCCGTGGCACTGTTTTCTCAGCAGTTCCAGTAGTTTCTGTGACTGTGGTAGTAAGTGTCTGTGCAGTAGTGAGATCTGCCGGAGTTGTCTCTACCACTGTTGTCTCCGCAACTCCAGTACTTGGCTGGGCCGTGGTTCTTTGTGTCTCTCCAGGAGTGACTTCAGCCTCAGTTGTGTCTACTTTCATTGTTGTCTGACCAGCTGCAGTAGTTGCTTCGACAGAGGTTGTTTCCTTTCCTAGAGTAGTCACATCAGCCACTGTTGTCTCTACCACTGTTGTCTCAGCAGCTGTAGTGGTTCGTTGCTCTGTGGTTATTTGTGTCTGTGCAGTAGTGAAATCTGCCACAGTTGTCTCTACCCCTGTTGTCTCTGCAGCTCCAGTACTGGGCTTGGCCGTGGTTCCTTGTGTCTCTGCAGTTGTGGCATCAGATACAGTAGTGTCTGCTCTGATTGTTGTCGCACCAGCTGCAGTAGGTCCTTCGAAACGGGTTGTTTCTTTTCCTAGAGTAGTCACATCGGCCACTGTTGTCTCTACCACTGTTGTCTCAGCAGCTGCAGTGGTTCGTTGCTCTGTGGTTATTTGTGTCTGTGCAGTAGTGAAATCTGCCAGAGTTGTCTCAACCCCTGTTGTCTCTGCAGCT
Source organism: Acanthaster planci (assembly GCF_054643075.1). Classification (NCBI taxonomy): domain Eukaryota; kingdom Metazoa; phylum Echinodermata; class Asteroidea; order Valvatida; family Acanthasteridae; genus Acanthaster; species Acanthaster planci. The sequence continues at coordinate 11,039,355 of NC_141787.1, read as the reverse complement.
CCAGTACTTGGCTGGGCCGTGGTTCCTTGTGTCTCTGCAGCAGTGACATCAGCCCCAGTGGTGTCTACTCTGATTGTTGTCTCCGCAGCTGCAGTAGTCTCTTGGAAAGAGGTTGCTTCTTTTCCTAGAGTAGTCACATCAGCCACTGTTGTCTCTACTGCTGTTGTCTCAGCAGATGCAGTGGTTCGTTGCTCTATGCTTATTTGTGTCTTTGCAGTAGTGAAATCTGCCACAGTTGTCTCTACCACTGTTGTCTCCGCAGCTCCAGTACTTGGCTGGGCCGTGGTTATTTGTGTCTTTCCAGAAGTGACTTCAGCCTCAGTTGTGTCTACTTTCATTGTTGTATGACCAGCTGCTGTAGTTGCTTCGACAGAGGTTGTTTCCTTTCCTAGAGTAGTCACATCAGCCACTGTTGTCTCAGCAGCTGTAGTGGTTCGTTGCTCTGTGGTTATTTGTGTCTGTGCAGTAGTGAAATCTGCCAAAGTTGTCTCTACCACTGTTGTCTCCGCAGCTCCAGTACTGGGCTTGGCCGTGGTTCCTTGTGTCTCTGCAGTTGTGGCATCAGATCCAGTAGTGTCTGCTCTGATTGTTGTCGCACCAGCTGCAGTGGTTCCTTCGAAACGGGTTGTTTCTTTTCCTAGAGTAGTCACATCGGCCACTGTTGTCTCTACCACTGTTGTCTCAGCAGCTCCAATGGTTCGTTGCTCTGTGGTTATTTGTGTCTGTGCAGTAGTGAGATCTGCCACAGTTGTCTCAACCCCTGTTGTCTCTGCAGCTCCAGTACTTGGCTGGGCCGTGGTTCTTTGTGTCTCTCCAGAAGTGACTTCAGCCTCAGTGGTGTCTACTCTGATTGTTGTCTCACCAGCTGCAGTAGTTCCTTCGAAACGGGTTGTTTCTTTGCCTAGAGTAGTCACATCAGCCACTGTTGTCTCAGCAGCTGTAGTAGTTCGTTGCTCTGTGGTTATTTGTGTCTGTGCAGTAGTGAACTCTGCCAAAGTTGTCTCTACCACTGTTGTCTCTGCAGCTCCAGTACTTGGCTGGGCCGTGGTTCCTTCTGTCTCTGCAGTAGTGGCATCAGCCACAGTTGTCCGTGGCACTGTTTTCTCAGCAGTTCCAGTAGTTTCTGTGACTGTGGTAGTAGGTGTCTGTGCAGTAGTGAGATCTGCCACAGTTGTCTCTACCACTGTTGTCTCCGCAACTCCAGTACTTGGCTGGGCCGTGGTTCTTTGTGTCTTTCCAGGAGTGACTTCAGCCTCAGTTGTGTCTACTCTGATTGTTGTCTCACCAGCTGCAGTAGTTCCTTCGAAACGGGTTGTTTCTTTGCCTAGAGTAGTCACATCAGCCACTGTTGTCTCAGCAGCTGTAGTAGTTCGTTGCTCTGTGGTTATTTGTGTCTGTGCAGTAGTGAAATCTGCCAAAGTTGTCTCTACCACTGTTGTCTCTGCAGCTCCAGTACTTGGCTGGGCCGTGGTTCCTTCTGTCTCTGCAGTAGTGGCAACAGCCACAGTTGTCCATGGCACTGTTTTCTCAGCAGTTCCAGTAGTTTCTGTGACTGTGGTAGTAGGTGTCTGTGCAGTAGTGAGATCTGCCACAGTTGTCTCTACCACTGTTGTCTCCGCAACTCCAGTACTTGGCTGGGCCGTGGTTCTTTGTGTCTTTCCAGGAGTGACTTCAGCCTCAGTTGTGTCTACTTTCATTGTTGTCTGACCAGCTGCAGTAGTTGCTTCGAAAGAGGTTGTTTCCTTTCCTAGAGTAGTCACATCAGCCACTGTTGTCTCTACCACTGTTGTCTCAGCAGCTGTAGTGGTTCGTTGCTCTGTGGTTATTTGTGTCTGTGCAGTAGTGAGATCTGCCGGAGTTGTCTCTACCACTGTTGTCTCCGCAACTCCAGTACTGGGCTTGGCTGTGGTTCCTTGTGTCTCTGCAGTTGTGGCATCAGATACAGTAGTGTCTGCTCTGATTGTTGTCGCACCAGCTGCAGTAGTTGCTTCGACAGAGGTTGTTTCTTTTCCTAGAGTAGTCACATCGGCCACTGTTGTCTCTACCACTGTTGTCTCAGCAGCTGCAGTGGTTTGTTGCTCTGTGGTTATTTGTGTCTGTGCAGTAGTGAAATCTGCCAGAGTTGTCTCAACCCCTGTTGTCTCTGCAGCTCCAGTACTTGGCTGGGCCGTGGTTCCTTGTGTCTCTGCAGCAGTGACATCAGCCCCAGTGGTGTCTACTCTGATTGTTGTCTCAGCAGCTGCAGTAGTTCCTTGGAAAGAGGTTGCTTCTTTTCCTAGAGTAGTCACATCAGCCACTGTTGTCTCTACTGCTGTTGTCTCAGCAGATGCAGTGGTTCGTTGCTCTATGCTTATTTGTGTCTTTGCAGTAGTGAAATCTGCCACAGTTGTCTCTACCACTGTTGTCTCCGCAGCTCCAGTACTTGGCTGGGCAGTGGTTCTTTGTGTCTCTCCAGAAGTGACTTCAGCCTCAGTTGTGTCTACTTTCATTGTTGTCTGACCAGCTGCAGTAGTTGCTTCGACAGAGGTTGTTTCCTTTCCAAGAGTAGTCACATCAGCCACTGTTGTCTCAGCAGCTGTAGTGGTTCGTTGCTCTGTGGTTATTTGTGTCTGTGCAGTAGTGAAATCTGCCACAGTTGTCTCTACCACTGTTGTCTCCGCAGCTCCAGTACTGGGCTTGGCCGTGGTTCCTTGTGTCTCTGCAGTTGTGGCATCAGATCCAGTAGTGTCTGCTCTGATTGTTGTCGCACCAGCTGCAGTGGTTCCTTCGAAACGGGTTGTTTCTTTTCCTAGAGTACTCACATCGGCCACTGTTGTCTCTACTGCTGTTGTCTCAGCAGATGCAGTGGTTAGTTGCTCTGTGCTTATTTGTGTCTTTGCAGTAGTCAAATCTGCCAAAGTTGTCTCTACCACTGTTGTCTCAGCAGCTGTAGTGGTTCGTTGCTCTGTGGTTATTTGTGTCTGTGCAGTAGTGAAATCTGCCACAGTTGTCTCTACCCCTGTTGTCTCTGCAGCTCCAGTACTTGGCTGGGCCGTGGTTCCTTCTGTCTTTGCAGTAGTGGCATCAGCCACAGTTGTCCGTGGCACTGTTTTCTCAGCAGTTCCAGTAGTTTCTGTGACTGTGGTAGTAAGTGTCTGTGCAGTAGTGAGATCTGCCGGAGTTGTCTCTACCACTGTTGTCTCCGCAACTCCAGTACTTGGCTGGGCCGTCGTTCTTTGTGTCTCTCCAGAAGTGACTTCAGCCTCAGTTGTGTCTACTTTCATTGTTGTCTGAACAGCTGCAGTAGTTCCTTCGACAGGGGTTGTTTCCTTTCTTAGAGTAGTCACATCAGCCACTGTTGTCTCTACCACTGTTGTATCAGCAGCTGGGATGGTTTGTTGCCCTGTGGCTATTTGAGTCTGTGCAGTAGTAAGATCTGCCGGAGTTGTCTCTACCACTGTTGTCTCTGCAGCTCCAGTACTTGGCTGGGCCGTGGTTCTTTGTGTCTCTCCAGAAGTGACTTCAGCTTCAGTTGTGTCTACTTTCATTGTTGTCTGACCAGCTACAGTAGTTGCTTCGACAGAGGTTGTTTCCTTTCCTAGAGTAGTCACATGAGCCACTGTTGTCTCTACCACTGTTGTCTCAGCAGCTGTAGTGGTTCGTTGCTCTGTGGTTATTTGTGTCTGTGCAGTAGTGAAATCTGCCACAGTTGTCTCTAACCCTGTTGTCTCTGCAGCTCCAGTACTGGGCTTGGCCGTGGTTCCTTGTGTCTCTGCAGTTGTGGCATCAGATACAGTAGTGTCTGCTCTGATTGTTGTCGCACCAGCTGCAGTAGTTCCTTCGAAACGGGTTGTTTCTTTTCCTAGAGTAGTCACATCGGCCACTGTTGTCTCTACCACTGTTGTCTCAGCAGCTGCAGTGGTTTGTTGCTCTGTGGTTATTTGTGTCTGTGCAGTAGTGAAATCTGCCAGAGTTGTCTCCACCCCTGTTGTCTCTACAGCTCCAGTACTTGGCTGGGCCGTGGTTCCTTCTGTCTTTGCAGTAGTGGCATCAGCCACAGTTGTCCGTGGCACTGTTTTCTCAGCAGTTCCAGTAGTTTCTGTGACTGTGGTAGTAAGTGTCTGTGCAGTAGTGAGATCTGCCGGAGTTGTCTCTACCACTGTTGTCTCTGCAACTCCAGTACTTGGCTGGGCCGTGGTTCTTTGAGTCTCTCCAGAAGTGACTTCAGCCTCAGTTGTGTCTACTTTCATTGTTGTCTGAACAGCTGCAGTAGTTGCTTCGACAGGGGTTGTTTCCTTTCTTAGAGTAGTCACATCAGCCACTGTTGTCTCTACCACTGTTGTATCAGCAGCTGGGATGGTTTGTTGCCCTGTGGCTATTTGAGTCTGTGCAGTAGTGAGATCTGCCGGAGTTGTCTCTACCACTGTTGTCTCTGCAGCTCCAGTACTTGGCTGGGCCGTGGTTCTTTGTGTCTCTCCAGAAGTGACTTCAGCCTCAGTTGTGTCTACTTTCATTGTTGTCTGACCAGCTGCAGTGGTTGCTTCGACAGAGGTTGTTTCCTTTCCTAGAGTAGTCACATCAGCCACTGTTGTCTCTACCACTGTTGTCTCAGCAGCTGTAGTGGTTCGTTGCTCTGTGGTTATTTGTGTCTGTGCAGTAGTGAAATCTGCCACAGTTGTCTCTACCCCTGTTGTCTCTGCAGCTCCAGTACTGGGCTTGGCCGTGGTTCCTTGTGTCTCTGCAGTTGTGGCATCAGATACAGTAGTGCCTGCTCTGATTGTTGTCGCACCAGCTGCAGTAGTTGCTTCAAAACGGGTTGTTTCTTTTCCTAGAGTAGTCACATCGGCCACTGTTGTCTCTACCACTGTTGTCTCAGCAGCTGCAGTGGTTTGTTGCTCTGTGGTTATTTGTGTCTGTGCAGTAGTGAAATCTGCCAGAGTTGTCTCAACCCCTGTTGTCTCTGCAGCTCCAGTACTTGGCTGGGCCGTGGTTCCTTGTGTCTCTGCAGCAGTGACATCAGCCCCAGTGGTGTCTACTCTGATTGTTGTCTCAGCAACTGCAGTAGTTCCTTGGAAAGAGGTTGCTTCTTTTCCTAGAGTACTCACATCAGCCACTGTTGTCTCTACTGCTGTTGTCTCAGCAGATGCAGTGGTTCGTTGCTCTATGCTTATTTGTGTCTTTGCAGTAGTGAAATCTGCCACAGTTGTCTCTACCACTGTTGTCTCCGCAGCTCCAGTACTTGGCTGGGCCGTGGTTCTTTGTGTCTCTCCAGAAGTGACTTCAGCCTCAGTTGTGTCTACTTTCATTGTTGTCTGACCAGCTGCAGTAGTTGCTTCGACAGAGGTTGTTTCCTTTCCAAGAGTAGTCACATCAGCCACTGTTGTCTCTACCACTGTTGTCTCAGCAGCTGTAGTGGTTCGTTGCTCTGTGGTTATTTGTGTCTGTGCAGTAGTGAAATCTGCCACAGTTGTCTCTACCACTGTTGTCTCCGCAGCTCCAGTACTGGGCTTGGCTGTGGTTCCTTGTGTCTCTGCAGTTGTGGCATCAGATACAGTAGTGTCTGCTCTGATTGTTGTCGCACCAGCTGCAGTGGTTCCTTCGAAACGGGTTGTTTCTTTTCCTAGAGTAGTCACATCGGCCACTGTTGTCTCTACTGCTGTTGTCTCAGCAGATGCAGTGGTTAGTTGCTCTGTGGTTATTTGTGTCTTTGCAGTAGTCAAATCTGCCAAAGTTGTCTCTACCACTGTTGTCTCTGCAGCTCCAGTACTTGGCTGGGCCGTGGTTCCTTCTGTCTCTGCAGTAGTGGCATCAGCCACAGTTGTCCGTGGCACTGTTTTCTCAGCAGTTCCAGTAGTTTCTGTGACTGTGGTAGTAGGTGTCTGTGCAGTAGTGAGATCTGCCGGAGTTGTCTCTACCACTGTTGTCTCCGCAACTCCAGTACTTGGCTGGGCCGTGGTTCTTTGTGTCTCTCCAGGAGTGACTTCAGCCTCAGTTGTGTCTACTTTCATTGTTGTCTGAACAGCTGCAGTAGTTGCTTCGACAGGGGTTATTTCCTTTCTTAGAGTAGTCACATCAGCCACTGTTGTCTCTACCACTGTTGTCTCAGCAGCTGTAGTGGTTCGTTCCTCTGTGGTTATTTGTGTCTGTGCATTAGTGAAATCTGCCACAGTTGTCTCTACCCCTGTTGTCTCTGCAGCTCCAGTACTGGGCTTGGCCGTGGTTCCTTGTGTCTCTGCAGTTGTGGCATCAGATACAGTAGTGTCTGCTCTGATTGTTGTCGCACCAGCTGCAGTAGTTCCTTCGAAACGGGTTGTTTCTTTTCCTAGAGTAGTCACATCGGCCACTGTTGTCTCTACCAATGTTGTCTCAGCAGCTGCAGTGGTTTGTTGCTCTGTGGTTATTTGTGTCTGTGCAGTAGTGAAATCTGCCAGAGTTGTCTCCACCCCTGTTGTCTCTACAGCTCCAGTACTTGGCTGGGCCGTGGTTCCTTCTGTCTTTGCAGTAGTGGCATCAGCCACAGTTGTCCGTGGCACTGTTTTCTCAGCAGTTCCAGTAGTTTCTGTGACTGTGGTAGTAAGTGTCTGTGCAGTAGTGAGATCTGCCGGAGTTGTCTCTACCACTGTTGTCTCCGCAACTCCGGTACTTGGCTGGGCCGTCGTTCTTTGTGTCTCTCCAGAAGTGACTTCAGCCTCAGTTGTGTCTACTTTCATTGTTGTCTGAACAGCTGCAGTAGTTGCTTCGACAGGGGTTGTTTCCTTTCTTAGAGTAGTCACATCAGCCACTGTTGTCTCTACCACTGTTGTATCAGCAGCTGGGATGGTTTGTTGCCCTGTGGCTATTTGAGTCTGTGCAGTAGTGAGATCTGCCGGAGTTGTCTCTACCACTGTTGTCTCTGCAGCTCCAGTACTTGGCTGGGCCGTGGTTCTTTGTGTCTCTCCAGAAGTGACTTCAGCCTCAGTTGTGTCTACTTTCATTGTTGTCTGACCAGCTGCAGTGGTTGCTTCGACAGAGGTTGTTTCCTTTCCTAGAGTAGTCACATCAGCCACTGTTGTCTCTACCACTGTTGTCTCAGCAGCTGTAGTGGTTCGTTGCTCTGTGGTTATTTGTGTCTGTGCAGTAGTGAAATCTGCCACAGTTGTCTCTACCCCTGTTGTCTCTGCAGCTCCAGTACTGGGCTTGGCCGTGGTTCCTTGTGTCTCTGCAGTTGTGGCATCAGATACAGTAGTGCCTGCTCTGATTGTTGTCGCACCAGCTGCAGTAGTTGCTTCGCCAGAGGTTGTTTCTTTTCCTAGAGTAGTCACATCGGCCACTGTTGTCTCTACCACTGTTGTCTCAGCAGCTGCAGTGGTTTGTTGCTCTGTGGTTATTTGTGTCTGTGCAGTAGTGAAATCTGCCACAGTTGTCTCAACCCCTGTTGTCTCTGCAGCTCCAGTACTTGGCTGGGCCGTGGTTCCTTGTGTCTCTGCAGCAGTGACATCAGCCCCAGTGGTGTCTACTCTGATTGTTGTCTCAGCAGCTGCAGTAGTTCCTTGGAAAGAGGTTGCTTCTTTTCCTAGAGTAGTCACATCAGCCACTGTTGTCTCTACTGCTGTTGTCTCAGCAGATGCAGTGGTTCGTTGCTCTATGCTTATTTGTGTCTTTGCAGTAGTGAAATCTGCCACAGTTGTCTCTACCACTGTTGTCTCCGCAGCTCCAGTACTTGGCTGGGCCGTGGTTCTTTGTGTCTCTCCAGAAGTGACTTCAGCCTCAGTTGTGTCTACTTTCATTGTTGTCTGACCAGCTGCAGTAGTTGCTTCGACAGAGGTTGTTTCCTTTCCAAGAGTAGTCACATCAGCCACTGTTGTCTCAGCAGCTGTAGTGGTTCGTTGCTCTGTGGTTATTTGTGTCTGTGCAGTAGTGAAATCTGCCACAGTTGTCTCTACCACTGTTGTCTCCGCAGCTCCAGTACTGGGCTTGGCTGTGGTTCCTTGTGTCTCTGCAGTTGTGGCATCAGATACAGTAGTGTCTGCTCTGATTGTTGTCGCACCAGCTGCAGTGGTTCCTTCGAAACGGGTTGTTTCTTTTCCTAGAGTACTCACATCGGCCACTGTTGTCTCTACTGCTGTTGTCTCAGCAGATGCAGTGGTTAGTTGCTCTGTGCTTATTTGTGTCTTTGCAGTAGTCAAATCTGCCAAAGTTGTCTCTACCACTGTTGTCTCAGCAGCTGCAGTGGTTTGTTGCTCTGTGGTTATTTGTGTCTGTGCAGTAGTGAAATCTGCCAGAGTTGTCTCCACCCCTGTTGTCTCTACAGCTCCAGTACTTGGCTGGGCCGTGGTTCCTTCTGTCTTTGCAGTAGTGGCATCAGCCACAGTTGTCCGTGGCACTGTTTTCTCAGCAGTTCCAGTAGTTTCTGTGACTGTGGTAGTAAGTGTCTGTGCAGTAGTGAGATCTGCCGGAGTTGTCTCTACCACTGTTGTCTCCGCAACTCCAGTACTTGGCTGGGCCGTGGTTCTTTGTGTCTCTCCAGAAGTGACTTCAGCCTCAGTTGTGTCTACTTTCATTGTTGTCTGAACAGCTGCAGTAGTTGCTTCGACAGGGGTTGTTTCCTTTCTTAGAGTAGTCACATCAGCCACTGTTGTCTCTACCACTGTTGTATCAGCAGCTGGGATGGTTTGTTGCCCTGTGGCTATTTGAGTCTGTGCAGTAGTGAGATCTGCCGGAGTTGTCTCTACCACTGTTGTCTCTGCAGCTCCAGTACTTGGCTGGGCCGTGGTTCTTTGTGTCTCTCCAGAAGTGACTTCAGCCTCAGTTGTGTCTACTTTCATTGTTGTCTCAGCAACTGCAGTAGTTCCTTGGAAAGAGGTTGCTTCTTTTCCTAGAGTAGTCACATCAGCCACTGTTGTCTCTACTGCTGTTGTCTCAGCAGATGCAGTGGTTCGTTCCTCTGTGGTTATTTGTGTCTGTGCATTAGTGAAATCTGCCACAGTTGTCTCTACCACTGTTGTCTCCGCAGCTCCAGTACTTGGCTGGGCCGTGGTTCTTTGTGTCTCTCCAGAAGTGACTTCAGCCTCAGTTGTGTCTACTTTCATTGTTGTCTGACCAGCTGCAGTAGTTGCTTCGACAGAGGTTGTTTCCTTTCCAAGAGTAGTCACATCAGCCACTGTTGTCTCAGCAGCTGTAGTGGTTCGTTGCTCTGTGGTTATTTGTGTCTGTGCAGTAGTGAAATCTGCCACAGTTGTCTCTACCACTGTTGTCTCCGCAGCTCCAGTACTTGGCTTGGCCGTGGTTCCTTGTGTCTCTGCAGTTGTGACATCAGATACAGTAGTGTCTGCTCTGATTGTTGTCGCACCAGCTGCAGTAGTTCCTTCGAAACGGGTTGTATCTTTTCCTAGAGTAGTCACATCGGCCACTGTTGTCTCTACCACTGTTGTCTCAGCAGCTGCAGTGGTTTGTTGCTCTGTGGTTATTTGTGTCTGTGCAGTAGTGATATCTGCCAGAGTTGTCTCCACCCCTGTTGTCTCTACAGCTCCAGTACTTGGCTGGGCCGTGGTTCCTTCTGTCTTTGCAGTAGTGGCATCAGCCACAGTTGTCCGTGGCACTGTTTTCTCAGCAGTTCCAGTAGTTTCTGTGACTGTGGTAGTAAGTGTCTGTGCAGTAGTGAGATCTGCCGGAGTTGTCTCTACCACTGTTGTCTCCGCAACTCCAGTACTTGGCTGGGCCGTGGTTCTTTGTGTCTCTCCAGAAGTGACTTCAGCCTCAGTTGTGTCTACTTTCATTGTTGTCTGAACAGCTGCAGTAGTTGCTTCGACAGGGGTTGTTTCCTTTCTTAGAGTAGTCACATCAGCCACTGTTGTCTCTACCACTGTTGTATCAGCAGCTGGGATGGTTTGTTGCCCTGTGGCTATTTGAGTCTGTGCAGTAGTGAGATCTGCCGGAGTTGTCTCTACCACTGTTGTCTCTGCAGCTCCAGTACTTGGCTGGGCCGTGGTTCTTTGTGTCTCTCGAGGAGTGACTTCAGCCTCAGTTGTGTCTACTTTCATTGTTGTCTGACCAGCTGCAGTGGTTGCTTCGACAGAGGTTGTTTCCTTTCCTAGAGTAGTCACATCAGCCACTGTTGTCTCTACCACTGTTGTCTCAGCAGCTGTAGTGGTTCGTTGCTCTGTGGTTATTTGTGTCTGTGCAGTAGTGAAATCTGCCACAGTTGTCTCTACCCCTGTTGTCTCTGCAGCTCCAGTACTGGGCTTGGCCGTGGTTCCTTGTGTCTCTGCAGTTGTGGCATCAGATACAGTAGTGCCTGCTCTGATTGTTGTCGCACCAGCTGCAGTAGTTGCTTCGAAACGGGTTGTTTCTTTTCCTAGAGTAGTCACATCGGCCACTGTTGTCTCTACCACTGTTGTCTCAGCAGCTGCAGTGGTTTGTTGCTCTGTGGTTATTTGTGTCTGTGCAGTAGTGAAATCTGCCAGAGTTGTCTCAACCCCTGTTGTCTCTGCAGCTCCAGTACTTGGCTGGGCCGTGGTTCCTTGTGTCTCTGCAGCAGTGACATCAGCCCCAGTGGTGTCTACTCTGATTGTTGTCTCAGCAACTGCAGTAGTTCCTTGGAAAGAGGTTGCTTCTTTTCCTAGAGTAGTCACATCAGCCACTGTTGTCTCTACTGCTGTTGTCTCAGCAGATGCAGTGGTTCGTTGCTCTATGCTTATTTGTGTCTTTGCAGTAGTGAAATCTGCCACAGTTGTCTCTGCCACGGTTGTCTCCGCAGCTCCAGTACTTGGCTGGGCCGTGGTTCTTTGTGTCTCTCCAGAAGTGACTTCAGCCTCAGTTGTGTCTACTTTCATTGTTGTCTGACCAGCTGCAGTAGTTGCTTCGACAGAGGTTGTTTCCTTTCCAAGAGTAGTCACATCAGCCACTGTTGTCTCAGCAGCTGTAGTGGTTCGTTGCTCTGTGGTTATTTGTGTCTGTGCAGTAGTGAAATCTGCCACAGTTGTCTCTACCACTGTTGTCTCCGCAGCTCCAGTACTGGGCTTGGCTGTGGTTCCTTGTGTCTCTGCAGTTGTGGCATCAGATACAGTAGTGTCTGCTCTGATTGTTGTCGCACCAGCTGCAGTGGTTCCTTCGAAACGGGTTGTTTCTTTTCCTAGAGTACTCACATCGGCCACTGTTGTCTCTACTGCTGTTGTCTCAGCAGATGCAGTGGTTAGTTGCTCTGTGCTTATTTGTGTCTTTGCAGTAGTCAAATCTGCCAAAGTTGTCTCTACCACTGTTGTCTCTGCAGCTCCAGTACTTGGCTGGGCCGTGGTTCCTTCTGTCTCTGCAGTAGTGGCATCAGCCACAGTTGTCCGTGGCACTGTTTTCTCAGCAGTTCCAGTAGTTTCTGTGACTGTGGTAGTAGGTGTCTGTGCAGTAGTGAGATCTGCCGGAGTTGTCTCTACCACTGTTGTCTCCGCAACTCCAGTACTTGGCTGGGCCGTGGTTCTTTGTGTCTCTCCAGGAGTGACTTCAGCCTCAGTTGTGTCTACTTTCATTGTTGTCTGACCAGCTGCAGTAGTTGCTTCGACAGAGGTTGTTTCCTTTCCTAGAGTAGTCACATCAGCCACTGTTGTCTCTACCACTGTTGTCTCCGCAGCCGTAGTGGTTCGTTGCTCTGTGGTTATTTGTGTCTGTGCAGTAGTGAAATCTGCCACAGTTGTCTCAACCCCTGTTGTCTCTGCAGCTCCAGTACTTGGCTTGGCCGTGGTTCCTTGTGTCTCTGCAGTTGTGACATCAGACCCAGTGGTGTCTACTCTGATTGTTGTCTCACCAGCTGCAGTAGTTCCTTCGAAACGGGTTGTTTCTTTGCCTAGAGTAGTCACATCAGCCACTGTTGTCTCTACCACTGTTGTCTCAGCAGCTGCAATGGTTCGTTTCTCTGTGGTTATTTGTGTCTGTGCAGTAGTGAGATCTGCCACAGTTGTCTCCACCCCTGTTGTCTCTACAGCTCCAGTACTTGGCTGGGCCATGGTTCCTTCTGTCTTTGCAGTAGTGGCATCAGCCACAGTTGACCGTGGCACTGTTTTCTCAGCAGTTCCAGTAGTTTCTGTGACTGTGGTAGTAAGTGTCTGTGCAGTAGTGAGATCTGCCGGAGTTGTCTCTACCACTGTTGTCTCCGCAACTCCAGTACTTGGCTGGGCCGTGGTTCTTTGTGTCTCTCCAGAAGTGACATCAGCCCCAGTGGTGTTTACTCTGATTGTTGTCTCAGCAGCTGCAGTAGTTCCTTGGAAAGAGGTTGCTTCTTTTCCTAGAGTAGTCACATCAGCCACTGTTGTCTCTACTGCTGTTGTCTCAGCAGATGCAGTGGTTCGTTGCTCTATGCTTATTTGTGTCTTTGCAGTAGTGAAATCTGCCACAGTTGTCTCTACCACTGTTGTCTCCGCAGCTCCAGTACTTGGCTGGGCCGTGGTTCTTTGTGTCTTTCCAGAAGTGACTTCAGCCTCAGTTGTGTCTTCTTTCATTGTTGTCTGACCAGCTGCAGTAGTTGCTTTGACAGAGGTTGTTTCCTTTCCTAGAGTAGTCACATCAGCCACTGTTGTCTCAGCAGCTGTAGTGGTTCGTTGCTCTGTGGTTATTTGTGTCTGTGCAGTAGTGAAATCTGCCACAGTTGTCTCTACCACTGTTGTCTCCGCAGCTCCAGTACTGGGCTTGGCTGTGGTTCCTTGTGTCTCTGCAGTTGTGGCATCAGATACAGTAGTGTCTGCTCTGATTGTTGTCGCACCAGCTGCAGTGGTTCCTTCGAAACGGGTTGTTTCTTTTCCTAGAGTAGTCACATCGGCCACTGTTGTCTCTACTGCTGTTGTCTCAGCAGATGCAGTGGTTCGTTGCTCTGTGCTTATTTTTGTCTTTGCAGTAGTCAAATCTGCCACAGTTGTCTCTACCACTGTTGTCTCCGCAACTCCAGTACTTGGCTGGACCGTTGTTCCTTCTGTCTCTGCAGTTGTGGCATCAACCTCAGTTGTGTCTACTTTCATTTTTGTCTGAACAGCTGCAGTAGTTGCTTCGACAGGGGTTGTTTCCTTTCTTAGAGTAGTCACATCAGCCACTGTTGTCTCTACCACTGTTGTATCAGCAGCTGGGATGGTTTGTTGCCCTGTGGCTATTTGAGTCTGTGCAGTAGTGAGATCTGCCACAGTTGTCTCTACCACTGTTGTCTCCGCAGCTCCAGTACTTGGCTGGGCCGTGGTTCTTTGTGTCTTTCCAGAAGTGACTTTAGCCTCAGTTGTGTCTTCTTTCATTGTTGTCTGACCAGCTGCAGTAGTTGCTTCGACAGAGGTTGTTTCCTTTCCTAGAGTAGTCACATCAGCCACTGTTGTCTCTACCACTGTTGTATCAGCAGCTGGGATGGTTTGTTGCCCTGTGGCTATTTGAGTCTCTGCAGTAGTGAGATCTGCCGGAGTTGTCTCTACCACTGTTGTCTCTGCAGCTCCAGTACTTGGCTGGGCCGTGGTTCTTTGTGTCTCTCCAGAAGTGACTTCAGCTTCAGTTGTGTCTACTTTCATTGTTGTCTCTACCACTGTTGTCTCAGCAGATGCAGTGGTTCGTTGCTCTGTGCTTATTTGTGTCTTTGCAGTAGTCAAATCTGCCGGAGTTGTCTCTACCACTGTTGTCTCTGCAGCTCCAGTACTGGGCTTGGCCGTGGTTCCTTGTGTCTCTGCAGTTGTGGCATCAGATACAGTAGTGTCTGCTCTGATTGTTGTCGCACCAGCTGCAGTAGTTCCTTCGAAACGGGTTGTTTCTTTTCCTAGAGTAGTCACATCGGCCACTGTTGTCTCTACCACTGTTGTCTCAGCAGCTGCAGTGGTTTGTTGCTCTGTGGTTATTTGTGTCTGTGCAGTAGTGAAATCTGCCAGAGTTGTCTCAACCCCTGTTGTCTCTGCAGCTCCAGTACTTGGCTTGGCCGTGGTTCCTTGTGTCTCTGCAGCAGTGACATCAGCCCCAGTGGTGTCTACTCTGATTGTTGTCTCAGCAGCTGCAGTAGTTCCTTGGAAAGAGGTTGCTTCTTTTCCTAGAGTAGTCACATCAGCCACTGTTGTCTCTACTGCTGTTGTCTCAGCAGATGCAGTGGTTCGTTGCTCTATGCTTATTTGTGTCTGTGCAGTAGTGAGATCTGCCACAGTTGTCTCTACCACTGTTGTCTCCGCAGCTCCAGTACTTGGCTGGGCCGTGGTTCTTTGTGTCTTTCCAGAAGTGACTTTAGCCTCAGTTGTGTCTTCTTTCATTGTTGTCTGACCAGCTGCAGTAGTTGCTTCGACAGAGGTTGTTTCCTTTCCTAGAGTAGTCACATCAGCCACTGTTGTCTCAGCAGCTGTAGTGGTTCGTTGCTCTGTGGTTATTTGTGTCTGTGCAGTAGTGAAATCTGCCACAGTTGTCTCTACCACTGTTGTCTCCGCAGCTCCAGTACTGGGCTTGGCTGTGGTTCCTTGTGTCTCTGCAGTTGTGGCATCAGATACAGTAGTGTCTGCTCTGATTGTTGTCGCACCAGCTGCAGTGGTTCCTTCGAAACGGGTTGTTTCTTTTCCTAGAGTAGTCACATCGGCCACTGTTGTCTCTACTGCTGTTGTCTCAGCAGATGCAGTGGTTCGTTGCTCTGTGCTTATTTGTGTCTTTGCAGTAGTCAAATCTGCCAAAGTTGTCTCTACCACTGTTGTCTCCGCAACTCCAGTACTTGGCTGGACCGTTGTTCCTTCTGTCTCTGCAGTTGTGGCATCAGCCTCAGTTGTGTCTATTTTCATTTTTGTCTGAACAGCTGCAGTAGTTGCTTCGACAGGGGTTGTTTCCTTTCTTACAGTAGTCACATCAACCATTGTTGTCTCTACCACTGTTGTATCAGCAGCTGGGGTGGTTTGTTGCCCTGTGGCTATTTGAGTTTGTGCAGTAGTGAGATCTGCCGGAGTTGTCTCTACCACTGTTGTCTCTGCAACTCCAGTACTTGGCTGGGCCGTGGTTCTTTGTGTCTCTCCAGAAGTGACTTCAGCCTCAGTTGTGTCTACTTTCATTGTTGTCTCAGCAGCTGCAGTAGTTCCTTCGACAGAGGTTGCTTCTTTTCCTAGAGTAGTCACATCAGCCACTGTTGTCTCTACCACTGTTGTCTCAGCAGATGCAGTGGTTCGTTGCTCTGTGCTTATTTGTGTCTTTGCAGTAGTCAAATCTGCCGGAGTTGTCTCTACCACTGTTGTCTCTGCAACTCCAGTACTTGGCTGGGCCGTGGTTCTTTGTGTCTCTCCAGAAGTGACTTCAGCCTCAGTTGTGTCTACTTTCATTGTTGTCTGACCAGCTGCAGTAGTTGCTTCGACAGAGGTTGTTTCCTTTCCTAGAGTAGTCACATGAGCCACTGTTGTCTGTACCACTGTTGTCTCAGCAGCTGTAGTGGTTCGTTGCTCTGTGGTTATTTGTGTCTGTGCAGTAGTGAAATCTGCCACAGTTGTCTCTACCCCTGTTGTCTCTGCAGCTCCAGTACTTGGCTTGGCCGTGGTTCCTTGTGTCTCTGCAGCAGTGACATCAGCCCCAGTGGTGTCTACTCTGATTGTTGTCTCAGCAGCTGCAGTAGTTCCTTCGACAGAGGTTGCTTCTTTTCCTAGAGTAGTCACATCAGCCACTGTTGTCTCTACCACTGTTGTCTCAGCAGATGCAGTGGTTCGTTGCTCTGTGCTTATTTGTGTCTTTGCAGTAGTCAAATCTGCCGGAGTTGTCTCTACCACTGTTGTCTCCAAAGCTCCAGTACTTGGCTGGACCGTGGTTCCTTCTGTCTCTGCAGTTGTGGCATCAGCCTCAGTTGTGTTTACTTTCATTTTTGTCTGAACAGCTGCAGTAGTTGCTTCGACAGGGGTTGTTTCCTTTCTTAGAGTAGTCACATCAACCACTGTTGTCTCTACCACTGTTGTATCAGCAGCTGGGGTGGTTTGTTGCCCTGTGGCTATTTGAGTCTGTGCAGTAGTGAGATCTGCCGGAGTTGTCTCTACCACCGTTGTCTCTGCAACTCCAGTACTTGGCTGGGCCTTGGTTCTTTGTGTCTCTCCAGTAGTGACTTCAGCCTCAGTTGTGTCTACTTTCATTGTTGTCTGACCAGCTGCAGTAGTTGCTTCGACAGGGGTTGTTTCTTTGCCTAGAGTAGTCACATCAGCCACTGTTGTCTCTACCACTGTTGTCTCAGCAGCTGTAGTGGTTCGTTGCTCTGTGGTTATTTGTGTCTGTGCAGTAGTGAAATCTGCCACAGTTGTCTCTACCACTGTTGTCTCCCCAGCTCCAGTACTGGGCTTGGCCGTGGTTCTTTGTGTCTCTGCAGTTGTGGCATCAGATACAGTAGTGTCTACTTTCATTGTTGTCTGACCAGCTGCAGTGGTTCCTTCGAAACGGGTTGTTTCTTTTCCTAGAGTAGTCACATCGGCCACTGTTGTCTCTACCACTGTTGTCTCAGCAGCTCCAGCACTTGGTTTGACCGTGGTTCGTTTTCTCTCTGCAGTTGTGGCATCAGATAGAGTAGTGTCTACTCTGACTGTTGTCTCACCAGGTGCAGTAGTTCCTTCGAAACGGGTTGTTTCTTTGCCTAGAGTAGTCACATCAGCCACTGTTGTCTCTACCACTGTTGTCTCAGCAGATGCAATGGTTCGTTGCTCTGTGGTTATTTGTGTCTGTGCAGTAGTGAGATCTGCCACAATTGTCTCTGCCACTGTTGTCTCAGCAGCTGCAGTGGTTCGTTGCTCTGTGGCAATTTGTGTCTGTAAAATCTGCCACAGTTGTCTCTACCACTGTTGTCTCAGCAGCTGCAGTGGTTTGTTGCTCTGTGGTTATTTGTGTCTCTGCAGTAGTGGAATTAGCCACAGTAGTGTCTACTCTGATTGTTGTCTCAACAGCTGCAGTGGTTCCTTCAAAACGGATTGTTTCTTTTCCTAGAGTAGTCACATCAGGCACTGTTGTCTCTACCACTGTTGTCTCAGCAGCTGCAGTGGTTCGTTGCTCTGTGGTTATGTGTGTCTGTGCAGTAGTGAGATCTGCCACAGTTGTCTCTACCACTGTTGTCTCCCCAGCTCCAGTACTTGGCTTAGCCGTGGTTTTTTGTGTCTCTGCAGTAGTGGCATTAGCCACAGTAGTGTCTACTCTGATTGTTGTCTCAACAGCTGCAGTAGTTCCTTTGAAAGGGGTTGTTTCTTTCCCTGGAGTACTTACATCAGCCACTGTTGTCTCTACCACTGTTGTCTCAGCAGCTGAAGTGGTTCGCTGCTCTGTGGTTATTTGTGTTTGTGCAGTAGTGAGACCTGCCACAGTTGTCTCTACCACTGTTGTCTCTGCAGCTGCAGTACTTGGCTTGGCCGAAGTTCTTTGTGTCTCTGCAGTAGTTACATCAGCTACTTTTGTCTGTACCACGGTTGTCTCAGCAGGTACAGTAGTTGCTGTGATTGTGGTTGTTAGTGTCTGTGCAGTAGTGAGACCTGCCGCAGTTGTCTCTATTACTGTTGTCTCCACAGCTCCAGTGGTTGGCGGGGTCGTGGATGTTAATGTCTTTGCAGTAGTTATATCAGCAACTGTTGTCTCTACCACTGTTTTCTGAGCAGCAGCCGTAGTTGGTTGATCTGTGGTTGTTTGTTTCTCTCTAGTAGTGACATTAGAAATAGTTGTCTCTACAGCTGTCGTTGTCTCCACAACCTCAGTTGTTAGTCGCCCTGTGGTGGTTACTTTCTCGGTAGAAGTGATATCAGCCACAGTTGTCTCAGCGGCTGTAGTAGTTGCTTCCGCTACGGTGGTTTCTGTCTCTGTACTAGTAATATCAGCCACTGTTGTCTCTAGCGTCTCTGCAGTTTTTGGTTGATTTGTGGTTGTTTGTGTCTCTATGGATGTTAGATTAGCTGCAGTTGTCTGTACCTGTGCTGTTGATTCGACAACTGCAGCAGTTGGTTGGGCTGTGGTTATTTGCGTCTGTGTAGTAGCTCTCTCCACTGTTGTTATTTCAGCAGCTACAGCTGTTGGTACAACTGTTTCTGTTTGAGTCTCTGTAGCAGTGGCAACAGTTAAAGTTGTCTCTAACTCTGTAGCTGTGACAGCCAATGTAGATGTGTCAGTAGAGTATCCTGAAAGAAAAAAATACAATTTGAAGGGTAAATCTTTGATCAAGTGCAGTGCAGTTTTTACTGGTTTAAAGTATATTTCAGAGCTCATTTTGTCCCTTTTTGGTGATGATGGTAGTTTGCAATGGGAGAATCAGTCACATACAAGATAAACGATTTCAGTGATGGATTTGTTAATCTGATTAAAAGGGTAGGGATGTCTCTTTTGACAATGTGCCCTAAATAAGCATAATCGAAATGCTCCCTTAAGACTAGAAACAGTCAAGTTGGCTTGAACAACAAACTGGGAGAGCAACTATTGTTGCAGTCATCAAGTTCTAATGAGACCAATTCAGGTCTTTTGCTTCGAGCTCAGTTGCATTGTTAAGCAGCATTCTTACATCATGCACCAATGTATGATTTGATGCATATAACCACTCATGTGCAAAACATACGCTGAAGTAACACATCCTCTCTAAGATTTTAGCTAGTCCGTCCCCCTTTTGTCTCCTTTTCGTCTCTCTTTGTAAGAATCTTAAATCCCTGATAATTTGTTGCAATGTAAGCACAGTCGCTGCTAGCACAGCTCTTAATTATTTCTTGACTAATAACTGTGAGAGCAAAGCAGAGAATACTACGAAGTATTGTTTTATATCATGAGTAGGAAAATAAAAGAAACATCGGAATTCAGGAATCTGTTCTTTACAACAGTATTTGTTATAAAAGTGTTCTTTATTATGAAAGTCAACTGTGATAATAACCAAAACAGTGTCATCCGATGAGTGTACGTACAGTGTGGGCATAATCTTCAAAATGGCGATTATTTCTATTATTGATCATCTCTAGTGAGAGATATCTTCAAAAGTCATGAATATTAAGCCATAATAAATTTACATGAAAATGACATATGACTAAACGAGGTTAAATTTGATGTATGTCTAAACCCATGAGAAGTGAGTTTTTGGGTGAAGTGAGAGTATGGTTCCTGTGGCAGTTTAATTTCTGGTCTGCAACCATAGCAAAGCGCACAGAAGATCATACACAATATATACTGTAGGACAAGCAGATACGCACGATTATGGTACATTATTGTGTATGGAATTCAACTAGTGCGTTAGATTCGGTAACGCAGATCAATAAGATGAAGTTGCAGCCGCAGTAAATTACAGTGTATTGAACGCACTGCTCGAACTGCTCATCCAATCCTTTTGTTACACATCTTTGCAGCTAATTCTTTCTGGTTTGTATTTTTAGGAATAAGCACGGTTTCGCAAGAGTCAAACGGCTACCTGTTTCTTGAAATCTCAGTCACCGAAGCGAATTAACTGATGCAACACCATTTTGCAACAGAAACCTATCTATGTCCTCTGGAAACATACGGGAATCGTCAGATGAAGAACCAGACTGCAATCTTTTATGCATGGAGCCTCATTCCCAGCACTTTGGTGTTGTTTAAAGCAGTTTCATTTGTCTGAAAAACGGATCCGACAAGTGGAACCTTAACATTCCAAAGCACAGAAGGTGCATAAATTTCACTTTCCTCGAGCCGACTTTCGATCAGCGAACTTATCCAAGGGGGGTGGGCAAATTCAAAAGCGAACGCGTCTTTGGGGTCATTCAAAATGATGCTTTGGAGAGATAAATCAAAAGTCTTACTCACGGTCCTTGCTTTTATTTGCTGGTATCGTTTTTGTATGGTTTTTGTTTTATATTCGATAAATAAATATATCGAATACTTTCTTTCCTACTCACCCATTCTTTGTAAAAAAAAAAAACCCAAAACGAAACAAAAAACCCTACAATTTTCCGTCTCGAGGAAGTTCCCCTGCTGGATACACCACTGCTATAGTGGCTTTTGCGACTGAAAAAAATATTACGTGGTCTGAAGAAGTGAAGAATTTGACATAAAAGCAACAGATGGAAAGGGTTGCTGCTGACAAGCTGGGCTCAATTCATTCCCTTTGCAATCAATTTCAAACTGTCACTATTCAAATCAGCTTTCAGTGACAAATATATCTCTTCTTGTTGCTGTGGAAATTAAGTTAAAGTTCAGAACAGATTCCGCCAAGACTTGGGGCTGTGTGGGGACTGTACTTTCTTTCAGTGTGCGTTCAATTTACTTTCTTTATCCAACGAAATTCCTCTAATGTTGTTTACCATGAAGCCACAGAGTTTTGTATGGGGAAATTCCACATGAAAACGAACGAGAAATTAACCTTTAATATGGCATTGAAACCGTGACTTTTGCAGCATAAGTGATTCATACGCAATGAATAAATACAGGTTGAAAGCGGATATTACAATGTACATTCCAACTTTCTCTACAACAGAAAATTCAGTTGGTTGGCCTGCAGACATCAAAGGCTTCTTCAATGTCACACCCAAGACCCCAACATACGGGGGCTTACGTCCCCTGGAATGAAGGCATCCCCCCTCACACACACACATACATATTTTGATTCGGTGCTGCGAAAATAGAACTTATCAGATTTCCTCAAATAAGTAAAATCTATTCATTAGCATTGAAAAGGAGCAAATGGAGGAAAGGGTATAAATGCGTTGCTTATGTACGGTAAGGTTGTACATCTGTATCACAATGAGTGCCTCCAGTGACATAAAAGTACCACAGCACCTCCCATTTCAAAATTTCCATGGCCGGGCAAGTTTTGCATTACGTCATCTGCCATTCCCCCATATCCAGCACAAATTTACACCACCACCAGTTTTTTCAGTATAGGCTATTGAAGCATTAAACATCCGCATCGTAACGATTTCCAATTTTTGGGATTCAGAAATGATTCCTCCCCATCG
Organism: Acanthaster planci; assembly: GCF_054643075.1. Classification (NCBI taxonomy): domain Eukaryota; kingdom Metazoa; phylum Echinodermata; class Asteroidea; order Valvatida; family Acanthasteridae; genus Acanthaster; species Acanthaster planci. The sequence goes on along the minus strand of NC_141787.1, from coordinate 11,018,521 downwards.
GGACGACTGAAATGCAGATAAAAATCAGAGTGTCCGATACCCTAGAGCGAGATTCGCGCGCTCCAGTCGCCACACTAGATTGAAAGATTTGCTTGGGTTGCGCCATCCACGTTTTTGTATGGAGAACCAGAACTAGACAACCTCCTTTTCTGCTGGTAGATGTTCATGCCTTTAGAATTCGCCTCAACTGTTTTCAAAAAGCTCAATTTTCTGCTGGCAGAAATTTGCATTTTACTTTGACGACTCTCGCGGCGCCCCAAAAGTGGACAACTAGAAACTTAAAATATCCATCAGACAAAATTAATGTGGTGGTCTAAACGTGGACAACCCAGTTTTCGTATTTCATGCCAGTATATTTTTAGGTTTTTAGATTTCGTGCAGAGTATTTTTAAAAATAGTTTTTTTCTGACAGAAATGTGCGTTTTATTTTGACGACTGTCACGGCGCCCCAAAATGGGACAAATGACAACTTTAAATTCTAAAAGTGGACAACCCAATTTTCTCATAAACTACTTGTAAAATATTTGTTTTCAAAAAATGGATTTTCTGCCAGCAGAAATTGGATTCTCCTTGTAATTGGATTCTCTCTCGCAGCGTCCAAAATCTGGCCAACTGGAAACTCAAAACGAACATTGCACCCCTTCGTTCAATATTGAACGGTCTTCAGACGTCTCAACATCGCATTAGAAAATTCGTTCAGAAACTTTTCCGAACATGCAAGTTGCGAAGCGGCCCAGTAAGCCTGTTATGAGTTGAATTTGAATGATATCTGGTACACTGAGTTCTTTAAATTCACGTGAGCATACACTGCAGAACCTCTAGTATTAAAAGCAACTCCTTTTGGTGTTATCAAATGACCACTCCAAATTTTGTTACTGTAATTTGCTGGTGTTATTTTATACTCCTACAAGTGTTACAATGCACGAGAGGGTGTCAAAATTAACATCAACAGTTTCTAAATAACACCGAAGATTTTAACGACAGTGAAAAGCGTTGGAAAGATCCTCTGCAACATATCGGGCGTCTGAATGTTTCATTTTTGTGATTGGCAGTTTTTTAGACGTACATAAAATTGTGAAGCTGCTAGGGGCCAACAGGAGCACTTCCAAAATGACACCACCCCCTACCCCAAAAATTCACTCTGTTGCTCTTATGTCATTTATATTTCTTCCCAAACCGGGTGTTGGGCGGTACAACGATGGGCTACCAATTACGCCGCTTTGCAATTACAAAAACCTGAAAATGATGAATTGGGTTGTCCAGTTTCGACCATCATATTAATTTGGGCCCTGTTTGAATTGTGAAGTTTCTAACATAAAAATGAGAAATGTGGTTTTTCCTCTTTTGGGTCCTCAATACTTGATGGTGTCACGTGGCACTCAGAAGTAGATGATTAGCGACGGATCTGAGTATAGCAGTGTAAATGAGAGGTAGATTATCAGAACAAGTTAAACTGTAGTGGGAGGTAGGTATATATCGTTCACCTTTTGAAGGAAGATGGGTTATTGAATCATCCCCAACTTTTTCTTGGTGGGAAAAAACATAGGATGGATTCTTAAGAATCTTTCAGACTTCCAGGAGCCAAAATGTATTCTATATCAGTCAACAGGACAGCACAATTATTTTTTTTAATATCCATAAAAGCCGTTTTGATGTATGGTTTTTCAGGATATTACACCTGTGCATATGTATCATGAACATCGCCCTCTAGTGTGTCATGGTGTAAGCACCCCCATCCTCCCTCCACCCATCCACCTTACAAATTTCCATGGCCGGGTAAGTCATCCCCTCCAAAAATAAAGGACCCATTCTCCAGTTCCTGGCACAAATTTACGCCACAATCCGAATTTGCACGCACGCAAGATACAGTACCGAATTTAATATTAAATATCAATTATAATGCTGCTGAAAAATTCGATGGAACCTTGGGTGGAAACGGCACACTGCCGTGTAGCTGGTATCAGACGATATTAGTGCCACCATTTGTAAGTCTGACCTCATTGAGAGCTTCGTAAATGAATATTTTAGTAGAAGGGTTTGGGCCCAAGTCGTCTTAGTTATGATAACCGGAATGGAAAATACCAACCGGCCCACGAGCCACAAAATGCTCTAATAGCAGAAAATTTGACAGCTTACACATCGTGATTCGGTCCATGCAGGCAATTTTGGATCTATTTAATACCGGCCTTCAAACCTAAATGCAAACCACACATTTTCTGCTCAAGTAAACGGCTGCGACACTTAAAAGAGTCTGATCTTCCCATCAGATGCAGCCTATGGATACGTGGGTGCCAAGTCGCAAAAACTAAAATATTAAAGGGGACTCGACACGTTATTAAGGGACAACGTAGCCAGGTAAGCATATTTCGGACAACACCTCTGACCAGACCTTGTGAGCATGTGCAATTTAACGGCGAACGTCATTTTATTAGACCTATTTCCAAATACTGCAGTTGATATTGGTTGTTTTTGGAATTGTACTAGTTCAGTATTTTTCAAAGTTTCTGTTTACAAGTATATGCGCACAAAAAAGATACGATCTTGCGCACGTGTTACATGTAAATGTTCAAAATATCCAGAGGCTATTGCTTTCAGCTATTCAAGGCTGAAAACATTTAAGAAAATATTTAATTTCCACACTGTCCACGGGCAAAAACAGTAACCATCGCAGTTTCACAGACCAGACAAACAAAATTTGACACAGAGGTGCAAGAAATAAAGTCTACAAACATGCGAACATTACTCACCAAAGTTGGAAAGTAATAAAGACAAAAATACTGCCAATGGCGTGTAAAAACAAAAACAAAAAACAAAAAAACCCGACAAACACAACAGCAAGGGCGTTCCCAGGCCAAGCACGGAACATAGGAATACGAAAACGTGGCCAACAGGAAAACGTATTTAATTGCAGGTAGAACAAAATTAAGAAACAAAATTATCCCAGAAACACAGAAATTTGACAGAAGTATACATCATAAAATATTCTCAACAAGAACTGGAGAATGAACTCGAAGTTTCCCCTTTCTCCCCTTTCTCCATCTGTGTGCTCCCCCATAATACTGAAAAGGAGTATGGCAGTGATGTGGACGGTAAGAGGTCAAAGTGTATGTGCACCGTTAACAAAACATGGCAGACAGCGTAATGTAAAGAACAACATCGTCACCAATAGGGATTCCATTTGTTAGCCAATTCGACGAGTATTTTACGCAGTTTCTGATTCCAGAACATGAGGCATGTGGAGCTGCATCCTCCCCTCCATCCAATGGGGTCACGCAAATGTTTCAAAAAGGCGTGGAATATGAAGTGCAAGAATTCTACGGATCTCAAGCGCCCCGAAAATTGCGTCGAGCTTCGCAGCCAGGTTCGACACAACTTAAAGAAAACACCTGACCCAAATGTTTCACGGGAGGATGATAATCATGCAAACTACGGCCTCTAAAGCAGGTAGTTGCCAGACGAATATCGTTTAATAGCGTACAAAAAACGTGAACATGGAGAACAGTAGTGTTCTTTTAGTAACGCAATACACAACAGCTTATGTCAACTGTTATTGCCATTCTACTAGTTCAGCAATTTTCAACTTCCCTGTGCACAAGTACGCGCACATACACCATACAACCTTATACAACCTTGTTTGTAAGTAGCCGCAGATAATGTTACTGTCATGTATTTCAAAGGGCTGAAAAAGTTTTAAGAAAAATTGACAGAAGTTTTTCCTGACTACTTTATTTCCTTGAATTTCGAATGAAATTTCAAAAACTTACCAAACACAACTATCCGTGTGAAGATTTAAGGTGCCTGGATATTCAAAATTTCAATTTCTAAGTGACATGTAAATGGTATTAGGCTACCATTTGCACCAAAGCGACTTAAAGGCTGTAGTAAGAGACAAACGCACCGCACTTAAGAAACCAACTGCCGGCGAGTTCACTTTCCATGTCTAGTGGGATCAACACGTAAGTTTCTTACTGTTTACCATGTTTTTACTTGAGAATAGAAAGTATGTATTTAGTCTGGTACACCTGAGGCGGTCATACTTTAAGCTACTATCACCTAACTCATGCAGCCTCCGGGAGCTGCAACAGCTAAATGTCCATGCTATAACTTACATGTAATACATTGCATTAAGTAATTGAAAATATGCTATAACTTACATGTAATACATTGCATAACTTACATGTAATACATTGCATTAAGTAATTGAAAATATTGAGAAGTCCTGCCAATGTCGAGGACACGTGTTAACATTAAACTTACCCTTTCCGGAGAATATTAAAAGAAAACGATTTTGTGTAAAGAGTACCCTTTCCACAGACTGCTGTAGAGCAGCAAGCTTCCAGAACCCTCACACGGTCTGCCCGAGGGGATTTTAAATGGAGTCGTCCTATCAGATTCGATAACGTTTGGAAGAATCATTCCTCATTGAAAGCAGAGACACTTATGTCGGAATTTTTACCATTATGTTCCTCAAGCAATATTTTGGAATGTCTCCTGGAAATGGGTAAAAACGAAATTCGTTAACCATTCACTTCCAGGAGTATCGTTCCTAGGTCTCCTTGTTCATGAACATTTATTTTCAATACGGCCACTTCACAATAGTGCGCCACCAAGAGTTTGAAACGCGTTGGCCAATCACACTGCGCAAAATCTGTCGACCAAGTGCTAGTTTGGAAAGGGTTGACAGATATCGCTCATTTTGATTGGCCAACGCGTTGCAAATTCTTGGTGGATCTTAAGGATCTCACTTCTTTTTTAGATTCCAAATCCAGTGAATATTTTAAAGAGCGAATGAATTTTATATATGCAAAGTAATCTCTTGGATTGAATGAATGAACTTTTAAACTTCGAAATTCTTTAAATATATAACAAAAAATTACAATGTTAACATTTTGTCGAAATTTAGACATTTTTTACAAGGTAATGGCTTATTTATTTACGGAAAATCTCACTTTATCCGAATTAAGAAGTCATCTGAATTGAGAAATTATCTGATCTGAGAAAGCATCTAAATAGAGAAATCATCCGAAGCCGCGTATTAAAAGTATTAGACGATATTCTGCAAAAGCCTCATAGTGCTTTAAGTATAGTTTTTGAAAAAGATGAGCACATTTTTCCAGGATTGTTTTCACTATGTTTTCACAAGTTGCTTTTATTCGTGGTTGCTTATTAATTTTTTTTATTTATGTTAATTTTGATGCTCTCTCCTTTAGGATGGCGTGAGATTGAGATTTTGTGTAAAATACGTGCACCGAATAGCTGCTTTACGCTGAAAAAGTGTTCCAATTTTCAAAACGTGTTCAGTCTGTTCTGTACAAAATATTTTATTTCAATCTGAAAAAAAGTAAGACTTTAAAACTTCGTTCCACTCATTTTATTGGACTTTGAAAAAATTTACTTTCTTTTAAAATTCCTTGGAATCTAGAAAATACGCTGCGTCAATGAAAATTTATCTACTCTTTAAAACTTCATTCGAATCTTTAAAAAATGTATTAAATCCTTAAACTTTCGTTCTGCTTTCAAAGAATATACTCCAAACTGTCCGGGTTACATTGATCGAAGTACTCCCCAATTACGAAGAAAAACTAGGGTCGAAAAAATTGGAATATGTTTTGATAAATTGAAAACATTTTCAAATTGAACGTGCTTTAAAGTGAATGTCATTTCTAAAAATTCGTATTAGGTTCGTTTTTAAATAAAATTAGTATTCGTATCCGAATAGATTTCTCAAAAGCAGAAAGAAATTTGAAGGATCTAATACACTTTTTTCAAGATTCGAATGAAGTTTTAAAGAGTGGATGAATTTTCATTGACGCAGCGTATTTTTTTAGATTCCAAGGAATTTTCAAACAACGTAAATTTTTATAAAGCCAAAAGTTTTCAAGATTGGAATGAAGTTTTAAAGCCCAAACTTTTTTTCAGATCGTAATAAAATATTTGTTCAGATAGACTGAACTGACTAAAGCAGCTATTAGGTGCACGTATTTTCTCAAAATCTCATGCAATCCTAAATGAGACGCATCCAATTAAACTAAATCCAAATTAATAAGCAACCACGGATAAAAGCATCTTGTGAAAACTTCGTTTAGACAACCTTCGAAAATTATGCTTCACCTTTCGAAAAATTATGCTTGACGCACTATGAGGCTTTCGCATAATACCGTCTAAAAGATCGAATACTTTTGTACGCCGTTTTGGATTCGTTCGCAATTTGGATGCTTTGTCGGATCAGATAATTTCTAAATTCCGACGATTTCGACAAAAAGTTTCCATTGAAAAGGTTTTGTGCCATTTTTTTAAGAATAAATTTCATTCAATCCTAGAGATTACGTTGCGTATATAAAAATTCATTCGCTCTTTAAAAATTCACTCGATGAAATGAGATACGATTTTGTTCAGTTTTTGAAAAATATCATATCCTAAACTTCTAAAATACGAGCTTTTAAAAAATGAAAACACATTAAATTTAAAGCTAAAATGCAATCAATTTAACAAAAACATGTTCCAATTTTTTTTACCCTTATTCTACTTTGTAGTGGATGGCGTACTCCGACCGGTATACCTCAGACAGTTCAAAAAATTCTTGGTGCAGACGCAGCCAGAAATGCCCGAATATTAACGATACCATCCGAATGGTTTTTTCCTCTCCCCTTTCATTTGGCTACCAATTTCAATCTTTGTAACAATTTTACAGTTTTGAGGAGCATTAAAGAAAAGTGTTGACGTTAAACGGAATTTAATACGAACAGCAAAGTTCAGAATGGTTCGACTATTCCCGGGAATATGGGGGAGTGTTGATCACGTAGACATTGGGTGATACAGGACCCTTGATAAGAAGAGTAGTTGGAATCATTGGGTCTTAATATGCAGCGAGTTGAACTGGTTTTAGCTAACTCGCCGCGGCGAGAAAAAATGTTTTTGCAAGTGGCCCTTCCGTATAACCGCGGTACCCGGTGCTCATTATACTTGAAGGGACCAGCCCACCCGAGCAAGCGTGGTGATCAAGTGATAAGACGTCTCCACTGGAAAGGAGATCATAGGTTCCAGTCCTGAGGTGATTTTTCACAAGCCTTCAGGTAACACTTCGTGGGCCTACACAGTATTATGTCAACGAAAGGCAAAGCACCTAAAATGAAACATCATTTTAACACTTTCTGAGCAGAAAAGGGAGTAATTGATTAGTAAATGGGTGCAACCTTTGTTAATCATTGGACAGTACGGCACAAAATTAAAAGGGTTGTCCTAATAAAAAAGGAATTTACAACAGTGAAAAGCGGCCCATCTTTAATTAAGATTCTTAGGCAACATTCCCATTAAATCACGGAATGCATGTTTGGGCCTTTTTCAACCCATTGCCAATTCGGAGAAATAATCTACAGCAATATATTTGACCAGGTAGGACTTAAAAAAGCTTGATGTCCTTATGTTTCATTATGTCACACACTTTAGTTTTTAGTTAGCTCAATTAGAGCATTTATGGTTGAGTGCCCTAAATTCGCGCATACAAATACTCGCACATCTAACTTTCTCGTCGTGAAACCCTTAAACGAAATTATGCACTGACGTGAACTATCGATGATCGATAGCCTTTTTCGCATTTTTTGCGGCTATGCAAATTAAAGACTTTTCCGGTGCAGTGTTCTCCACGGGCTGTTTTAGCAGGGCGGACCGCCCTGCCAAAATTTTGGGCCGCCCCGCTAACATTTTGCCGCCCTGCTAAAATTTGTGCCACCCTGCTATTTTTTTGATTAGCGTATTTTCCCCCAAATGTCTACTTTCTCAAGATCTTAATAAAAAGGGGTTTACCGCAGTTTGTAGATCGACGCTTATGACGTACTAAGGTGTACTGACAATGGTGATCGTTGGCTTTCGCCATCGAATATTTCGATGAAGAAACTCCTCCTGAAGCATATCCTAGCCAATATTTCACGTTGTAAATGCAATCAGGTTTGGGGACAAATTACAGACGAAAGTGGACTGGAAATTGCCCCAGAATGCACCACAGAGCATCTGGAATCCAAAATTTCCAGGGCCCCGGACCCAGCGCCGTTCAGGGCTTCGCGCTTTGCGCTCTCAATTTTGTCTACCACCCCGCCAAATTTTCCGGCCGTCGAGAACGCTGCTGTGAAAATTCGGAAAAAACGTCAGGAGAGCATACAGTTTTACTTTACACTCTAGAAATACCAAATGTTCGCTCAAGATTGGCGTAGGACGTCCAGTACAGACACTAAATGACTCTTCGATCGACGTTCACAGGCTATTTAGGGCGTCATCAAATATGGAGCCTGATACGCACCTTATAGACTAATCCGATTGGACGCAATAACTGCGATGGCACGGCACTCATATGCACATTCTTCAGCTGCATTTGGCAATTCACGACACATATTGGTCGAAGAGTTACGTAACGCGCGCGTATCACCTGTCCACTAGCGTTGTACCACCGCAGTAATGGCGTCTAATTCTGGTTGTCGAATACCACTCTACATGTATTGTGAGATTTTCGTTGCTGACAACAGGCGCAGATCCGACGACACTGTTTTGTATGGCTTTTTTCAGAAGTACACGTAGAATGAGAAATTCTATTCATACCATCCACATCAATTACTCAAATCAGTGCTCATTATGATTCATTTGAAAAAAAATCCACGCCTCACTGCAACTTGAAATGAAATTTTCGAAAAGGGAGGGAGGACGAGAAAGAGGAAGTGCTGGAAAGTCAAAATATGGCGAGTGAATTTTTTCCCAACCACATCACAATGCTAAAAAATTAGCCATCATTCAAGAGACACCAACTGGCAGCTTTTTAATAGTAGGGAATCACCGATAACCCAATGAAATGACGTTTGCAAATGTTTGTGCGCGAATTATTATGACGTAGGCTAAGGTTTACTACAGCCGATCCGACTTGTTTGCGGACGTCGGTGTTCTTGTCGCTTCGGCGACATCCGTGTTTTTAGATATATTCCGCATAGGATTTTACTCAAACTTTCAAAATTCAGTTTATTTAACGACAATTTTTGTAGACCAATGTGCGCAAACGACGGTTGGTAATTCGTGGATAACCCACGGTGGGAAATTAAGCTAAATGGGCCCCCATGACCGAAAGTTCTAAACGTGTGCTTTTGATACGGATAATGGAAAATGTCTTATACAAAATTTCATTTGGGTCGTAGTTAGTATAGGAATACAAAATGCGTGCCATCGAAGCAAATACTGCAAGTGATGAACACGGGGCTTTAAGCTCCATTTCACCATTTTGCGAGACAACCTAGTGAAAGTTAGCATAATACTACAGATACATCAGACCATTGTGCACATGTAGCGTATCAGAAGATAAACATATCATGTCGCACATGTGCACAAATACAAGGTCAGTAACATTCTTTTAGGAATAAAAATAAGTACGCAAGTACTGCAGTGCAAAATTCAATGTAGGTTAGTTCTTTACTTACCGTACCTTCCGTCACACCAAAAATGTTGATAATGTGTGCATAATCATTTCGGAAATTGATAGGGTGTATTACGTTCCATATGTACTTGGGGACATACCTGTGCAAACCTACATACAATGTTTGCTTAATAGTGAAGAACATGTAAATGAGATTTCAATGCCTCCTAACCTAAAAACAGAACTATAATGGTACCTTCCGTGTAGTCTTCAAAATATTGCACTGACAATCCCATACGTTTTGGTAGTTATTGTGATAGGTGTTTCAAAGGGAGGGTTATAGAATGTTTACAGCAACTGTACTGTTATCGTGCTGTTTTGTCTATTGAAAAACAGCAAAAACAGCTTAGTGTAAAGGAAAGATGCAACTAAAAAGCCTTCCCTCAAGAACTGCAAGAACTTTGATAAGCATTCATGGAAAGAAACAACTGTGCAGTGGAAAAGAAGTGAATATGGAGTGAAGCACGTGCGAGGAAATAATGTGTCTATTGCAGCACAACTGAAGTAACACAATACCACCTACAACAGTGTAATAACAAAGAAAAGACACACATAGATATCTCAAACTCCTAATTTAAATTGATATCCTAGGACTATTTTACGTAATGGAATATAGGCGAGACATTTTCTTCCTATACACTCCCTTCTCCCTAAAACTGAATTAACCCTATCAATACAGCGATATATACGGATGAAATCAACATCAATGCACAGACCTTTCACACAAACAACCATACCAAATACACTTAAAACGATCACATATACAGACAAAACAAATATTTTACGCAAATGACCAGTTACAATTGTGGTTTAAAGAGGTCACAAGAGTGCAGATTATGCCCAAGAACTGAAAATATTAATGGGTTATTACAAGTAACAGAGGCCCGACTACCAAACACAAGGGTGGATCAATAACTGAATTTCGGGGATGGGACAGCCAAACTTGTTTTTGGGAGCCCAGAAAATATCTCAAGTAACCTCTCATTCCCTCCCTCAGGGTGAGGATTTATTGTCAGGCTTTTTACATGCTTATGGAACGAATAAATATAAAATAGACCCGACCTTCCCATAAAGAAATTGGCTCCTCTACTTGAATAAAAGGGGCTACTGAGATGTATAGCATCCCTGGATCCACCCTTGGCCAAATAAAGCATTATAATCATTAAGATATGTGCAGAGAAAGTAGAACTTTTAAAATCTTAAAGGGTTCTCACACCAATCATACAATAGCTTTCAGATAGCTTTTGAAGGTTAGAAATAAATAATTCTAATGGGCTCTCGATTTCATTTTCAATAATAATTCAAGAAAACAATTCTTAAAACAATTTGTGAAGATCAACATTGATTCGTGTATTTAGAAAGCTTCACACCTGAATGACACTTCCACACAATACCACACAACACAGAAGAGTTTCTAAGATTTCAATGACAAAACATCAAGCAATTTCACACAAAAATCTAAGAAAAACAAACCTGTTGAAACAGAAGGGGTTGAAACACCAATAGTAGTTTTCTCAATGGCTGTTGTTGTTGGGAATCCTCCAGAGGTTGTTTGCGTCTCTGTAGTGCTGAAATCTCCTGCAGTAGTCTCTACCACTGTTGGTTCAACAGCTGCAGTAGTTCGTTTGACTGTGGTTGTTTGGGTCTCTGTTGTGACATCAGCCACAGTTGTCTCTGCTACTAAAGATGTCACAGCAGCTGGAGTACTTGGTTGTGCTGTGGTTGTTTGTGTATCCGCTGTGGTGACATCAGCCATAGTTGTCTTCACCACGGTTCTTGTCTCACCAACTACAGTTGTTTCTTGAGATGTGGTTGTTTGTGTCTCCGTTGAGGGGACATCACTTGGAGTTGTCTCTAACAGTGTTGTCACAGCAGCTGTACTACTTCGTTCTGCTTCTGTTGGAGTATCAGCCAGGGTTGTTGTCTCAGCCACTACAGTTGTTGCTGTCTCAGCAGTAGTGACAATAGCAACTAAAACTGTCCTTGCCTCAGAAACAGCAGTAGTAGGTTGAAAAATGGTCGTTTGTGTCTCAGTAATAGAAACATCAGCAACGGTTGTCGCTGCAAGAGAGGTCGTCTCAACAACCTCACTTGTTAGTTGGGCAGTGGTTGTTTGGGTGTCTTTAGTAGTGACATCAGCCAAACTTGTCTGAACCACGGTTGTTGTCTCACCTACTACAGTTGTTTGTTCGGCAGTCGTTGTCTGTGTTTCTGTTGTTGTGACATCGGCCACCGTTGTCTCTACTACTCTAGTTGTCTCAAAAGATGAAGTAGTTGGTTGAGAAGAAGTTGTTGCTGTCTCAGTAGTGGTGACATCACCCAAACTTGTCTCTACAAGTGTTGTCACAGGAGCTGTACTACTTGGTCCCTCTGTACTTGTTTGTGTCTCCTCTCTAGTTACATCAGTCAAAGTTGTCTCTACCACTGTTGTATCAGCAACAGCAGTAGTTGGTTGAGAAGTGGTCGTTTGTGTCTCAGTAGTAGAAACATCAGCAACGGTTGTCGCTGCAAGAGAGGTCGTCTCAACAACCTCACTTGTTAGTTGGCCAGTGGTTGTTTGGGTGTCTTTAGTAGTGACTTCAGCCAAACTTGTCTGTACCACGGTTGTTGTCTCACTTACTACACTTGTTGGTTCGGCGGTGGTTGTCTGTGTCTCTATTGTTGTGACATCGGCCATCGTTGTCTCAACAGCTGCAGTAGACGGTTGAGAAAATGTTGTTGCTGTCTCTGTGGTAGTGACATCACCCAAAGTTGACTCTACAAGTGTTGTCACAGGAGCTGTACTACTTGGTCCCGCTGTACTTGTTTGTGTCTCCTCTGTATTTACATCAGTCAAAGTTGTTTTTACCACTGTTGTATCAGCAGCTGCAGTAGTTGGTTGAGAAGTGGTCGTTTGTGTCTCAGTAGTAGAAACATCAGCAACGGTTGTCGCTGCCAGAGAAGTCGTCTCAACAACCTCACTTGTTGGTTGGCCAGTGGTTGTTTGGGTGTCTTTAGTAGTGACTTCAGCCAAACTTGTCTGTACCACGGTTGTTGTCCTACCTACTACACTTGTTGGTTCGGCGGTGCTTGTCTGTGTCTCTATTGTTGTGACATCGGCCATTGTTGTCTCAACAGCTGCAGTAGTAGGTTGAGAAGATGTTGTTGCTGTCTCTGTGGTAGTGACATCACCCAAAGTTGACTCTACAAGTGTTGTCACAGGAGATGCACTACTTGGTTCCGATGTACTTGTTTGTGTCTCCTTTGTAGTTACATCAGTCAGAGTTGTGTCTACCACTGTTGTATCAGCAGCTGCAGTAGTTGGTTGAGAAGTGGTCGTTTGTGTCTCAGTAGTAGAAACATCAGCAACGGTTGTCGCTGCCAGAGAAGTCGTCTCAACAACCTCACTTGTTGGTTGGCCAGTGGTTGTTTGGGTGTCTTTAGTAGTGACTTCAGCCAAACTTGTCTGTACCACGGTTGTTGTCTCACCTACTACAGTTGTTGGTTCGGCGGTGGTTGTCTGTGTCTCTATTGTTGTGACATCGGCCATCGTTGTCTCAACATCTGCAGTAGACGGTTGAGAAAATGTTGTTGCTGTCTCTGTGGTAGTGACATCACCCAAAGTTGACTCTACAAGTGTTGTCACAAAAGATGCACTACTTGGTTCTGCTGTACTTGTTTGTGTCTCCTTTGTAGTTACATCAGTCAAAGTTGTCTCTACCACTGTTGTATCAGCAGCTGCAGTAGTTGGTTGAGAAGTGGTCGTTTGTGTCTCAGTAGTAGAAACATCAGCAACGGTTGTCGCTGCAAGAGAGGTTGTCTCAACAACCTCACTTGTTAGTTGGCCAGTGGTTGTTTGGGTGTCTTTAGTAGTGACTTCAGCCAAACTTGTCTGAACCACGGTTGTTGTCCTACCTACTACACTTGTTGGTTCGGCGGTGCTAGTCTGTGTCTCTATTGTTGTGACATCGGTCATTGTTGTCTCAACAGCTGCAGTAGTAGGTTGAGAAAATGTTGTTGCTGTCTCTGTGGTAGTGACATCACCCAAAGTTGACTCTACAAGTGTTGTCACAGGAGATGCACTACTTGGTTCCGATGTACTTGTTTGTGTCTCCTTTGTAGTTACATCAGTCAAAGTTGTGTCTACCACTGTTGTATCAGCAGCTCCAGTAGTTGGTTGAGAAGTGGTCGTTTGTGTCTCAGTAGTAGAAACATCAGCAACGGTTGTCGCTGCCAGAGAAGTCGTCTCAACAACCTCACTTGTTGGTTGGCCAGTGGTTGTTTGGGTGTCTTTAGTAGTGACTTCAGCCAAAATTGTCTGTACCACGGTTGTTGTCTCACCTACTACAGTTGTTGGTTCGGCGGTGGTTGTCTGTGTCTCTATTGTTGTGACATCGGCCATCGTTGTCTCAACATCTGCAGTAGTAGGTTGAGAAAATGTTGTTGCTGTCTCTGTGGTAGTGACATCACCCAAAGTTGACTCTACAAGTGTTGTCACAGGAGATGCACTACTTGGTTCTGCTGTACTTGTTTGTGTCTCCTTTGTAGTTACATCAGTCAAAGTTGTGCCTACCACTGTTGTATCAGCAGCTGCAGTAGTTGGTTGAGAAATGGTCGTTTGTGTCTCAGTAGTAGAGACATCAGCCACGGTTGTCTCTGCCAGAGAGGTTGTCTCAACAACCTCACTTGTTAGTTGGGCAGTGGTTGTTTGCGTGTCTTTAGTAGTGACTTTAGCCAAACTTGTCTGAACCACAGTTGTTGTCTCACCCACTACAGTTGTTGGTTCGACAGTCGTTTTCTGTGTTTCTGTTGTTGTGACATCGGCTACTGTTGTCTCAACTGCTCTTGTTGTCTCAAAAGATGCAGTAGTTGGTTGAGAAGAAGTTGTTCCTGTCTCAGTAGTGGTGACATCACCCAAAGTTGTCTCTACAAGTGTTGTCACAGGAGATGTACTACTTGGTCCCGCTGTACTTGTTTGTGTCTCCTCTGTATTTACATCAGTCAAAGTTGTTTTTACCACTGTTGTATCAGCAGCTGCAGTAGTTGGTTGAGAAGTGGTCGTTTGTGTCTCAGTAGTAGAAACATCAGCAACGGTTGTCGCTGCCAGAGAAGTCGTCTCAACAACCTCACTTGTTGGTTGGCCAGTGGTTGTTTGGGTGTCTTTAGTAGTGACTTCAGCCAAACTTGTCTTTACCACGGTTGTTGTCCTACCTACTACACTTGTTGGTTCGGCGGTGCTTGTCTGTGTCTCTATTGTTGTGACATCGGCCATTGTTGTCTCAACAGCTGCAGTAGTAGGTTGAGAAGATGTTGTTGCTGTCTCTGTGGTAGTGACATCACCCAAAGTTGACTCTACAAGTGTTGTCACAGGAGATGCACTACTTGGTTCCGATGTACTTGTTTGTGTCTCCTTTGTAGTTACATCAGTCAGAGTTGTGTCTACCACTGTTGTATCAGCAGCTGCAGTAGTTGGTTGAGAAGTGGTCGTTTGTGTCTCAGTAGTAGAAACATCAGCAACGGTTGTCGCTGCCAGAGAAGTCGTCTCAACAACCTCACTTGTTGGTTGGCCAGTGGTTGTTTGGGTGTCTTTAGTAGTGACTTCAGCCAAACTTGTCTGTACCACGGTTGTTGTCTCACCTACTACAGTTGTTGGTTCGGCGGTGGTTGTCTGTGTCTCTATTGTTGTGACATCGGCCATCGTTGTCTCAACATCTGCAGTAGACGGTTGAGAAAATGTTGTTGCTGTCTCTGTGGTAGTGACATCACCCAAAGTTGACTCTACAAGTGTTGTCACAAAAGATGCACTACTTGGTTCTGCTGTACTTGTTTGTGTCTCCTTTGTAGTTACATCAGTCAAAGTTGTGCCTACCACTGTTGTATCAGCAGCTGCAGTAGTTGGTTGAAAAGTGGTCGTTTGTGTCTCAGTAGTAGAGACATCAGCAACGGTTGTCTCTGCCAGAGAGGTTGTCTCAACAACCTCACTTGTTAGTTGGGCAGTGGTTGTTTGGGTGTCTTTAGTAGTGACATCAGCCAAACTTGTCTGAACCACGGTTGTTGTCTCACCTACTACAGTTGTTTGTTCGGCAGTCGTTGTCTGTGTTTCTGTTGTTGTGACATCGGCCACCGTTGTCTCTACTACTCTAGTTGTCTCAAAAGATGCAGTAGTTGGTTGAGAAGAAGTTGTTGCTGTCCCAGTAGTGGTGACATCACCCAAAGTTGTCTCTACAAGTGTTGTCACAGCAGCTGTACTACTTGGTCCCGCTGTACTTGTTTGTGTCTCCTCTGTAGTTACATCAGTCAAAGTTGTCTCTACCACTGTTGTATCAGCAACTGCAGTAGTTGGTTGAGAAGTGGTCGTTTGTGTCTCAGTAGTAGAAACATCAGCAACGGTTGTCGCTGCAAGAGAGGTCGTCTCAACAACCTCACTTGTTAGTTGGCCAGTGGTTGTTTGGGTGTCTTTAGTAGTGACATCAGCCAAACTTGTCTGTACCACGGTTGTTGTCTCACCCACTACACTTGTTGGTTTGGCGGTGCTTGTCTGTGTCTCTATTGTTGTGACATCGGCCATCACTGTCTCAACAGCTGCAGTAGACGGTTGAGAAAATGTTGTTGCTGTCTCTGTGGTAGTGACATCCCCCAAAGTTGACTCTACAAGTGTTGTCACAGGAGATGCACTACTTGGTTCCGCTGTACTTGTTTGTGTGTCCTTTGTAGTTACATCAGTCAAAGTTGTTTTTACCACTGTTGTATCAGCAGCTGCAGTAGTTGGTTGAGAAGTGGTCGTTTGTGTCTCAGTAGTAGAAACATCAGCAACGGTTGTCGCTGCCAGAGAAGTCGTCTCAACAACCTCACTTGTTGGTTGGCCAGTGGTTGTTTGGGTGTCTTTAGTAGTGACTTCAGCCAAACTTGTCTGTACCACGGTTGTTGTCCTACCCACTACACTTGTTGGTTTGGCGGTGCTTGTCTGTGTCTCGATTGTTGTGACATCGGCCATCACTGTCTCAACAGCTGCAGTAGACGGTTGAGAAAATGTTGTTGCTGTCTCTGTGGTAGTGACATCCCCCAAAGTTGACTCTACAAGTGTTGTCACAGGAGATGCACTACTTGGTTCCGCTGTACTTGTTTGTGTCTCCTTTGTAGTTACATCAGTCAAAGTTGTTTTTACCACTGTTGTATCAGCAGCTGCAGTAGTTGGTTGAGAAGTGGTCGTTTGTGTCTCAGTAGTAGAAACATCAGCAACGGTTGTCGCTGCCAGAGAAGTCGTCTCAACAACCTCACTTGTTGGTTGGCCAGTGGTTGTTTGGGTGTCTTTAGTAGTGACTTCAGCCAAACTTGTCTGTACCACGGTTGTTGTCCTACCTACTACACTTGTTGGTTCGGCGGTGCTTGTCTGTGTCTCTATTGTTGTGACATCGGCCATTGTTGTCTCAACAGCTGCAGTAGTAGGTTGAGAAGATGTTGTTGCTGTCTCTGTGGTAGTGACATCACCCAAAGTTGACTCTACAAGTGTTGTCACAGGAGATGCACTACTTGGTTCCGATGTACTTGTTTGTGTCTCCTTTGTAGTTACATCAGTCAGAGTTGTGTCTACCACTGTTGTATCAGCAGCTGCAGTAGTTGGTTGAGAAGTGGTCGTTTGTGTCTCAGTAGTAGAAACATCAGCAACGGTTGTCGCTGCCAGAGAAGTCGTCTCAACAACCTCACTTGTTGGTTGGCCAGTGGTTGTTTGGGTGTCTTTAGTAGTGACTTCAGCCAAACTTGTCTGTACCACGGTTGTTGTCTCACCTACTACAGTTGTTGGTTCGGCGGTGGTTGTCTGTGTCTCTATTGTTGTGACATCGGCCATCGTTGTCTCAACATCTGCAGTAGACGGTTGAGAAAATGTTGTTGCTGTCTCTGTGGTAGTGACATCACCCAAAGTTGACTCTACAAGTGTTGTCACAGGAGATGCACTACTTGGTTCTGCTGTACTTGTTTGTGTCTCCTTTGTAGTTACATCAGTCAAAGTTGTGCCTACCACTGTTGTATCAGCAGCTGCAGTAGTTGGTTGAAAAGTGGTCGTTTGTGTCTCAGTAGTAGAGACATCAGCAACGGTTGTCTCTGCCAGAGAGGTTGTCTCAACAACCTCACTTGTTAGTTGGGCAGTGGTTGTTTGGGTGTCTTTAGTAGTGACATCAGCCAAACTTGTCTGAACCACGGTTGTTGTCTCACCTACTACAGTTGTTTGTTCGGCAGTCGTTGTCTGTGTTTCTGTTGTTGTGACATCGGCCACCGTTGTCTCTACTACTCTAGTTGTCTCAAAAGATGCAGTAGTTGGTTGAGAAGAAGTTGTTGCTGTCCCAGTAGTGGTGACATCACCCAAAGTTGTCTCTACAATTGTTGTCACAGCAGCTGTACTACTTGGTCCCGCTGTACTTGTTTGTGTCTCCTCTGTAGTTACATCAGTCAAAGTTGTCTCTACCACTGTTATATCAGCAACTGCAGTAGTTGGTTGAGAAGTGGTCGTTTGTGTCTCAGCAGTAGAAACATCAGCAACGGTTGTCGCTGCAAGAGAGGTCGTCTCAACAACCTCACTTGTTAGTTGGCCAGTGGTTGTTTGGGTGTCTTTAGTAGTGACATCAGCCAAACTTGTCTGTACCACGGTTGTTGTCTCACCCACTACACTTGTTGGTTTGGCGGTGCTTGTCTGTGTCTCTATTGTTGTGACATCGGCCATCACTGTCTCAACAGCTGCAGTAGACGGTTGAGAAAATGTTGTTGCTGTCTCTGTGGTAGTGACATCCCCCAAAGTTGACTCTACAAGTGTTGTCACAGGAGATGCACTACTTGGTTCTGCTGTACTTGTTTGTGTCTCCTTTGTAGTTACATCAGTCAAAGTTGTGTCTACCACTGTTGTATCAGCAGCTGCAGTAGTTGGTTGAGAAGTGGTCGTTTGTGTCTCAGTAGTAGAAACATCAGCAACGGTTGTCGCTGCCAGAGAAGTCGTCTCAACAACCTCACTTGTTGGTTGGCCAGTGGTTGTTTGGGTGTCTTTAGTAGTGACTTCAGCCAAACTTGTCTGTACCACGGTTGTTGTCTCACCTACTACAGTTGTTGGTTCGGCGGTGGTTGTCTGTGTCTCTATTGTTGTGCCATCGGCCACCGTTGTCTCTACTACTCTAGTTGTCTCAAAAGATGCAGTAGTCGGTTGAGAAGAAGTTGTTGCTGTCTCAGTAGTGGTGACATCACCCAAAGTTGACTCTACAAGTGTTGTCACAGGAGGTGCACTACTTGGTTCTGATGTACTTGTTTGTGTCTCCTTTGTAGTTACATCAGTCAAAGTTGTGTCTACCACTGTTGTATCAGCAGCTCCAGTAGTTGGTTGAGAAGTGGTCGTTTGTGTCTCAGTAGTAGAAACATCAGCAACGGTTGTCGCTGCCAGAGAAGTCGTCTCAACAACCTCACTTGTTAGTTGGCCAGTGGTTGTTTGGGTGTCTTTAGTAGTGACTTCAGCCAAACTTGTCTGTACCACGGTTGTTGTCTCACCTACTACAGTTGTTGGTTCGGCGGTGGTTGTCTGTGTCTCTATTGTTGTGACATCGGCCATCGTTGTCTCAACATCTGCAGTAGACGGTTGAGAAAATGTTGTTGCTGTCTCTGTGGTAGTGACATCACCCAAAGTTGACTCTACAAGTGTTGTCACAAAAGATGCACTACTTGGTTCTGCTGTACTTGTTTGTGTCTCCTTTGTAGTTACATCAGTCAAAGTTGTGCCTACCACTGTTGTATCAGCAGCTGCAGTAGTTGGTTGAAAAGTGGTCGTTTGTGTCTCAGTAGTAGAGACATCAGCAACGGTTGTCGCTGCCAGAGAAGTCGTCTCAACAACCTCACTTGTTGGTTGGCCAGTGGTTGTTTGGGTGTCTTTAGTAGTGACTTCAGCCAAACTTGTCTGTACCACGGTTGTTGTCTCACCTACTACAGTTGTTGGTTCGGCGGTGGTTGTCTGTGTCTCTATTGTTGTGACATCGGCCATCGTTGTCTCAACATCTGCAGTAGACGGTTGAGAAAATGTTGTTGCTGTCTCTGTGGTAGTGACATCACCCAAAGTTGACTCTACAAGTGTTGTCACAGGAGATGCACTACTTGGTTCTGCTGTACTTGTTTGTGTCTCCTTTGTAGTTACATCAGTCAAAGTTGTGCCTACCACTGTTGTATCAGCAGCTGCAGTAGTTGGTTGAAAAGTGGTCGTTTGTGTCTCAGTAGTAGAGACATCAGCAACGGTTGTCTCTGCCAGAGAGGTTGTCTCAACAACCTCACTTGTTAGTTGGGCAGTGGTTGTTTGGGTGTCTTTAGTAGTGACATCAGCCAAACTTGTCTGAACCACGGTTGTTGTCTCACCTACTACAGTTGTTTGTTCGGCAGTCGTTGTCTGTGTTTCTGTTGTTGTGACATCGGCCACCGTTGTCTCTACTACTCTAGTTGTCTCAAAAGATGCAGTAGTTGGTTGAGAAGAAGTTGTTGCTGTCCCAGTAGTGGTGACATCACCCAAAGTTGTCTCTACAAGTGTTGTCACAGCAGCTGTACTACTTGGTCCCGCTGTACTTGTTTGTGTCTCCTCTGTAGTTACATCAGTCAAAGTTGTCTCTACCACTGTTATATCAGCAACTGCAGTAGTTGGTTGAGAAGTGGTCGTTTGTGTCTCAGCAGTAGAAACATCAGCAACGGTTGTCGCTGCAAGAGAGGTCGTCTCAACAACCTCACTTGTTAGTTGGCCAGTGGTTGTTTGGGTGTCTTTAGTAGTGACATCAGCCAAACTTGTCTGTACCACGGTTGTTGTCTCACCCACTACACTTGTTGGTTTGGCGGTGCTTGTCTGTGTCTCTATTGTTGTGACATCGGCCATCACTGTCTCAACAGCTGCAGTAGACGGTTGAGAAAATGTTGTTGCTGTCTCTGTGGTAGTGACATCCCCCAAAGTTGACTCTACAAGTGTTGTCACAGGAGATGCACTACTTGGTTCCGCTGTACTTGTTTGTGTCTCCTTTGTAGTTACATCAGTCAAAGTTGTGTCTACCACTGTTGTATCAGCAGCTGCAGTAGTTGGTTGAGAAGTGGTCGTTTGTGTCTCAGTAGTAGAAACATCAGCAACGGTTGTCGCTGCCAGAGAAGTCGTCTCAACAACCTCACTTGTTGGTTGGCCAGTGGTTGTTTGGGTGTCTTTAGTAGTGACTTCAGCCAAACTTGTCTGTACCACGGTTGTTGTCCTACCTACTACACTTGTTGGTTCGGCGGTGCTTGTCTGTGTCTCTATTGTTGTGACATCGGCCATTGTTGTCTCAACAGCTGCAGTAGTAGGTTGAGAAGATGTTGTTGCTGTCTCTGTGGTAGTGACATCACCCAAAGTTGACTCTACAAGTGTTGTCACAGGAGATGCACTACTTGGTTCTGCTGTACTTGTTTGTGTCTCCTTTGTAGTTACATCAGTCAAAGTTGTGTCTACCACTGTTGTATCAGCAGCTGCAGTAGTTGGTTGAGAAGTGGTCGTTTGTGTCTCAGTAGTAGAAACATCAGCAACGGTTGTCGCTGCCAGAGAAGTCGTCTCAACAACCTCACTTGTTGGTTGGCCAGTGGTTGTTTGGGTGTCTTTAGTAGTGACTTCAGCCAAACTTGTCTGTACCACGGTTGTTGTCTCACCTACTACAGTTGTTGGTTCGGCGGTGGTTGTCTGTGTCTCTATTGTTGTGCCATCGGCCACCGTTGTCTCTACTACTCTAGTTGTCTCAAAAGATGCAGTAGTCGGTTGAGAAGAAGTTGTTGCTGTCTCAGTAGTGGTGACATCACCCAAAGTTGACTCTACAAGTGTTGTCACAGGAGGTGCACTACTTGGTTCTGATGTACTTGTTTGTGTCTCCTTTGTAGTTACATCAGTCAAAGTTGTGTCTACCACTGTTGTATCAGCAGCTCCAGTAGTTGGTTGAGAAGTGGTCGTTTGTGTCTCAGTAGTAGAAACATCAGCAACGGTTGTCGCTGCCAGAGAAGTCGTCTCAACAACCTCACTTGTTAGTTGGCCAGTGGTTGTTTGGGTGTCTTTAGTAGTGACTTCAGCCAAACTTGTCTGTACCACGGTTGTTGTCTCACCTACTACAGTTGTTGGTTCGGCGGTGGTTGTCTGTGTCTCTATTGTTGTGACATCGGCCATCGTTGTCTCAACATCTGCAGTAGACGGTTGAGAAAATGTTGTTGCTGTCTCTGTGGTAGTGACATCACCCAAAGTTGACTCTACAAGTGTTGTCACAAAAGATGCACTACTTGGTTCTGCTGTACTTGTTTGTGTCTCCTTTGTAGTTACATCAGTCAAAGTTGTGCCTACCACTGTTGTATCAGCAGCTGCAGTAGTTGGTTGAAAAGTGGTCGTTTGTGTCTCAGTAGTAGAGACATCAGCAACGGTTGTCTCTGCCAGAGAGGTTGTCTCAACAACCTCACTTGTTAGTTGGGCAGTGGTTGTTTGGGTGTCTTTAGTAGTGACATCAGCCAAACTTGTCTGAACCACGGTTGTTGTCTCACCTACTACAGTTGTTTGTTCGGCAGTCGTTGTCTGTGTTTCTGTTGTTGTGACATCGGCCACCGTTGTCTCTACTACTCTAGTTGTCTCAAAAGATGCAGTAGTTGGTTGAGAAGAAGTTGTTGCTGTCCCAGTAGTGGTGACATCACCCAAAGTTGTCTCTACAAGTGTTGTCACAGCAGCTGTACTACTTGGTCCCGCTGTACTTGTTTGTGTCTCCTCTGTAGTTACATCAGTCAAAGTTGTCTCTACCACTGTTGTATCAGCAACTGCAGTAGTTGGTTGAGAAGTGGTCGTTTGTGTCTCAGTAGTAGAAACATCAGCAACGGTTGTCGCTGCAAGAGAGGTCGTCTCAACAACCTCACTTGTTAGTTGGCCAGTGGTTGTTTGGGTGTCTTTAGTAGTGACATCAGCCAAACTTGTCTGTACCACGGTTGTTGTCTCACCCACTACACTTGTTGGTTTGGCGGTGCTTGTCTGTGTCTCTATTGTTGTGACATCGGCCATCACTGTCTCAACAGCTGCAGTAGACGGTTGAGAAAATGTTGTTGCTGTCTCTGTGGTAGTGACATCCCCCAAAGTTGACTCTACAAGTGTTGTCACAGGAGATGCACTACTTGGTTCCGCTGTACTTGTTTGTGTCTCCTTTGTAGTTACATCAGTCAAAGTTGTGTCTACCACTGTTGTATCAGCAGCTGCAGTAGTTGGTTGAGAAGTGGTCGTTTGTGTCTCAGTAGTAGAAACATCAGCAACGGTTGTCGCTGCCAGAGAAGTCGTCTCAACAACCTCACTTGTTGGTTGGCCAGTGGTTGTTTGGGTGTCTTTAGTAGTGACTTCAGCCAAACTTGTCTGTACCACGGTTGTTGTCCTACCTACTACACTTGTTGGTTCGGCGGTGCTTGTCTGTGTCTCTATTGTTGTGACATCGGCCATTGTTGTCTCAACAGCTGCAGTAGTAGGTTGAGAAGATGTTGTTGCTGTCTCTGTGGTAGTGACATCACCCAAAGTTGACTCTACAAGTGTTGTCACAGGAGATGCACTACTTGGTTCTGCTGTACTTGTTTGTGTCTCCTTTGTAGTTACATCAGTCAAAGTTGTGTCTACCACTGTTGTATCAGCAGCTGCAGTAGTTGGTTGAGAAGTGGTCGTTTGTGTCTCAGTAGTAGAAACATCAGCAACGGTTGTCGCTGCCAGAGAAGTCGTCTCAACAACCTCACTTGTTGGTTGGCCAGTGGTTGTTTGGGTGTCTTTAGTAGTGACTTCAGCCAAACTTGTCTGTACCACGGTTGTTGTCTCACCTACTACAGTTGTTGGTTCGGCGGTGGTTGTCTGTGTCTCTATTGTTGTGCCATCGGCCACCGTTGTCTCTACTACTCTAGTTGTCTCAAAAGATGCAGTAGTCGGTTGAGAAGAAGTTGTTGCTGTCTCAGTAGTGGTGACATCACCCAAAGTTGACTCTACAAGTGTTGTCACAGGAGGTGCACTACTTGGTTCTGATGTACTTGTTTGTGTCTCCTTTGTAGTTACATCAGTCAAAGTTGTGTCTACCACTGTTGTATCAGCAGCTCCAGTAGTTGGTTGAGAAGTGGTCGTTTGTGTCTCAGTAGTAGAAACATCAGCAACGGTTGTCGCTGCCAGAGAAGTCGTCTCAACAACCTCACTTGTTAGTTGGCCAGTGGTTGTTTGGGTGTCTTTAGTAGTGACTTCAGCCAAACTTGTCTGTACCACGGTTGTTGTCTCACCTACTACAGTTGTTGGTTCGGCGGTGGTTGTCTGTGTCTCTATTGTTGTGACATCGGCCATCGTTGTCTCAACATCTGCAGTAGACGGTTGAGAAAATGTTGTTGCTGTCTCTGTGGTAGTGACATCACCCAAAGTTGACTCTACAAGTGTTGTCACAAAAGATGCACTACTTGGTTCTGCTGTACTTGTTTGTGTCTCCTTTGTAGTTACATCAGTCAAAGTTGTGCCTACCACTGTTGTATCAGCAGCTGCAGTAGTTGGTTGAAAAGTGGTCGTTTGTGTCTCAGTAGTAGAGACATCAGCAACGGTTGTCTCTGCCAGAGAGGTTGTCTCAACAACCTCACTTGTTAGTTGGGCAGTGGTTGTTTGGGTGTCTTTAGTAGTGACATCAGCCAAACTTGTCTGAACCACGGTTGTTGTCTCACCTACTACAGTTGTTTGTTCGGCAGTCGTTGTCTGTGTTTCTGTTGTTGTGACATCGGCCACCGTTGTCTCTACTACTCTAGTTGTCTCAAAAGATGCAGTAGTTGGTTGAGAAGAAGTTGTTGCTGTCCCAGTAGTGGTGACATCACCCAAAGTTGTCTCTACAAGTGTTGTCACAGCAGCTGTACTACTTGGTCCCGCTGTACTTGTTTGTGTCTCCTCTGTAGTTACATCAGTCAAAGTTGTCTCTACCACTGTTGTATCAGCAACTGCAGTAGTTGGTTGAGAAGTGGTCGTTTGTGTCTCAGTAGTAGAAACATCAGCAACGGTTGTCGCTGCAAGAGAGGTCGTCTCAACAACCTCACTTGTTAGTTGGCCAGTGGTTGTTTGGGTGTCTTTAGTAGTGACATCAGCCAAACTTGTCTGTACCACGGTTGTTGTCTCACCCACTACACTTGTTGGTTTGGCGGTGCTTGTCTGTGTCTCTATTGTTGTGACATCGGCCATCACTGTCTCAACAGCTGCAGTAGACGGTTGAGAAAATGTTGTTGCTGTCTCTGTGGTAGTGACATCCCCCAAAGTTGACTCTACAAGTGTTGTCACAGGAGATGCACTACTTGGTTCCGCTGTACTTGTTTGTGTCTCCTTTGTAGTTACATCAGTCAAAGTTGTGTCTACCACTGTTGTATCAGCAGCTGCAGTAGTTGGTTGAGAAGTGGTCGTTTGTGTCTCAGTAGTAGAAACATCAGCAACGGTTGTCGCTGCCAGAGAAGTCGTCTCAACAACCTCACTTGTTGGTTGGCCAGTGGTTGTTTGGGTGTCTTTAGTAGTGACTTCAGCCAAACTTGTCTGTACCACGGTTGTTGTCCTACCTACTACACTTGTTGGTTCGGCGGTGCTTGTCTGTGTCTCTATTGTTGTGACATCGGCCATTGTTGTCTCAACAGCTGCAGTAGTAGGTTGAGAAGATGTTGTTGCTGTCTCTGTGGTAGTGACATCACCCAAAGTTGACTCTACAAGTGTTGTCACAGGAGATGCACTACTTGGTTCTGCTGTACTTGTTTGTGTCTCCTTTGTAGTTACATCAGTCAAAGTTGTGTCTACCACTGTTGTATCAGCAGCTGCAGTAGTTGGTTGAGAAGTGGTCGTTTGTGTCTCAGTAGTAGAAACATCAGCAACGGTTGTCGCTGCCAGAGAAGTCGTCTCAACAACCTCACTTGTTGGTTGGCCAGTGGTTGTTTGGGTGTCTTTAGTAGTGACTTCAGCCAAACTTGTCTGTACCACGGTTGTTGTCTCACCTACTACAGTTGTTGGTTCGGCGGTGGTTGTCTGTGTCTCTATTGTTGTGACATCGGCCATCGTTGTCTCAACATCTGCAGTAGACGGTTGAGAAAATGTTGTTGCTGTCTCTGTGGTAGTGACATCACCCAAAGTTGACTCTAAGAGTGTTGTCACAAAAGATGCACTACTTGGTTCTGCTGTACTTGTTTGTGTCTTCTTTGTAGTTACATCAGTCAAAGTTGTGCCTACCACTGTTGTATCAGCAGCTGCAGTAGTTGGTTGAAAAGTGGTCGTTTGTGTCTCAGTAGTAGAGACATCAGCAACGGTTGTCGCTGCCAGAGAAGTCGTCTCAACAACCTCACTTGTTGGTTGGCCAGTGGTTGTTTGGGTGTCTTTAGTAGTGACTTCAGCCAAACTTGTCTGAACCACGGTTGTTGTCTCACCTACTACAGTTGTTTGTTCGGCAGTCGTTGTCTGTGTTTCTGTTGTTGTGACATCGGCCACCGTTGTCTCTACTACTCTAGTTGTCTCAAAAGATGCAGTAGTTGGTTGAGAAGAAGTTGTTGCTGTCTCAGTAGTGGTGACATCACCCAAAGTTGACTCTACAAGTGTTGTCACAGGAGATGCACTACTTGGTTCCGCTGTACTTGTTTGTGTCTCCTTTGTAGTTACATCAGTCAAAGTTGTTTTTACCACTGTTGTATCAGCAGCTGCAGTAGTTGGTTGAGAAGTGGTCGTTTGTGTCTCAGTAGTAGAAACATCAGCAACGGTTGTCGCTGCCAGAGAAGTCGTCTCAACAACCTCACTTGTTGGTTGGCCAGTGGTTGTTTGGGTGTCTTTAGTAGTGACTTCAGCCAAACTTGTCTGTACCACGGTTGTTGTCTCACCTACTACAGTTGTTGGTTCGGCGGTGCTTGTCTGTGTCTCTATTGTTGTGACATCGGCCATTGTTGTCTCAACAGCTGCAGTAGTAGGTTGAGAAGATGTTGTTGCTGTCTCTGTGGTAGTGACATCACCCAAAGTTGACTCTACAAGTGTTGTCACAGGAGATGCACTACTTGGTTCCGATGTACTTGTTTGTGTCTCCTTTGTAGTTACATCAGTCAGAGTTGTGTCTACCACTGTTGTATCAGCAGCTGCAGTAGTTGGTTGAGAAGTGGTCGTTTGTGTCTCAGTAGTAGAAACATCAGCAACGGTTGTCGCTGCCAGAGAAGTCGTCTCAACAACCTCACTTGTTGGTTGGCCAGTGGTTGTTTGGGTGTCTTTAGTAGTGACTTCAGCCAAACTTGTCTGTACCACGGTTGTTGTCTCACCTACTACAGTTGTTGGTTCGGCGGTGGTTGTCTGTGTCTCTATTGTTGTGACATCGGCCATCGTTGTCTCAACATCTGCAGTAGACGGTTGAGAAAATGTTGTTGCTGTCTCTGTGGTAGTGACATCACCCAAAGTTGACTCTAAGAGTGTTGTCACAAAAGATGCACTACTTGGTTCTGCTGTACTTGTTTGTGTCTCCTTTGTAGTTACATCAGTCAAAGTTGTGCCTACCATTGTTGTATCAGCAGCTGCAGTAGTTGGTTGAAAGGTGGTCGTTTGTGTCTCAGTAGTAGAGACATCAGCAACGGTTGTCTCTGCCAGAGAGGTTGTCTCAACAACCTCACTTGTTAGTTGGGCAGTGGTTGTTTGGGTGTCTTTAGTAGTGACATTAGCCAAACTTGTCTGAACCACGGTTGTTGTCTCACCTACTACAGTTGTTTGTTCGGCAGTCGTTGTCTGTGTTTCTGTTGTTGTGACATCGGCCACCGTTGTCTCTACTACTCTAGTTGTCTCAAAAGATGCAGTAGTTGGTTGAGAAGAAGTTGTTGCTGTCTCAGTAGTGGTGACATCACCCAAAGTTGTCTCTACAAGTGTTGTCACAGCAGCTGTACTACTTGGTCCCGCTGTACTTGTTTGTGTCTCCTCTGTAGTTACATCAGTCAAAGTTGTCTCTACCACTGTTGTATCAGCAACTGCAGTAGTTGGTTGAGAAGTGGTCGTTTGTGTCTCAGTAGTAGAAACATCAGCAACGGTTGTCGCTGCAAGAGAGGTCGTCTCAACAACCTCACTTGTTAGTTGGCCAGTGGTTGTTTGGGTGTCTTTAGTAGTGACTTCAGCCAAACTTGTCTGTACCACGGTTGTTGTCTCACCCACTACACTTGTTGGTTTGGCGGTGCTTGTCTGTGTCTCTATTGTTGTGACATCGGCCATCATTGTCTCAACAGCTGCAGTAGACGGTTGAGAAAATGTTGTTGCTGTCTCTGTGGTAGTGACATCACCCAAAGTTGTCTCTACAAGTGTTGTCACAGGAGATGCACTACTTGGTTCCGCTGTACTTGTTTGTGTCTCCTTTGTAGTTACATCAGTCAAAGTTGTTTTTACCACTGTTGTATCAGCAGCTGCAGTAGTTGGTTGAGAAGTGGTCGTTTGTGTCTCAGTAGTAGAAACATCAGCAACGGTTGTCGCTGCCAGAGAAGTCGTCTCAACAACCTCACTTGTTGGTTGGCCAGTGGTTGTTTGGGTGTCTTTAGTAGTGACTTCAGCCAAACTTGTCTGTACCACGGTTGTTGTCTCACCTACTACAGTTGTTGGTTCGGCGGTGGTTGTCTGTGTCTCTATTGTTGTGACATCGGCCATCGTTGTCTCAACATCTGCAGTAGACGGTTGAGAAAATGTTGTTGCTGTCTCTGTGGTAGTGACATCACCCAAAGTTGACTCTAAGAGTGTTGTCACAAAAGATGCACTACTTGGTTCTGCTGTACTTGTTTGTGTCTTCTTTGTAGTTACATCAGTCAAAGTTGTGCCTACCACTGTTGTATCAGCAGCTGCAGTAGTTGGTTGAAAAGTGGTCGTTTGTGTCTCAGTAGTAGAGACATCAGCAACGGTTGTCGCTGCCAGAGAAGTCGTCTCAACAACCTCACTTGTTGGTTGGCCAGTGGTTGTTTGGGTGTCTTTAGTAGTGACTTCAGCCAAACTTGTCTGAACCACGGTTGTTGTCTCACCTACTACAGTTGTTTGTTCGGCAGTCGTTGTCTGTGTTTCTGTTGTTGTGACATCGGCCACCGTTGTCTCTACTACTCTAGTTGTCTCAAAAGATGCAGTAGTTGGTTGAGAAGAAGTTGTTGCTGTCTCAGTAGTGGTGACATCACCCAAAGTTGACTCTACAAGTGTTGTCACAGGAGATGCACTACTTGGTTCCGCTGTACTTGTTTGTGTCTCCTTTGTAGTTACATCAGTCAAAGTTGTTTTTACCACTGTTGTATCAGCAGCTGCAATAGTTGGTTGAGAAGTGGTCGTTTGTGTCTCAGTAGTAGAAACATCAGCAACGGTTGTCGCTGCCAGAGAAGTCGTCTCAACTACCTCACTTGTTGGTTGGCCAGTGGTTGTTTGGGTGTCTTTAGTAGTGACTTCAGCCAAACTTGTCTGTACCACGGTTGTTGTCTCACCTACTACAGTTGTTGGTTCGGCGGTGCTTGTCTGTGTCTCTATTGTTGTGACATCGGCCATTGTTGTCTCAACAGCTGCAGTAGTAGGTTGAGAAGATGTTGTTGCTGTCTCTGTGGTAGTGACATCACCCAAAGTTGACTCTACAAGTGTTGTCACAGGAGATGCACTACTTGGTTCCGATGTACTTGTTTGTGTCTCCTTTGTAGTTACATCAGTCAGAGTTGTGTCTACCACTGTTGTATCAGCAGCTGCAGTAGTTGGTTGAGAAGTGGTCGTTTGTGTCTCAGTAGTAGAAACATCAGCAACGGTTGTCGCTGCCAGAGAAGTCGTCTCAACAACCTCACTTGTTGGTTGGCCAGTGGTTGTTTGGGTGTCTTTAGTAGTGACTTCAGCCAAACTTGTCTGTACCACGGTTGTTGTCTCACCTACTACAGTTGTTGGTTCGGCGGTGGTTGTCTGTGTCTCTATTGTTGTGACATCGGCCATCGTTGTCTCAACATCTGCAGTAGACGGTTGAGAAAATGTTGTTGCTGTCTCTGTGGTAGTGACATCACCCAAAGTTGACTCTAAGAGTGTTGTCACAAAAGATGCACTACTTGGTTCTGCTGTACTTGTTTGTGTCTCCTTTGTAGTTACATCAGTCAAAGTTGTGCCTACCATTGTTGTATCAGCAGCTGCAGTAGTTGGTTGAAAGGTGGTCGTTTGTGTCTCAGTAGTAGAGACATCAGCAACGGTTGTCTCTGCCAGAGAGGTTGTCTCAACAACCTCACTTGTTAGTTGGGCAGTGGTTGTTTGGGTGTCTTTAGTAGTGACATTAGCCAAACTTGTCTGAACCACGGTTGTTGTCTCACCTACTACAGTTGTTTGTTCGGCAGTCGTTGTCTGTGTTTCTGTTGTTGTGACATCGGCCACCGTTGTCTCTACTACTCTAGTTGTCTCAAAAGATGCAGTAGTTGGTTGAGAAGAAGTTGTTGCTGTCTCAGTAGTGGTGACATCACCCAAAGTTGTCTCTACAAGTGTTGTCACAGCAGCTGTACTACTTGGTCCCGCTGTACTTGTTTGTGTCTCCTCTGTAGTTACATCAGTCAAAGTTGTCTCTACCACTGTTGTATCAGCAACTGCAGTAGTTGGTTGAGAAGTGGTCGTTTGTGTCTCAGTAGTAGAAACATCAGCAACGGTTGTCGCTGCAAGAGAGGTCGTCTCAACAACCTCACTTGTTAGTTGGCCAGTGGTTGTTTGGGTGTCTTTAGTAGTGACTTCAGCCAAACTTGTCTGTACCACGGTTGTTGTCTCACCCACTACACTTGTTGGTTTGGCGGTGCTTGTCTGTGTCTCTATTGTTGTGACATCGGCCATCATTGTCTCAACAGCTGCAGTAGACGGTTGAGAAAATGTTGTTGCTGTCTCTGTGGTAGTGACATCACCCAAAGTTGTCTCTACAAGTGTTGTCACAGGAGATGCACTACTTGGTTCCGCTGTACTTGTTTGTGTCTCCTTTGTAGTTACATCAGTCAAAGTTGTTTTTACCACTGTTGTATCAGCAGCTGCAGTAGTTGGTTGAGAAGTGGTCGTTTGTGTCTCAGTAGTAGAAACATCAGCAACGGTTGTCGCTGCCAGAGAAGTCGTCTCAACAACCTCACTTGTTGGTTGGCCAGTGGTTGTTTGGGTGTCTTTAGTAGTGACTTCAGCCAAACTTGTCTGTACCACGGTTGTTGTCTCACCTACTACAGTTGTTGGTTCGGCGGTGGTTGTCTGTGTCTCTATTGTTGTGACATCGGCCATCGTTGTCTCAACATCTGCAGTAGACGGTTGAGAAAATGTTGTTGCTGTCTCTGTGGTAGTGACATCACCCAAAGTTGACTCTAAGAGTGTTGTCACAAAAGATGCACTACTTGGTTCTGCTGTACTTGTTTGTGTCTCCTTTGTAGTTACATCAGTCAAAGTTGTGCCTACCACTGTTGTATCAGCAGCTGCAGTAGTTGGTTGAAAAGTGGTCGTTTGTGTCTCAGTAGTAGAGACATCAGCAACGGTTGTCTCTGCCAGAGAGGTTGTCTCAACAACCTCACTTGTTAGTTGGGCAGTGGTTGTTTGGGTGTCTTTAGTAGTGACATCAGCCAAACTTGTCTGAACCATGGTTGTTGTCTCACCTACTACAGTTGTTTGTTCGGCAGTCGTTGTCTGTGTTTCTGTTGTTGTGACATCGGCCACCGTTGTCTCTACTACTCTAGTTGTCTCAAAAGATGCAGTAGTCGGTTGAGAAGAAGTTGTTGCTGTCTCAGTAGTGGTGACATCACCCAAAGTTGACTCTACAAGTGTTGTCACAGGAGGTGCACTACTTGGTTCCGATGTACTTGTTTGTGTCTCCTTTGTAGTTACATCAGTCAAAGTTGTGTCTACCACTGTTGTATCAGCAGCTCCAGTAGTTGGTTGAGAAGTGGTCGTTTGTGTCTCAGTAGTAGAAACATCAGCAACGGTTGTCGCTGCCAGAGAAGTCGTCTCAACAACCTCACTTGTTAGTTGGCCAGTGGTTGTTTGGGTGTCTTTAGTAGTGACTTCAGCCAAACTTGTCTGTACCACGGTTGTTGTCTCACCTACTACAGTTGTTGGTTCGGCGGTGGTTGTCTGTGTCTCTATTGTTGTGACATCGGCCATCGTTGTCTCAACATCTGCAGTAGACGGTTGAGAAAATGTTGTTGCTGTCTCTGTGGTAGTGACATCACCCAAAGTTGACTCTACAAGTGTTGTCACAAAAGATGCACTACTTGGTTCTGCTGTACTTGTTTGTGTCTCCTTTGTAGTTACATCAGTCAAAGTTGTGCCTACCACTGTTGTATCAGCAGCTGCAGTAGTTGGTTGAAAAGTGGTCGTTTGTGTCTCAGTAGTAGAGACATCAGCAACGGTTGTCTCTGCCAGAGAGGTTGTCTCAACAACCTCACTTGTTAGTTGGGCAGTGGTTGTTTGGGTGTCTTTAGTAGTGACATCAGCCAAACTTGTCTGAACCACGGTTGTTGTCTCACCTACTACAGTTGTTTGTTCGGCAGTCGTTGTCTGTGTTTCTGTTGTTGTGACATCGGCCACCGTTGTCTCTACTACTCTAGTTGTCTCAAAAGATGCAGTAGATGGTGGAGAAGAAGTTGTTGCTGTCTCAGTAGTGGTGACATCACCCAAAGTTGTCTCTACAAGTGTTGTCACAGCAGCTGTACTACTTGGTCCCGCTGTACTTGTTTGTGTCTCCTCTGTAGTTACATCAGTCAAAGTTGTCTCTACCACTGTTGTATCAGCAACTGCAGTAGTTGGTTGAGAAGTGGTCGTTTGTGTCTCAGTAGTAGAAACATCAGCAACGGTTGTCGCTGCAAGAGAGGTCGTCTCAACAACCTCACTTGTTAGTTGGCCAGTGGTTGTTTGGGTGTCTTTAGTAGTGACTTCAGCCAAACTTGTCTGTACCACGGTTGTTGTCCTACCTACTACACTTGTTGGTTCGGCGCTGGTTGCCTGTGTCTCTATTGTTGTGACATCGGCCATCGTTGTCTCAACATCTGCAGTAGACGGTTGAGAAAATGTTGTTGCTGTCTCTGTGGTAGTGACATCACCCAAAGTTGACTCTACAAGTGTTGTCACAGGAGATGCACTACTTGGTTCTGCTGTACTTGTTTGTGTCTCCTTTGTAGTTACATCAGTCAAAGTTGTGCCTACCACTGTTGTATCAGCAGCTGCAGTAGTTGGTTGAGAAATGGTCGTTTGTGTCTCAGTAGTAGAGACATCAGCCACAGTTGTCTCTGCCAGAGAGGTTGTCTCAACAACCTCACTTGTTAGTTGGGCAGTGGTTGTTTGCGTGTCTTTAGTAGTGACATCAGCCAAACTTGTCTGAACCACAGTTGTTGTCCCACCCACTACAGTTGTTGGTTCGGCAGTCGTTGTCTGTGTTTCTGTTGTTGTGACATCGGCTACTGTTGTCTCAACTGCTCTTGTTGTCTCAAAAGATGCAGTAGTTGGTTGAGAAGAAATTGTTCCTGTCTCAGTAGTGGTGACATCACCCAAACTTGTCTCTACAAGTGTTGTCACAGGAGCTGTACTACTTGGTTCCGCTGTACTTGTTTGTGTCTCCTTTTTAGTTACATCAGTCAAAGTTGTGTCTACCACTGTTGTATCAGCAGCTCCAGTAGTTGGTTGAGAAGTGGTGGTTTGTGTCTCAGTAGTAGAAACATCAGCAACGGTTGTCGCAGCCAGAGAAGTCGTCTCAACAACCTCACTTGTTGGTTGGCCAGTGGTTGTTTGGGTGTCTTTAGTAGTGACTTCAGCCAAACTTGTCTGTACCACGGTTGTTGTCTCACCTAATACAGTTGTTGGTTCGGCGGTGGTTGTTTGTGTCTCTATTGTTGTGACATCGGCCATCGTTGTCTCAACATCTGCAGTAGACGGTTGAGAAAATGTTGTTGCTGTCTCTGTGGTAGTGACATCACCCAAAGTTGACTCTACAAGTGTTGTCACAAAAGATGCACTACTTGGTTCTGCTGTACTTGTTTGTGTCTCCTTTGTAGTTACATCAGTCAAAGTTGTGCCTACCACTGTTGTATCAGCAGCTGCAGTAGTTGGTTGAGAAGTGGTCGTTTGTGTCTCAGTAGTAGAAACATCAGCAACGGTTGTCGCTGCAAGAGAGGTCGTCTCAACAACCTCACTTGTTAGTTGGCCAGTGGTTGTTTGGGTGTCTTTAGTAGTGACTTCAGCCAAACTTGTCTGTACCACGGTTGTTGTCCTACCTACTACACTTGTTGGTTCGGCGTTGCTTGTCTGTGTCTCTATTGTTGTGACATCGGCCATCGTTGTCTCAACATCTGCAGTAGACGGTTGAGAAAATGTTGTTGCTGTCTCTGTGGTAGTGACATCACCCAAAGTTGACTCTAAGAGTGTTGTCACAAAAGATGCACTACTTGGTTCTGCTGTACTTGTTTGTGTCTCCTTTGTAGTTACATCAGTCAAAGTTGTGCCTACCACTGTTGTATCAGCAGCTGCAGTAGTTGGTTGAAAGGTGGTCGTTTGTGTCTCAGTAGTAGAGACATCAGCAACGGTTGTCTCTGCCAGAGAGGTTGTCTCAACAACCTCACTTGTTAGTTGGGCAGTGGTTGTTTGGGTGTCTTTAGTAGTGACATTAGCCAAACTTGTCTGAACCACGGTTGTTGCCTCACCTACTACAGTTGTTTGTTCGGCAGTCGTTGTCTGTGTTTCTGTTGTTGTGACATCGGCCACCGTTGTCTCTACTACTCTAGTTGTCTCAAAAGATGCAGTAGTTGGTTGAGAAGAAGTTGTTGCTGTCTCAGTAGTGGTGACATCACCCAAAGTTGTCTCTACAAGTGTTGTCACAGCAGCTGTACTACTTGGTCCCGCTGTACTTGTTTGTGTCTCCTCTGTAGTTACATCAGTCAAAGTTGTCTCTACCACTGTTGTATCAGCAACTGCAGTAGTTGGTTGAGAAGTGGTCGTTTGTGTCTCAGTAGTAGAAACATCAGCAACGGTTGTCGCTGCAAGAGAGGTCGTCTCAACAACCTCACTTGTTAGTTGGCCAGTGGTTGTTTGGGTGTCTTTAGTAGTGACTTCAGCCAAACTTGTCTGTACCACGGTTGTTGTCTCACCCACTACACTTGTTGGTTTGGCGGTGCTTGTCTGTGTCTCTATTGTTGTGACATCGGCCATTGTTGTCTCAACAGCTGAAGTAGTAGGTTGAGAAGATGTTGTTGCTGTCTCTGTGGTAGTGACATCACCCAAAGTTGACTCTACAAGTGTTGTCACAGGAGATGCACTACTTGGTTCCGATGTACTTGTTTGTGTCTCCTTTGTAGTTACATCAGTCAGAGTTGTGTCTACCACTGTTGTATCAGCAGCTCCAGTAGTTGGTTGAGAAGTGGTCGTTTGTGTCTCAGTAGTAAAGACATCAGCAACGGTTGTCGCTGCCAGAGAAGTCGTCTCAACAACCTCACTTGTTGGTTGGCCAGTGGTTGTTTGGGTGTCTTTAGTAGTGACTTCAGCCAAAATTGTCTGTACCACGGTTGTTGTCTCACCTACTACAGTTGTTGGTTCGGCGGTGGTTGTCTGTGTCTCTATTGTTGTGACATCGGTCACCGTTGTCTCTACTACTCTAGTTGTCTCAAAAGATGCAGTAGTTGGTTGAGAAGAAGTTGTTCCTGTCTCAGTAGTGGTGACATCACCCAAAGTTGTCTCTACAAGTGTTGTCACAGCAGCTGTACTACTTGGTCCCGCTGTACTTGTTTGTGTCTCCTCTGTAGTTACATCAGTCAAAGTTGTCTCTACCACTGTTGTATCAGCAAATGCAGTAGTTGGTTGAGAAGTGGTCGTTTGTGTCTCAGTAGTAGAAACATCAGCAACGGTTGTCGCTGCAAGAGAGGTCGTCTCAACAACCTCACTTGTTAGTTGGGCAGTGGTTGTTTGGGTGTCTTTAGTAGTGACTTCAGCCAAACTTGTCTGTACCACGGTTGTTGTCTCACCTACTACAGTTGTTGGTTCGGCGGTGGTTGTCTGTGTCTCTATTGTTGTGACATCGGCCATCGTTGTCTCAACATCTGCAGTAGACGGTTGAGAAAATGTTGTTGCTGTCTCTGTGGTAGTGACATCACCCAAAGTTGACTCTACAAGTGTTGTCACAAAAGATGCACTACTTGGTTCTGCTGTACTTGTTTGTGTCTCCTTTGTAGTTACATCAGTCAAAGTTGTTTTTACCACTGTTGTATCAGCAGCTGCAGTAGTTGGTTGAAAAGTGGTCGTTTGTGTCTCAGTAGTAAAGACATCGGCAACGGTTGTCTCTGCCAGAGAGGTTGTCTCAACAACCTCACTTGTTAGTTGGGCAGTGGTTGTTTGGGTGTCTTTAGTAGTGACATCAGCCAAACTTGTCTGAACCACGGTTGTTGTCTCACCTACTACAGTTGTTTGTTCGGCAGTCGTTGTCTGTGTTTCTGTTGTTGTGCCATCGGCCACCGTTGTCTCTACTACTCTAGTTGTCTCAAAAGATGCAGTAGTTGGTTGAGAAGAAGTTGTTGCTGTCTCAGTAGTGGTGACATCACCCAAAGTTGTCTCTACAAGTGTTGTCACAGCAGCTGTACTACTTGGTCCCGCTGTACTTGTTTGTGTCTCCTCTGTAGTTACATCAGTCAAAGTTGTCTCTACCACTGTTGTATCAGCAACTGCAGTAGTTAGTTGAGAAGTGGTCGTTTGTGTCTCAGTAGTAGAAACATCAGCAACGGTTGTCGCTGCAAGAGAGGTCGTCTCAACAACCTCACTTGTTAGTTGGCCAGTGGTTGTTTGGGTGTCTTTAGTAGTGACTTCAGCCAAACTTGTCTGTACCACGGTTGTTGTCCTACCTACTACACTTGTTGGTTCGGCGGTGCTTGTCTGTGTCTCTATTGTTGTGACATCGGCCATCGTTGTCTCAACATCTGCAGTAGACCGTTGAGAAAATGTTGTTGCTGTCTCTGTGGTAGTGACATCACCCAAAGTTGACTCTACAAGTGTTGTCACAGGAGATGCACTACTTGGTTCTGCTGTACTTGTTTGTGTCTCCTTTGTAGTTACATCAGTCAAAGTTGTGCCTACCACTGTTGTATCAGCAGCTGCAGTAGTTGGTTGAGAAATGGTCGTTTGTGTCTCAGTAGTAGAGACATCAGCCACGGTTGTCTCTGCCAGAGAGGTTGTCTCAACAACCTCACTTGTTAGTTGGGCAGTGGTTGTTTGCGTGTCTTTAGTAGTGACATCAGCCAAACTTGTCTGAACCACAGTTGTTGTCCCACCCACTGCAGTTGTTGGTTCGGCAGTCGTTGTCTGTGTTTCTGTTGTTGTGACATCGGCTACTGTTTTCTCAACTGCTCTTGTTGTCTCAAAAGATGCAGTAGTAGGTTGAGAAGATGTTGTTGCTGTCTCTGTGGTAGTGACATCACCCAAAGTTGACTCTACAAGTGTTGTCACAGGAGATGCACTACTTGGTTCCGATGTACTTGTTTGTGTCTCCTTTGTAGTTACATCAGTCAAAGTTGTGTCTACCACTGTTGTATCAGCAGCTGCAGTAGTTGGTTGAGAAGTGGTCGTTTGTGTCTCAGTAGTAGAAACATCAGCAACGGTTGTCGCTGCCAGAGAAGTCGTCTCAACAACCTCACTTGTTAGTTGGTCGGTGGTTGTTTGGGTGTCTTTAGTAGTGACTTCAGCCAAACTTGTCTGTACCACGGTTGTTGTCTCACCTACTACAGTTGTTGGTTCGGCGGTGGTTGTCTGTGTCTCTATTGTTGTGACATCGGCCATCGTTGTCTCAACATCTGCAGTAGATGGTTGAGAAGATGTTGTTGCTGTCTCTGAGGTAGTGACATCACCCAAAGTTGACTCTACAAGTGTTGTCACAAAAGATGCACTACTTGGTTCCGCTGTACTTGTTTGTGTCTCCTTTGTAGTTACATCAGTCAAAGTTGTTTTTACCACTGTTGTATCAGCAGCTGCAGTAGTTGGTTGAAAAGTGGTCGTTTGTGTCTCAGTAGTAGAGACATCAGCAACGGTTGTCTCTGCCAGAGAGGTTGTCTCAACAACCTCACTTGTTAGTTGGGCAGTGGTTGTTTGGGTGTCTTTAGTAGTGACATCAGCCAAACTTGTCTGAACCACGGTTGTTGTCTCACCTACTACAGTTGTTTGTTCGGCAGTCGTTGTCTGTGTTTCTGTTGTTGTGACATCGGCCACCGTTGTCTCTACTACTCTAGTTGTCTCAAAAGATGCAGTAGTTGGTTGAGAAGAAGTTGTTCCTGTCTCAGTAGTGGTGACATCACCCAAAGTTGTCTCTACAAGTGTTGTCACAGCAGCTGTACTACTTGGTCCCGCTGTACTTGTTTGTGTCTCCTCTGTAGTTACATCAGTCAAAGTTGTCTCTACCACTGTTGTATCAGCAACTGCAGTAGTTGGTTGAGAAGTGGTCGTTTGTGTCTCAGTAGTAGAAACATCAGCAACGGTTGTCGCTGCAAGAGAGGTCGTCTCAACAACCTCACTTGTTAGTTGGCCAGTGGTTGTTTGGGTGTCTTTAGTAGTGACTTCAGCCAAACTTGTCTGTACCACGGTTGTTGTCCTACCTACTACACTTGTTGGTTCGGCGTTGCTTGTCTGTGTCTCTATTGTTGTGACATCGGCCATCGTTGTCTCAACAGCTGCAGTAGTAGGTTGAGAAGATGTTGTTGCTGTCTCTGTGGTAGTGACATCACCCAAAGTTGACTCTACAAGTGTTGTCACAGGAGATGCACTACTTGGTTCCGATGTACTTGTTTGTGTCTCCTTTGTAGTTACATCAGTCAAAGTTGTGTCTACCACTGTTGTATCAGCAGCTGCAGTAGTTGGTTGAGAAGTGGTCGTTTGTGTCTCAGTAGTAGAAACATCAGCAACGGTTGTCGCTGCCAGAGAAGTCGTCTCAACAACCTCACTTGTTAGTTGGTCGGTGGTTGTTTGGGTGTCTTTAGTAGTGACTTCAGCCAAACTTGTCTGTACCACGGTTGTTGTCTCACCTACTACAGTTGTTGGTTCGGCGGTGCTTGTCTGTGTCTCTATTGTTGTGACATCGGCCATCGTTGTCTCAACATCTGCAGTAGATGGTTGAGAAAATGTTGTTGCTGTCTCTGTGGTAGTGACATCACCCAAAGTTGACTCTACAAGTGTTGTCACAGGAGATGCACTACTTGGTTCTGCTGTACTTGTTTGTGTCTCCTTTGTAGTTACATCAGTCAAAGTTGTTTTTACCACTGTTGTATCAGCAGCTGCAGTAGTTGGTTGAAAAGTGGTCGTTTGTGTCTCAGTAGTAGAGACATCAGCAACGGTTGTCTCTGCCAGAGAGGTTGTCTCAACAACCTCACTTGTTAGTTGGGCAGTGGTTGTTTGGGTGTCTTTAGTAGTGACATCAGCCAAACTTGTCTGAACCACAGTTGTTGTCTCACCTACTACAGTTGTTTGTTCGGCAGTCGTTGTCTGTGTTTCTGTTGTTGTGACATCGGCCACCGTTGTCTCTACTACTCTAGTTGTCTCAAAAGATGCAGTAGTTGGTTGAGAAGAAGTTGTTCCTGTCTCAGTAGTGGTGACATCACCCAAAGTTGTCTCTACAAGTGTTGTCACAGCAGCTGTACTACTTGGTCCCGCTGTACTTGTTTGTGTCTCCTCTGTAGTTACATCAGTCAAAGTTGTCTCTACTACTGTTGTATCAGCAACTGCAGTAGTTGGTTGAGAAGTGGTCGTTTGTGTCTCAGTAGTAGAAACATCAGCAACGGTTGTCGCTGCAAGAGAGGTCGTCTCAACAACCTCACTTGTTAGTTGGCCAGTGGTTGTTTGGGTGTCTTTAGTAGTGACTTCAGCCAAACTTGTCTGTACCACGGTTGTTGTCCTACCTACTACACTTGTTGGTTCGGCGTTGCTTGTCTGTGTCTCTATTGTTGTGACATCGGCCATCGTTGTCTCAACAGCTGCAGTAGTAGGTTGAGAAGATGTTGTTGCTGTCTCTGTGGTAGTGACATCACCCAAAGTTGACTCTACAAGTGTTGTCACAGGAGATGCACTACTTGGTTCCGATGTACTTGTTTGTGTCTCCTTTGTAGTTACATCAGTCAAAGTTGTGTCTACCACTGTTGTATCAGCAGCTGCAGTAGTTGGTTGAGAAGTGGTCGTTTGTGTCTCAGTAGTAGAAACATCAGCAACGGTTGTCGCTGCCAGAGAAGTCGTCTCAACAACCTCACTTGTTAGTTGGTCGGTGGTTGTTTGGGTGTCTTTAGTAGTGACTTCAGCCAAACTTGTCTGTACCACGGTTGTTGTCTCACCTACTACACTTGTTGGTTTGGCGGTGCTTGTCTGTGTCTCTATTGTTGTGACATCGGCCATCGTTGTCTCAACAGCTGCAGTAGACGGTTGAGAAAATGTTGTTGCTGTCTCTGTGGTAGTGACATCACCCAAAGTTGACTCTACAAGTGTTGTCACAGGAGATGCACTACTTGGTTCTGCTGTACTTGTTTGTGTCTCCTTTGTAGTTACATCAGTCAAAGTTGTTTTTACCACTGTTGTATCAGCAGCTGCAGTAGTTGGTTGAAAAGTGGTCGTTTGTGTCTCAGTAGTAGGGACATCAGCCACGGTTGTCTCTGCCAGAGAGGTTGTCTCAACAACCTCACTTATTAGTTGGCCAGTGGTTGTTTGGGTGTCTTTAGTAGTGACTTCAGCCAAACTTGTCTGTACCACGGTTGTTGTCCTACCTACTACACTTGTTGGTTCGGCGGTGCTTGTCTGTGTCTCTATTGTTGTGACATCGGCCATCGTTGTCTCAACATCTGCAGTAGACGGTTGAGAAAATGTTGTTGCTGTCTCTGTGGTAGTGACATCACCCAAAGTTGACTCTACAAGTTGTGTCACAGGAGATGCACTACTTGGTTCCGCTTCACTTGTTTGTGTCTCCTTTGTAGTTACATCAGTCAAAGTTGTCTCTACCACTGTTGTATCAGCAGCTGCAGTAGTTGGTTGAGAAATGGTCGTTTGTGTCTCAGTAGTAGAAACATCAGCAACGGTTGTCGCTGCCAGAGAGGTCGTCTCAACAACCTCACTTGTTAGTTGGCCAGGGGTTGTTTGGGTGTCTTCAGTAGTGACTTCAGCCAAACTTGTCTGTACCACGGTTGTTGTCTCACCTACTACAGTTGTTTGTTCGGCAGTCGTTGTCTGTGTTTCTGTCGTTGTGACATCGGCCACCGTTGTCTCTACTACTGTAGTTGTCTCAAAAGATGCAGTAGTTGGTTGAGAAGAAGTTGTTCCTGTCTCAGTAGTGGTGACATCACCCAAAGTTGACTCTACAAGTGTTGTCACAGGAGCTGTACTACTTGGTCCCGCTGTTTTTGTTTGTGTCTCCTCTGTAGTTACATCAGTCAAAGTTGTGTCTACCACTGTTGTATCAGCGGCTCCAGTAGTTGGTTGAGAAGTGGTCGTTTGTGTCTCAGTAGTAGAAACATCAGCAAGGGTTGTCGCTGCCAGAGAAGTCGTCTCAACAACCTCACTTGTTAGTTGGTCGGTGGTTGTTTGGGTGTCTTTAGTAGTGACTTCAGCCAAACTTGTCTGTACCACGGTTGTTGTCTCACCTACTACACTTGTTGGTTTGGCGGTGCTTGTCTGTGTCTCTATTGTTGTGACATCGGCCATCGTTGTCTCAACAGCTGCAGTAGACGGTTGAGAAAATGTTGTTGCTGTCTCTGTGGTAGTGACATCACCCAAAGTTGACTCTACAAGTGTTGTCACAGGAGATGCACTACTTGGTTCTGCTGTACTTGTTTGTGTCTCCTTTGTAGTTACATCAGTCAAAGTTGTTTTTACCACTGTTGTATCAGCAGCTGCAGTAGTTGGTTGAAAAGTGGTCGTTTGT
The DNA here is from genome assembly GCF_054643075.1 of Acanthaster planci. Taxonomy (NCBI): domain Eukaryota; kingdom Metazoa; phylum Echinodermata; class Asteroidea; order Valvatida; family Acanthasteridae; genus Acanthaster; species Acanthaster planci. Next base: position 10,977,220 of record NC_141787.1, on the reverse strand, counting down.
GTCTCAGTAGTAGGGACATCAGCCACGGTTGTCTCTGCCAGAGAGGTTGTCTCAACAACCTCACTTATTAGTTGGCCAGTGGTTGTTTGGGTGTCTTTAGTAGTGACTTCAGCCAAACTTGTCTGTACCACGGTTGTTGTCCTATCTACTACACTTGTTGGTTCGGCGGTGCTTGTCTGTGTCTCTATTGTTGTGACATCGGCCATCGTTGTCTCAACATCTGCAGTAGATGGTTGAGAAAATGTTGTTGCTGTCTCTGTGGTAGTGACATCACCCAAAGTTGACTCTACAAGTGTTGTCACAAAAGATGCACTACTTGGTTCTGCTGTACTTGTTTGTGTCTCCTTTGTAGTTACATCAGTCAAAGTTGTGCCTACCACTGTTGTATCAGCAGCTGCAGTAGTTGGTTGAAAAGTGGTCGTTTGTGTCTCAGTAATAGAGACATCAGTGACGGTTGTCTCTGCCAGAGAGGTTGTCTCAACAACCTCACTTGTTAGTTGGGCAGTGGTTGTTTGGGTGTCTTTAGTAGTGACATCAGCCAAACTTGTCTGAACCACGGTTGTTTTCTCACCTACTACAGATGTCTGTTCGGCAGTCGTTGTCTGTGTTTCTGTTCTTGTGACATCAGCCACCGTTGTCTCTACTACTCTAGTTGTCTCAAAAGATGCAGTAGTTGGTTGAGAAGAAGTTGTTCCTGTCTCAGTAGTGGTGACATCACCCAAAGTTGTCTCTACAAGTGTTGTCACAGGAGCTGTACTACTTGGTCCCGCTGTACTTGTTTGTGTCTCCTCTGTAGTTACATCAGTCAAAGTTGTCTCTACCACTGTTGTATCAGCAACTGCAGTAGTTGGTTGAGAAGTGGTCGTTTGTGTCTCAGTAGTAGAAACATCAGCAACGGTTGTCGCTGCAAGAGAGGTCGTCTCAACAACCTCACTTGTTAGTTGGCCAGTGGTTGTTTGGGTGTCTTTAGTAGTGACTTCAGCCAAACTTGTCTGTTCCACGGTTGTTGTCCTACCTACTACACTTGTTGGTTCGGCGGTGCTTGTCTGTGTCTCTATTGTTGTGACATCGGCCATCGTTGTCTCAACAGCTGCAGTAGTAGGTTGAGAAGATGTTGTTGCTGTCTCTGTGGTAGTGACATCACCCAAAGTTGACTCTACAAGTGTTGTCACAGGAGATGCACTACTTGGTTCCGATGTACTTGTTTGTGTCTCCTTTGTAGTTACATCAGTCAAAGTTGTGTCTACCACTGTTGTATCAGCAGCTGCAGTAGTTGGTTGAGAAATGGTCGTTTGTGTCTCAGTAGTAGAAACATCAGCAACGGTTGTCGCTGCCAGAGAGGTCGTCTCAACAACCTCACTTGTTAGTTGGCCAGGGGTTGTTTGGGTGTCTTCAGTAGTGACTTCAGCCAAACTTGTCTGTACCACGGTTGTTGTCTCACCTACTACAGTTGTTTGTTCGGCAGTCGTTGTCTGTGTTTCTGTCGTTGTGACATCGGCCACCGTTGTCTCTACTACTCTAGTTGTCTCAAAAGATGCAGTAGTTGGTTGAGAAGAAGTTGTTCCTGTCTCAGTAGTGGTGACATCACCCAAAGTTGACTCTACAAGTGTTGTCACAGGAGCTGTACTACTTGGTCCCGCTGTTTTTGTTTGTGTCTCCTCTGTAGTTACATCAGTCAAAGTTGTGTCTACCACTGTTGTATCAGCAGCTCCAGTAGTTGGTTGAGAAGTGGTCGTTTGTGTCTCAGTAGTAGAAACATCAGCAACGGCTGTCGCTGCCAGAGAAGTCGTCTCAACAACCTCACTTGTTAGTTGGTCGGTGGTTGTTTGGGTGTCTTTAGTAGTGACTTCAGCCAAACTTGTCTGTACCACGGTTGTTGTCTCACCTACTACACTTGTTGGTTTGGCGGTGCTTGTCTGTGTCTCTATTGTTGTGACATCGGCCATCGTTGTCTCAACAGCTGCAGTAGACGGTTGAGAAAATGTTGTTGCTGTCTCTGTGGTAGTGACATCCCCCAAAGTTGACTCTACAAATGTTGTCACAGGAGATGCACTACTTGGTTCTGCTGTACTTGTTTGTGTCTCCTTTGTAGTAACATCAGTCAAAGTTGTCTCTACCACTGTTGTATCAGCAGCTGCAGTAGTTGGTTGAGAAATGGTCGTTTGTGTCTCAGTAGTAGAGACATCAGCCACGGTTGTCTCTGCCAGAGAGGTTGTCTCAACAACCTCACTTGTTAGTTCGGCAGTGGTGGTGTCTTTAGTAGTGACATCAGCCAAACTTGTCTGAACCACAGTTGTTGTCTCACCCACTACAGTTGTTTGTTCGGCAGTCGTTGTCTGTGTTTCTGGTGTTGTGACATCGGCTACCGTTGTCTCAACTGCTCTTGTTGTCTCAAAAGATGCAGTAGTTGGTTGAGAAGAAGTTGTTCCTGTCTCAGTAGTGGTGACATCACCCAAAGTTGTCTCTACAAGTGTTGTCACAGGAGCTGTACTACTTGGTCCCGCTGTACTTGTTTGTGTCTCCTCTGTAGTTACATCAGTCAAAGTTGTCTCTACCACTGTTGTATCAGCAACTGCAGTAGTTGGTTGAGAAGTGGTCGTTTGTGTCTCAGTAGTAGAAACATCAGCAACGGTTGTCGCTGCAAGAGAGGTCGTCTCAACAACCTCACTTGTTAGTTGGCCAGTGGTTGTTTGGGTGTCTTTAGTAGTGACTTCAGCCAAACTTGTCTGTTCCACGGTTGTTGTCCTACCTACTACACTTGTTGGTTCGGCGGTGCTTGTCTGTGTCTCTATTGTTGTGACATCGGCCATCGTTGTCTCAACAGCTGCAGTAGTAGGTTGAGAAGATGTTGTTGCTGTCTCTGTGGTAGTGACATCACCCAAAGTTGACTCTACAAGTGTTGTCACAGGAGATGCACTACTTGGTTCCGATGTACTTGTTTGTGTCTCCTTTGTAGTTACATCAGTCAAAGTTGTGTCTACCACTGTTGTATCAGCAGCTGCAGTAGTTGGTTGAGAAATGGTCGTTTGTGTCTCAGTAGTAGAAACATCAGCAACGGTTGTCGCTGCCAGAGAGGTCGTCTCAACAACCTCACTTGTTAGTTGGCCAGGGGTTGTTTGGGTGTCTTCAGTAGTGACTTCAGCCAAACTTGTCTGTACCACGGTTGTTGTCTCACCTACTACAGTTGTTTGTTCGGCAGTCGTTGTCTGTGTTTCTGTCGTTGTGACATCGGCCACCGTTGTCTCTACTACTCTAGTTGTCTCAAAAGATGCAGTAGTTGGTTGAGAAGAAGTTGTTCCTGTCTCAGTAGTGGTGACATCACCCAAAGTTGACTCTACAAGTGTTGTCACAGGAGCTGTACTACTTGGTCCCGCTGTTTTTGTTTGTGTCTCCTCTGTAGTTACATCAGTCAAAGTTGTGTCTACCACTGTTGTATCAGCAGCTCCAGTAGTTGGTTGAGAAGTGGTCGTTTGTGTCTCAGTAGTAGAAACATCAGCAACGGCTGTCGCTGCCAGAGAAGTCGTCTCAACAACCTCACTTGTTAGTTGGTCGGTGGTTGTTTGGGTGTCTTTAGTAGTGACTTCAGCCAAACTTGTCTGTACCACGGTTGTTGTCTCACCTACTACACTTGTTGGTTTGGCGGTGCTTGTCTGTGTCTCTATTGTTGTGACATCGGCCATCGTTGTCTCAACAGCTGCAGTAGACGGTTGAGAAAATGTTGTTGCTGTCTCTGTGGTAGTGACATCCCCCAAAGTTGACTCTACAAATGTTGTCACAGGAGATGCACTACTTGGTTCTGCTGTACTTGTTTGTGTCTCCTTTGTAGTTACATCAGTCAAAGTTGTCTCTACCACTGTTGTATCAGCAGCTGCAGTAGTTGGTTGAGAAATGGTCGTTTGTGTCTCAGTAGTAGAGACATCAGCCACGGTTGTCTCTGCCAGAGAGGTTGTCTCAACAACCTCACTTGTTAGTTCGGCAGTGGTGGTGTCTTTAGTAGTGACATCAGCCAAACTTGTCTGAACCACAGTTGTTGTCTCACCCACTACAGTTGTTTGTTCGGCAGTCGTTGTCTGTGTTTCTGGTGTTGTGACATCGGCTACCGTTGTCTCAACTGCTCTTGTTGTCTCAAAAGATGCAGTAGTTGGTTGAGAAGAAGTTGTTCCTGTCTCAGTAGTGGTGACATCACCCAAAGTTGTCTCTACAAGTGTTGTCACAGCAGCCGTACTACTTGGTCCCGCTGTACTTGTTTGTGTTTCCTCTGTAGTTACATCAGTCAAAGTTGTCTCTACCACTGTTGTATCAGCAACTGCAGTAGTTGGTTGAGAAGAGGTCGTTTGTGTCTCAGTAGTAGAAACATCAGCAACGGTTGTCGCTGCAAGAGAGGTCGTCTCAACAACCTCACTTGTTAGTTGGCCAGTGGTTGTTTGGGTGTCTTTAGTAGTGACATCAGCCAAACCTGTCTGTACCACGGTTGTTGTCTCACCTACTACACTTGTTGTTTCGGCGGTGGTTGTCCGTGTCTCTATTGTTGTGACATCGGCCATCGTTGTCTCAACAGCTGAAGTAGTAGGTTGAGAAGATGTTGTTGCTGTCTCTGTGGTAGTGACATCACCCAAAGTTGACTCTACAAGTGTTGTCACAGGAGATGCACTACTTGGTTCCGATGTACTTGTTTGTGTCTCCTTTGTAGTTACATCAGTCAAAGTTGTCTCTACCACTGTTGTATCAGCAGCTGCAGTAGTTGGTTGAGAAGTGGTCCTTTGTGTCTCAGTAGTAGAAACATCAGCCAAGGTTGTCTCTTCCAGAGAGGTTGTCTCAACAACCTCACTTGTTAGTTGGGCAGTGGTTGTTTGGGTGTCTTTAGTAGTGACATCAGCCAAACTTGTCTGTACCATGGTTGTTCTCTCACCTACTACAGTTGTTGGTTCGGCCGTCGTCTTTGTTTCTGTTGCTGTGGCATCGGCCACCGTTGTCTCTCGTGATGCTTGGGTAGAGTGTCCTGAAAGAAAAGAATCCAGGTTTAAGGGTGAATCTTTCATCATCCAAAGTATCGTTTTGGTAGGTTTGAAGTTTATTTCACTGCTCATTTTGTCCTGGTTTTTGTGATGATGGTAGGGATCTCAACTTGTAATGGAATAATCGGTAACGTGCACGAGAAGTAAATTCGGCAATGGACACTTTTAGTGTGATTAAAAGCATGGTCTCTTTCGAGCACTTGCGCTAACTGTGGCTATTTACTGAAAAGTACCATTTTAGGCCTTTGAAGCAGTCAACTTTACTGGAATAAGAAATTGAGGGCAACAAAGATCATTGCTGCAGGCGTCAAGGTCTCACATTCTGTGATATTCCACATCTTTTACTTTTAGACGAATTGTGTGGTCATGCAGCGTTCATGTTCCAATGCATCTATTTATGATTTGAAACAAAGCTTCCAGATATAGAATTTATAAACAACAGATATGTACATGTATGCCGTCATTACATAATGCCAACCCTTAAAATGGCTTCTCCCTTTTATGCATACTTTCCGAATTCTGTCAAGCTTTTAGATCACGTTTTACAACCTGTACTCTCAAGAAACATCTCTTCCCCTGATATTAGCCAATTCGTCCCTTTCATCATCCCATTGTAAGAATAAAAATTCTTTGTCATTTGCTACAGTGAAAATACTATCATTATTAGCAAACTGTAATTATTTTGCGAATAGAAAGTGAGAGTAAAGAAGAGAATAGTGCGTAATCATATTGCTATGCAAGGGAATCATGTAGCCATAGTGGCTTTTCACTGTGTTTCACATCTACGAACTGGGCAGCGTATCCAACTTCTGGTGAGAAGGTAGCAAATTGAAAATCGAATATGGCTTCAGGCTTATTCAACATATGTTTTGGGGAGAAAAATATCCAAAGCCTGACTAACGGTCTCAACTCCTTTTTGTTATGTCATGATGTTGTTTTGTAGGAGAATTAGTGCTAATATTTGACGAAACATCATTATTATTTGTTAAAACAATGTGTGGGACAAGTTGCCCCCTGCGGCACCCCCCATACGGAACTCTGCCTGATTTAATATCTCACTTAGTTGGAATACGAATTGGTTTTTCACTTCCTGTGCATTTTAGATGTATCTGCAGAGCCAGAGGACCTTTTCACATGTAACTCGGTGTTTTGAGTTATACTTGAAATACAGCGTCTTGTAAAGGAAATGGGATGATTTTCTTTAATGTACTTTTGTAAATGGTTGTAACCTGCTTATTAAATATTTCTTCTTTCTAATGACATCAAGACATCCACATTTCCGTCACACGACTGAGTGCAGTGGCTTAATGGACCGCATCAGCAATGGCTTTGCAACAGATGAATCACAGGTTTGCAGAGCGCGAGGCATTCAGTGCACAACCAACATTATAAGTTCAAAAACAACCACAGTTAGGGGCTTATTTTCGCCGCAGCCTAGCCCCAGATCCCTTCAACATGCCGACAATTTCTTTCAACGCAAATTTCTGCATTCCAGCAAACATTACGTAATTCTGACAAAAAAGCCATGTCTGGGGAATTTGAATTCAACACCAAAACAGCTATTTGGTCCAAAGCCATTTCTAACGAGGTCTGTTTCGTGCTAATTCATCTGTGACGGAAATTTGGAGTTTTCGGTTTAATGCAAAAGAGAACGTTATAATATAATAGATAAATGAAACAAGCATATCTATCTCAGTCTCCCTTTTAAGACACCCTGTATTTTTACATGAGGGATATCGTCATAGGGTCAGTCTAAGAACAGTGGAAACAACTTGTGTTAGTCACTAACATTTCTCGTCAATCATAAGTGTCCTGTACAAGGCACTAAATGCGCTGGTTGATGAACCTAAACATATGTTTGTAGAAGGTAATATGCAAATGACATTGAATTTTTTGTAGGTGTTTTTTTATGACAAAACATAATTAAAACATCATTTAATTACCTTCAGAGTAAAAACTTTTACAGGTAAGTAAAATACCCTTTCAGCCATACCTATAACGCCTACATGTTCGTGTGTGAAGAGTTTACTCTTTAATCTCAGGTTCAAATTATACTCTTAATAACAATCCTCCCGTAAGCGCGCTCAGTAGCAAATTGTGTTTAAACGTCAATAAACGTCTCGGATTGCAAGCTTTGGTTTCAAAGACTCGACAGAGGCCCAGGACTGAATTAGTGTACACCATTATCAAATAAATTTATATCTGGCAAGTACTGAGCCAGAGCTGAAAAACCAGCTTACTTTTTAAAAAGGAAACACTGTATTTTGAGAGTACATTAAAATTGCATCGGTCAAATTACGCCCGTGTCTTTTGTAGTCATTATCTTGGATGACTAGTAGTCTCCGCACAATCGGTTTGCCACCTTGTCCATCGGTCTGTCGCAGTTGACTTTTCACGTTTACCATCATCTTCAGACTGAGAATTTGCGCTTAAATTGAGTCATCTGTGGCGTGTTTTTAAGGTGTGTGGATTTTGAAATAGCACAATTTACATTGATAAATTCTTCCGTACATCAAATGGGCGCGTATCCAAAGGAAGATATATTGTATTGCAGGGGATGTAAAAATTCCTTTCAGAGTGACTCCCAACCGCCCTCGAGAAGCGGGACAGGACGAGCAATTAATTGTCAATGTGGGATTCAAATTACTCCTACTTTGGAAACCAGATTTGGCGATCCATTCGCAAGAATGAACTTATGCAGGTTGAAAGGGAGATATTAAAATCTCATATCCATTACAACAGAAAAATTCATCAGAGTTGCTTCGACGTCATACAAAAGACCCTTGTGTGCAAGGGCCTAAATCCCGGTGCTTGAAGGTGTAAATCCCAACCACAACTGTTTCATAACAGTATGGGCTATTACACCCCCACCCCCTCGCCGTACGTTCAAATCCCTCAAAACACAGATAAGGTGCCTAAACTCATGGAATGTGTGGTTTTATCAAACAAAGAGCTCTTGGAACTGTGTTACGCATCGTTCACCAGTTTGAGAAACATCAACGTTATTAAAAAGCGATGCATGCACTCGGATCACAGCTACGCAAGTACCTGCGCGACTCGTGCATCGTTAATGTACTGATACAAATGAGGCCAGTCTGGTCGTAGCCCAAATAAGAATGGTGGCCACGAAGCGTTCAGGCTGCTGGTTTGGGGTGATTATTATTTTTTAAAAATGACGTGTGTATCTGCACCATTGGGCATGTGTATTTTTCATAGGAAGGTCGGGGCAATTATCATAAATGGGGTGGAGAAATCTGAAGTATAAAATACAACAAAACTGCTTTATCGGCCGAGTTGCACGAGAGCTCAATAAGAAAAGCGCTTCGACTTATAAGCGGCAAGGCGCAGATTCCAGTCTTCGTGAATGCAGCTTCGACTTTTTTTAGGTTTTTTTTTGGGGGGGGGCTTTGTTTTCTGTTGTTTTTGTTTTTTATTTTAACGGGGGATTAGTTGGTTGGGGGATGTTTTTATTATAAGAAAGTAAAGGCCGACATTTACCTTTCAACTTTATTTTCTTTACTGAATAAGTTTCCAAGAAATTGATCGAGCTTGTAGTTAACCACGCCCATATATAAAGATTGCCCCTAACCCTCCAAGAAAAAGATTACTCGACCACGGTAAGGTAGTGTTCCCTACAGAAATCGATGCGCAAGTACCAGTGGGATGCCCGAGTGCCTGAGGGTTTCGGACGAGATCCCATTCGTGATCAGCGGCAAGTATTACATGGGCACAAGTGAAATTATCAATCAAGGGGGTCGTGTGGGTGGAGGGGGTTTTAGAACGACCCTAAAATAATACATACTACACCCATATACAAGCAAAAAACTTTAACATTGGGTGGACGGACGGACAAACAGACTGATAGAAATCGGTTTTACATAGGTTTGGATTTGCTTCGCAGCTCGCCCAAAAGGAGGATTTTAGGTTTTTCGGATTTTTAACAACTCAAATGTATTTATCAGAAAAGGGGAAAATAAGAAAGCTTTTAATAGGTTGTTTATATAGGTTTCGGAGATGTTAGTACATTTACACATATTAAATCATGCACAGTGCCTACAGTGTTATAACATATTAAATCATGCACAGTGCCTACAGCGTTATAACGAATCACCCCACCCCTTTTTCAATTTCTATAGCCGATCATCCCCGTTCCTCATACCAATTTACCGCACTACAAGTAGTAGTGTGAAGCATAAGATCACATCACACACCCAACTCTGATTCAAAATACCAAACGATTTCCCACTGGAATGAGAGAGAAGCAAAATAATGGTAACATACCATTCCATGCCTTAGAATGAAATTTGCGGGCTCCCATTGCGACACACGAAAGATTCAGTACGTACAACGTTATGTACTTCTTGGGGGGCGCCACAGTAGATGACTGGCAATAGATCTAATCATTACAGCGTAAGTTACAGGTACACTGATTATGAGAACAAAAATCAAGTATACACAAATGTCTTCATGTGGAAAATGATGCGGTGGGGAGTATGGATGACTGATAACTCAAAATAAGCCAGTTTGACGTAACAACAGAGTATGCCCAAAACGAAGCGCGTCCAAGAACCTTAGGCACGGGCTTCATTTCATCAGCACGGCCCTACGCCAAACCGCGCTTACTTTGTTGCAGAATAGCCTTGCTTTTTTTTAAATTCTGTGGCTCGGTGATACTAATTAAACTTTTCTTTACAGCTTTGTAAACAAGTAAGCCTACTTCTCAAAGTGGACGCAGTTGCTCCCGTTAGCATTTTAAAACTGTTTACACTTACAGTACGATCATCTTTACCAATTCTGTGCTTGTTTGTCTTTAAGTGTGATGCAGGAAACGTTTCCTTCGAAACTGAAAGCTACTGCGTCTCTTATAGGCCTATGCAAGTTTAATTTTAACTTTGGGCCCATCAAGAGCAGGAGCGTCAGCGAGAAATGAGAATGCAGGAGGGGTCGACCTTGATTCTGAAAATCTAAAAGGCTTTCGCGCTCCCCCATTTGGCATCCTATATTTGTGATCAAAACTTAGTGAATACAAAACCTGCATTACTGCATTGGTGTTCCTTCAGACATTTCCCATACCGAAACAATGCCTCTTTGGACGCAACATCTTGGCATTTGGACACGAACAACAACTGGACTAAAAACCAATGCGTTTGTTTCAAACCTGACGCTCACTGATCATGTTGCCTAAACTTGATTCCATTCGGATAGCGGACCGCTGAAAATAGCTACATGAACTCTCCATAACATGGGATATTACGAAAGCCCAATACTGCTTATTGTCACCAACACCACGAAGTAACACAAATCTATAGATGGGTGCGCGCTTCAACGCGTATTTTATAGAAATGTGACATATTCGTTTTCACGAAGAGGCACAAATGTCTTGCGTCATGTGCTCCGTGATTTGCCGTATTCAGAAACTGACGTTCTCCTTAATTTACACAGTTAGGAGTTTTAAGAGCATTTTTTTCAGTTTAGTCACCTAATTACAGGTAAAATGAAATCATTTTAGACATTTAAAACTTTTTTTCTATGTTATATTGACAAAACACACATTTGTGTCACTTCGTGAAACCAAAACTGCTCTAATCACGGTTTTCAAGAACTAGCACAAATGTGAAGATGTGTGTCAGATCGTGGTGTTGGTGACGCAATGGAGTATCAATTTTCAGCCTGAAACTGATTCGTTTTTGTGAATTACTAATTCGTTGTAACTAATTACATATACTAATTCGCAATACCGAATCACTAACTCGTAATAATAAATTAGTAATTTGTAATAACGAATTACTAATTTATAATAACAAATTACTTGAGCCTCAAGATGGCACTATTTTGCGTTGATTCCCATGTGATTCGTGGCATACATGCTTCATATTTTGAGTGTGCACCGGCACCCCTAAAATTAAATTCCCAGACACCAATGATAAATCTTTTTGGTTCAAAATAATTCTAAAAATACTCGGAGCTCTCACAGGTGTCGAAGCTAGACGGCAACACGATGTTGGACATGTCTTCTTTTTATTTTCCTGTTAATTTTAGTGGGGTGACCAATGAATTATTGAAAAATACTCAACCAAAGTAGACCACCCCTAAAATGAAGGAAATTTCAATGCCCAGAAAAGTAGCAATTTTGAAAATGCACCCCCCTGCAAAACGGCTGAAAAATAGTGCCAATTTCCTAACCAACTGGATCCAAATTGCTCAGAATTGAAAGCATCGAGTCTTGGCCAGAAGTTCAGTGCCACATTTCTTCAAACCCCAATCCCCCAACATGGCTCTCGGGACTCTCTAATATAGAATACTTTGAGTATGTAGCATTTATCAATTAGCTCGAGGAACATAATATTTCTGGCCTATTTGCGTGGGTGCACCCCTACTCGTACGTGATTCCTATGGCCATGGGAATCTCGCACCTGACATGTCTGTTTGATAAAGAGAAATAAAGACCGTCATCTAGGGGCTCTGTGCATCAGAGCGTAATTCGTTACAAGATGTCGGGAGAATAATAGTAAAATTCTAAAAGAAAATCTTTTTACTCTCTGACCCAAGAGAGTCTCCCTATTCAACAACGTGCAACATGACCGTGTATTAACATTTAATAACCCCGCTACAGTGTGACCTTCCGCTGCGTAAATCACGAGCTGGAAACTGGACGTGATTCCGATTGGTCACGTTTATGCGCACACGGCTCGTAACGCGCGCGCGAAATCCTTAAGGCGATTTTTCTGGACTATTTGCGCATGGAATATACCTTCAACTGAACGGAAGTACTCGGGGAAATTAAAGAAGAATTCGGTCTTCGGCTCGGGAATCAGTTTTACTATTTTTATACCACCGCTCCAAAAAGACTATCCCATGCAGCCTCATTCTAAAGAAGAACTATACCCGTGGCAACCAAAGAATTATATCCGTACCAACAAAAGCATGAATACTGCCCATTCGTGTATTTTGGCTCATAGCGTAAATTCTTTCTCGAACCCGCTGAACCAGGTTACATACCAGCTACAAATTTAAGGGTCCAGACGAGTAAATCAGTTGCCATAGACAAAAGTAATACATATCCCCACTTCAAAAAAAATCAGGAAAAATACAAGTTTCACAGGTATTCAAGACACATGTCAAATTAAAGTTCTCATCTTTCATTTTCCCTTCAATTTTCGGTGGCTTAGCCGACGATTTTTGAAGATTTCTCTCCAGAGAAAATCACCCCTCAAAACAGTCAGGAGGCCCATCGCCATTTTGAAAATTGATGCCTACACTCCATGGCAAAATAGAGCAATTTGGAGGGCCCCGTTGGTCCAATACTTTCAGAAATACAAGCTGACAGTCCTGCCCCTGCATTCAATCCACCTTTTTAACAAACCACGCAGTCCACGCACGTGCCACAAAAGGCTTTAATAGCAGAGAATTTGAAAGTCTACAAATCGTGATTCGGTCCGTGCAGGCAATTTTGGACCTATTTACTGGCCTGCAACCTTAATAGATCGAGAGTATGAACATGCATATAGTCAGGTGTCCGTTTAAAACGCCAGCATGTAACGTAGTGTATCATCGTTGTCAATACACCAAAAATGGAACACCGAAGATTTGCTCTTTTATCTGTTGTAGAGTTTGAAGAATTTCTCGATTCAGCTGATACACAGAATACTAAAAAGAGCGTGAAATTCTCCAGTTATCGCATGGACAGAGGCACAACATTATCGGCAGAGCAGGAAAAAAAACGCAGCTCTCGATGACTGTCTGCGGAGGTCCTACACGGAAGTACGTCAGGTTGACGGTAATTATACAAACAATGCACTCTATCAGGTATGATTTACAGAAGCATTTCAAAGACACAAAAAGCAATTCAGTCGACATTATGAAGGATCAAGCATTTGAGCGATCCAATAGGTGCTTCAAAGCGGTTTTCGTTCACTTGAAAAGAAAAACTGGAAAGGGGTAGGCCCTATGTGGAACATAAAAATCCCGTTACTCCAGAGGACATGGGCAAAATAAATGCTTCACCTGTAACGAATATCGCAACACCAGCTGGTCCTCAGAACAAGGTGTTCATAGACATTATAATTTATTTCTGCAATTGAGGCATGGAAAATATAAGAGACATGAAAAAGACGGACGCCAAAATACATAGTGATTCCAACGAGCTGCAGTACATCACAAAACGTGATCACCGACGGAAAATAACAGGGAAAATGACAAAAGCCAAGTACATCACACGTATGAAGTGCCCAGGAACCCCCGTTGTCCTGTCAACACATTTCTCCTGCACACACAGAAGCTGCATCCCAACTGTGAGTATCTCTTTGGTAAAGACCAAAAGACAACTTTGCACCAGCTCAGACACATTGTATCGTAATGCACCCCTTGGAAAAAAACACTGTCCAACAAACTGAAGGTTATTTCCATGGAAGCACAATGTGGCAAGGTGTATACATGTACTAACCATTGCTTCAGAGCTACAAGCGTCACAATTCTTAAAATGCTGGCTTCGAATCCAGGGTCATCACGAATGTTTCACGCCATCACCCAGAAACAAACATCAAGAAATACAGCCACACCAGTAAGAACAAGAAATGTAATATGAGTGCTGTTCCAACTACTGCTTTGAACTCTGAACAGTCTGTTGCTTAAAGAGCACCTCTAAGGAAAACACGTTTTCTGATTTTATCTGTTCAAATAAATATGGAAGCGTCCAAATCGAGTGCAATATCACTTGTCTTTAGAGCTCAACTATAGCAAGCTTAAAAGGGTTTTTTTCTGTTCATGCCAAGATGCGAATTCTGTTTCGATTGCGTAATTCGGAAAGAACAGAGAAAACGAGGGGAACCCTCCCCGTGTTCGTTGTGGGTAAACCCTGTGCATGCCAAATAATGCATGTACCCATTGTTTGGCATGCCCAAGGGCTTATACACTATCTCCATGGATCACATCGGGAGGCTAGTTTTACTATAGCACTCGAAACAGTCAATATTTGTATACCATTCTCCTGAGCTGGTATATAAACGCTCGTTTGAGACCGGCCAAGCACATTCCCTTATTAACGGTGTAATATGTCGAGATCACGAGCATAGACTTGCTAGAACTGGTTTTAACTGGTGTATTACAAGCGAATTTCTACTCAAGGATTCCAAATAGTTACTGCTCAAAGGTATTTATCCTCTAATTTCATAAATGAGAGAATCTTCAAAACAGTAGAACTGATCCTTAAAATTTTGACAAATGTCACAAATTTCGTCTGTCACTCCTTCTGTCCTGTCACATGCCAGTCTAACTGAAAATAAGCCCTTTTCTGTACACAAAATGTTCCCAATATCACTCTGCACACTTGTGGGCGTAAATCCTTGTGGGGCTGGGGTTCATATGCATCCTTTGGTTTCTGACCGAGGGTGGGATATTGAATCATTCCCCTTCTTTTTTTCATGGTGAAAGAAAAATGAGGCGTAATGTGAGGAACGTGTTTAATGTATTTAAAACCACCCACATAGTGTAACAATTTATTTCAAAAGCCATAAAAACGCCGTTTGATGTGAGGTCATGCAGGATATTAAACCCGTACATCTGTATCATGGGCATCGCCCCGCAATGCCATATGGTGTCAGTAGCCCCCCCCCCCATACACTTTCATGGCCGGGCAAGTCATCCCCTAGTCACTTCAAAGCACCAGTTTACGCCAGAATGCGCCCTCCCTCATCATACTGCACCAACGTAAAATATTTTGGGTTTTTAAAAGGGGTAATCCTACTCTAATGGGTTAATAATAATTGTGGCAAAAGCATAGTGATAATAGATTCACTTCTTGGGTTACATTTAACGGTCACGCATCATGAGTAACACGGCGTTGAAATTGTGGTTCTAAACTGTGCTTGTTTAGCCTTCAAACTACAAAAACTCGAAACAGCTTTGTGTTTGAATATAGGATTAAAATATTTGTGTATCTTTATCAGATATCTTTTTATTTCATGAACCATCCCCCTTTAAGAAAGTTCACACCGACGGCGTATGGTGCCTACAGCTCGTCTTACCGCAAACTCTCCAACTCGGAAATTGAATCCTTTCAGCCGAATCCCGCATGCTGTGTAGCGGGACGCTGACAATTTTGTTGTCAAATGACCCCACTCCAAGAAATTGCAGAGGGTGGGGTGACCTTGGGTGATTCATAGCTATCGCGTTTGTGATAGAGCTCTTAAAGGCGATTCCGAGCAGCGTTTAGACGATGGGCTGGTGCACCATCTTCAACCCACCACATATTACGAAGCACTAGAAGTGGTTCTCCATCCGTGACACAAATTTACTGATCATTTTTAAATAGGTCAGATTACTGATATTTCGCTGGAAAAATGATAACGCGATTGCCCCACATCCCATCTAGAAAACCAATTTCTCCCGGCTCATCTTTGTTTCAGCACCAAGGAATGGTGGTTGCCCAGCTTTGGCGTAGTGAACATCATTGTAGCCTGTTGATCTCACCATTCACTGCAAACAAAGCCTCATCGGAGACCCTGACAATGTGAAGAAATCTCGGATCTCACTCCCACAACTCAAGAGTCCATTTACAAAAAGTCTGTCTTTCTGCAAGATCAGTTCAGAACGGATGTGGATGCGGAACGGGTGGAAACGAAGATCAAGTTCAATTTTGCACCACGTTCACAAAACTGGTGCTCAATGGTGCATAATCCCGGAATGTAACCCAAGGTATCATTTAAATGCATGAAACTAGTAGCAAGTCGTTCAGCTTTAAGATGGCACCATTCACATTACGGCCATATTATTCACCTTTGAGAAACGCCTCTTGAAACACCCTGTAATACCGACTTAAATTGCAACAATGGAGTTGGAAACTTCCAGGAATTTCATCTCTTAGCAAGCCAACTTCGAAAAAACAGAGGCCTGTCATCTAAGATGGCACTATTTGCGTACATAGAGGAACGAGTACGCATTCTGGTGCTCGTGTGATTCTTACAACTCAGTATTTGCAGCTTGCACAGCTGTAGTCGGAGGCAGAGGAGAGTGAAGTAAAGTGGAACTTAAGCAAAGAGGAACCAGTTTGATATCTTGAAACTGACACTCTGCCTTCTAAAGTTGATATCATGCTGCTATTTTGTACCAACTAAAAGGTCACTGCAGTCTTTCCGTAAGTCTGGCCTCATTGAGATGTTTAATTTCTCGTTTCATTTGTCATATGAAATTAGGATAACTGGTACAAACTATAGCCTTGGCAAAGTGCAAGTTGAATGTAATAGCATGGCACTGTTGATGGCACTGTTACGTGGGCGTATTATTCAGTTGTGGAGCCTGCATAAATCTGTACATAATCGGTGAAATCCTTGTCGCCGGTAACAGATTGAGGCCACAACCTAAATTTACTACATTAAGTTCAGAGTTATTAGTATGATGACTTTTTTTGTTGAATGTTAGACCTGCAACGAATGACTGCGCTGACGTGTGACAAGTTTAATAAAGCATGCGGGAGTATTATCTGGAGCAACCCAGCTTAGCGGCGCCGCCGCCATCCTCCCTGTATACTGCTCAATGCCCGGCCCCTTGTAAGTATACCGACGACTGGCTGACTGGAAAAGGGGATGGTTAAACGTCTGAAAAGTGCAAATTTTGTGCGAGACTCACGCTTCGCCACGGAGCTCGAAAGAAGCGGTAATGTTGCCACAGGCTGCAACACTGGACTATTCCATTATCTTCGGGTTATCAGTGATGTTTCCACGTGTCGTAAACTCTTTTTCCATTAGAGAACTTGAATTTCAAACCAATTTAAATTTTCCTTTACCATTCTATTCAAATACGATTACATTTTTATTTTGCCATTTGATAATGCGTTTGGGTGTACCGAAGACACGTCATCGTTCCCTGTTAATATAGATTCGTCCAATAGCTAAATTTACCGCGTCGGTTAACGATTGTGACATTCAAACGAGTCTGATTCCCCAATTAAACATACCCTAACAAAGTACAGTGCCCATTGTATTAAAGGGGCTTCGCAAGACAATAAAATGTTTTCCACAGCCCAAGTTGGTGGGGTACAACGACATTCTCAAACTCCCTTCCCTGTTCCAATATGCCTCCAGGCTGTTAATTGTTTCTCGACTCGATAGTTCCTAACCCCCTGCCAAAAACCGTCCACGCCTCCCCACACCCCTTGAAATGTAGGTTAGATAGGCGAATGTCGTGCAAAGCTGCTGACCATACCCTGTGAGTGCACGCAATGTACAGGTGAACATTTTTTCATTAGAATATATTATTATTGTATTAATTATAAATTATAATTGTAACACGTTGTACTAGATTTTTTTTTTTATTTTCTTATTTAGAAGCAGGCTACGCACACATACACCATACATTCGTATGAGTGTGGTTTACAGGTGCAAAATCCCCGTAGAAAATACTAGCTCAATCTATTTAAACAAGGTTGAAACCATTTCAAAAATATTTAGCATACCATTGTTGTGTATTGCCCTCTGGTGGGTCATGAGTTCCAAGGGATACAGCTGCACATGTGCACCATCAGTAACGCTCGCAGTGTGAAAAGACCAGGCGTCAAATCAACAAAAGTTGACACAGAAGTGCTAGAAATCCACCTGGTTTTCGCTACAAACCTGAGAAAATCTCTGCTTACCAATGTTGGAAAGTGATAAAGACAAATACACTGCCAATGGCACATAAAAACAAGAAACGACGAATACAAAAAAATTTCCGGCACATACCTCTGTTGCATCTTTTGATTTTCTTGCTAATCACCACAAGTCAACTTAAGATTAGTACATGTATATTTAGACTGGTACACCTGAGGTTGTTACATTCTACCATGAATCGCCGAATAGTTGTGGCCTCCCTTATGAATCACCGTTAATAAAGGAAGGTTCTGCAGCTAAATGGCCATGCTATCCGCTCCGAACCCAACAAGAGGGTGTGTGTTTTTGGCAGTCACAGCATAAGCGCGCGTTTATAATGGAGATCAATGGCGCGTTCTCAACGCGGAGCACGCTGAGTACGCGTAACAAATATATTCCTTAATGTGTGGTCTGCGCGTTCATGCAGAAAGCCTGCAAGAACCCGCTCGGAAAACTTAGAACCGTCTTTCTTTCTTTGGACGCTTTGGGGGTGCACTTCAACTCGGGGCAGATTAGGATGAAGATAAGGTACATGTCCATTGTATAATAGTAAGTAAATGAAAATGCTAATTCGACCAGCTGTTTCATTTCTATAAAGGGGATGTTTTTACATGGCATTCTGCTGTAAAGTGAATCTGGTGCATCATTCGCAAACATAATTCAGCCTTTTGGGGTTTTGTTCAACCATCCACCAATTCTGAGACGCCCATGTGCATGAATTTGACCAGGTTTTACATTTTGTCATGTTTCATCATGTTTGATTTTAATATACAATTTAGTTCGACCAGGAAAACTTGTTTACAAGCACATTTGCTGCACTTGAAGAAATTCAGTGATGAGAGTGCTTAAATGAGAGTGGACAGTCAATGGGCTCCTATGACCGAAAGCTGTGAACATGTGCCCTTGATAGGGATATGAAAAATGTCTTCAAAAATTTCCAGATTTTCCATTTGAAACAAGTTAGTACAGGAAAACAAAATGTCCGTTATCAAAAGCGACTACTGCAATTTCACCACAAAGATTAGCAGCCCATGTGAAAGTCTGCATACATCAGGCTGGTGTATACATGTGTAGCTTATCAGAAGACAAACCCACTGTATATGACAGACGTGCATTGAATCACACTGTACAAAGGGTGTGCATGCTCTACAATGTTAAAGTATACCGAGCACAGATATTCACGTGAATCAATATGCAAAGGTGTTCAGGCAAGTCACACTTTGAGAATTGTGCTGCACTTATTGCCCATACACAAAATGTGATGATGCCTTCACTATTCTTTCCTTTTCCCCCCACTGCCCAATTACATTAAATTTTGTGTGGAAAACAAATACACTTTGAGGTGTATAAAATTGCATATACTTCACTCTGCCCACGGGTGCAAGTACAAGGTTAATACTGCAGAGCAATGTTCAATGTGAGTTCATGCTCAAGATACCCTGTGTCACACCAAAATTGCTGATAAGTGCACAATCATTTGGCCATTGATAGGGTGTACACTGTGTAGATGTGTGCTTACGGATTAACAAGTGCAAACCCATATAAAGTGCTGGCTAAATCGTGCAAAAAAATGTGAAAGAGCTTTCAGTGCCTCCAAATCTATACAAAGGCTCCAAATGCTGAAGTATAAAACTCATAATTGGACCCCTTGTATTAAAATGATGCATTGGCAACCCCAATAGTTTTGGCAATTATTGCGGTATTAGTATTCCATGGACTGGTTTAGGCAATTATCTCCAGTTACACTTGTGAGCATACATATGTAGCTTGTCAATTTTAAAGACTGCAAAAGGGATAAAGGATGAAGATTTTTAAAAATACTATTTTGCCCACTGCAAGAGTCCTTCCCCTTAAAAAATGAATAGCTGCAACTACAAGGCCTTCCCTCTACAACTGCAAGAAACACTCATGGAAAGAAACAAAGAAACAATGGTGTAATGGAAAAGAAAAGAAGATGAATTACAGTATGTGCAAGGAAATATGCCACAGCAAAATATAACTGAATAAAAATGGTGATATAAAGAAACATACAACTCTCTTTAACTCATACTTTGAATTGAAATTTAATCCCTAGAGCTATTAAAAACTGGAATAACCGACTTTGAAAATTAATTTAGTGTATCATCTAGAGACATTTCTCCCTATACACTGCCGTCTCCCTATTACTAAATTAACCCTATCAATACTAATATACTGATTGAAACATAACAGATATTTCAAACAGACAACCCAAACAAATACAGATGAAAACAATCTCACGAATGAATCAACCACAAATCTCGTTTTTCTGGTTTTCCGAAAATTTCATTCACATGCAGTTTCAACAGCTACACTTTGATCAAATTTGACTTTCCTACATTAACAATTAGGCAATAAATTAAGAGGGCTCTGCATGTGAAAATCTATGAAAAACCAGCCAATGCCTTTGAGCTTTAGATATCACAATTACCATCCAAACCAAAGGCAAGTTCCCACAAAACAAAATAAAAGTTTACTCACACCCTGAAAAACATTTCGGGTAATTTAAAAGTCAATTGCATGCTGGTTAGTTTGTGCTCAAAAACATTAATGGGTTATTAAACGTTATAGTGAAAATCCTACTACCAAAAGCAAAGGCAGATGAAGAACCAAATGGTGGGGGTGCAAACTTGTTTGGGGAAAGCCCCAAAACTTGGAAATTTCTCATGGACTTTCTTAGAGGTGAGGCTTCATTGTCATTTTCACAACAATAAAACACCTTCTCCCCAAAAAGTTGCCTCCTTCTTATTTTATACAGGAGGCCCCGAAGGGGGCATAGCTCTCCCTGGATCCAGCCTTAATGTTTGTAGCCTCAAATGTACAAAAGAGTGACATTCAAATTTTGATGGGGTTCTCACACAAATCAAAGAGTGGCTTTCATGCAGACAAGGAAAATAATTTCAAAACAAAAAAATGATTGATTTCTTTTGAAAACCAACCTCATACCTGCATGATATGCCCAGACCATAGACAATCCAACACAAAAGACAGAATTATACATATGACACACATCACAAAACTCCATCACCAACTTTCACTAAAAAAATGTCTGAAAGCAACAAACCTGCCGAAACAGTAATGGTTGAACCATCAACGGTAGATGTTTCTATGGCTGATGTTGTAAGACCTCCTAAGGTAGTTTTCTGTGAAGTGGTGAACTCAGCCACAGTGGTCTCAGCAGCAAAAGTTGTCTTCACAGCCGCAGTGGTTGGTTTTCGTGTTGTTGTCCGTGTGTTTAATGTAGTCACATCACCCACAGTTGTCTCCTCCACTATTGTTGTCTCCCCAGCTCCATTTGTCTGTTGGGCTGTGGTGATCACTGTGTCTATTGTTGTACCATCAGCCAAAGTTGTCTTCACAACTTCAGCTGCAGTAGTTGGTAGGGCTGTGGTTGTCTGCGCCTCTACAGTGGTACCATCAGCCACTGTTGTCTCCACCACTAATGTTGTCTCAGCAGCTGCAGAGGACGGTTGGTCTGTGGTTGTCTGTGTGTCTGATGTCGTGACATCCGCAACAGTAGTCTCAACCACTTTTGTTGTCTCTGCATCTGCAGAGGTCAGTTGGGCAGTGGTTGTCTGAGCCACATGAGTCGTAACATCAGAGACGGTTGTCTGTACCACAGTTGTTGTCTCTGCAGCTACAGTAGTCTGTTGAGCAGTGGTGGTCTCTATCTCTGATATCGTACTGTCATCCATAGTTGTCTCCACCACTAATGTAGTCTCTGCAGCTACAGTGGTTTGTTGGGCAGCGGTGGTCTCTATTTTTGTTGTAACATCAGCCAGAGTTGTCTCCACCCCTGTTGTTGTTTCAGTAGCTGCACTAGTTGGTTTTTGTGTGGTAGTCTGTGTGTCTAATGTCGTACCGTCAGCCACAGTTGTCTCCACCACTGTTGTTGTCTCAGCAGCTGCAGAGGACGGTTGGTCTGTGGTTGTCTGTGTGTCTAATGTCGTGACATCCGCAACAGTAGTCTCAACCACTTTTGTTGTCTCTGCATCTGCAGAGGTCGGTTGGGCAGTGGTTGTCCGAGCCACAAGAGTCGTAACATCAGAGACAGTTGTCTCCACGACTGTTGTTGTCTCAGCAGCTGCAGAGGACAGTTGGTCTGTGGTTGTCTGTGCCTCTACAGTGGTAACATCAGCCACAGTTGTCTCCACCCCTGTTGTTGTCTCAGCAGCTGAAGTAGTTGGTTTTTTAGTGGTAGTCTGTGTGTCTAATGTTGTGACATCAACCACAGTTGTCTCATCTGCCACAGTTGTCTCAACCACTGTTGTTGTCTCAGCACCTGCAGAAGTCAGTTGGTCTGTGGTTGTCTGTGCCTCTACAGTGGTAACATCAGCCACAGTTGTCTCCACCCCTGTTGTTGTCTCAGCAGCTGCAGTACTTGCTTTTTGTGTGGTAGTCTGTGTGTCTAATGATGTGACATCGGCCACAGTTGTCTCAACCACTTTTGTTGTCTCAGCACCTGCAGAAGTCAGTTGGTCTGTGGTTGTCTGTGCCTCTACAGTGGTAACATCAGCCACAGTTGTCTCCAACCCTGTTGTTGTCTCAGCAGCTGCAGTGGTTGGTTTCTGTGTGGTAGTCTGTGTGTCTAATGTTGTGACATCGGCCACAGTTGTCTCAACCACTTTTGTTGTCTCTGCAGCTACAGTAGTCTGTTGAGCAGTGATGGTCTCTATCTCTGATGTCGTACTGTCAGCCACAGTTGTCTCCACCACTAATGTAGTCTCTGCAGCTACAGTGGTTTGATGGGCAGCGGTGGTCTCTATTTTTGTTGTTGTAACATCAGCCACAGTTGTCTCCACCACTGTTGTTGTTTCAGCAGCTGCAGAGGACGGTTGGTCCATGGTTGTCTGTGTGTCTAATGTCGTGACATCCACAACAGTTGTCTCAACCACTTTTGTTGTTTCTGCATCTGCAGAGGTCGGTTGGACAGTGGTTGTCTGAGCCACAAGAGTCGTAACATCAGAGACTGTTGTCTGTACCACAGTTGTTGTCTCTGGAGCTACAGTAGTCTGTTGAGCGGTAGTGGTTTCTATCTCTGATGTCGTACCGTCAGCCACAGTTGTCTCCACCACTGTTGTTGTCTTAGAAGCTGCAGAGGATGGTTGGTCTGTGGTTGTCTGTACCTCTACAGTTGTAACATCAGCCACAGTTGTGTCAACCACTGTTGTTGTCGCAGCAGCTGCAGAGGTCGGTTGGGCAGTGGTTGTCTGAGCCATAAGAGTCGTAACATCAGAGACAGTTGTCTGTACCACAGTTGTTGTCTCTGCAGCTACAGTAGTCTGTTGAGCAGCGGTGGTCTCTTTCTCTAATGTTGTACCATCAGCCACAGTTGTCTCCACCACTGTTGTTGTCTCAGCAGCTGCAGAGGACGGTTGGTCTGTGGTTGTTTGTGCCTCTACAGTGGTAACATCAGCCACAGTTGTGTCCACCCCAGTTGTTGTCTTAGCGGCTGCAGTACTTGCTTTTTGTGTGGTAGTCTGTGTGTCTAATGTTGTGACATCGGCCACAGTTGTCTCAACCACTTTTGTTGTCTCAGCACCTGCAGAAGTCAGTTGGGCTGTGGTTGTCTGCGCCTCTACAGTGGTACCATCAGCCACTGTTGTCTCCACCACTAATGTTGTCTCTGCAGCTACAGTAGTCTGTTGCACAGTGGTGGTCTCTATCTCTGATGTCGTACTGTCAGCCACAGTTGTCTCCACCACTGTTGTTGTCTCCGCAGCTGCAGAGGACGGTTGGTCTGTGGTTGTCTGTGTGTCTAATGTCGTGACATCCGCAACAGTAGTCTCAACCACTTTTGTTGTCTCTGCATCTGCAGAGGTCGGTTGGGCAGTGGTTGTCCTAGCCACAAGAGTCGTAACATCAGAGACAGTTGTCTCCACCACTGTTGTTGTCTCAGCAGCTGCAGAGGACAGTTGGTCTGTGGTTGTCTGTGCCTCTACAGTGGTAACATCAGCCACAGTTGTCTCCACCCCTGCTGTTGTCTCAGCAGCTGCAGTAGTTGGTTTTTTAGTGGTAGTCTGTGTGTCTAATGTTGTGACATCAACCACAGTTGTCTCATCTGCCACAGTTGTCTCAACCACTGTTGTTGTCTCAGCACCTGCAGAAGTCAGTTGGTCCGTGGTTGTCTGTGCCTCTACAGTGGTAACATCAGCCACAGTTGTCTCCAACCCTGTTGTTGTCTCAGCAGCTGCAGTGGTTGGTTTCTGTGTGGTAGTCTGTGTGTCTAATGTTGTGACATCGGCCACAGTTGTCTCAACCACTTTTGTTGTCTCTGCAGCTACAGTAGTCTGTTGAGCAGTGGTGGTCTCCATCTCTGATGTACTGTCAGCCACAGTTGTCTCCACCACTAATGTAGTCTCTGCAGCTACAGTGGTTTGATGGGCAGCGGTGGTCTCTATTTTTGTTGTTGTAACATCAGCCACAGTTGTCTCCACCACTGTTGTTGTTTCAGCAGCTGCAGAGGATGGTTGGTCTGTGGTTGTCTGTACCTCTACAGTTGTAACATCAGCCACAGTTGTGTCAACCACTGTTGTTGTCGCAGCAGCTGCAGAGGTCGGTTGGGCAGTGGTTGTCTGAGCCATAAGAGTCGTAACATCAGAGACAGTTGTCTGTACCACAGTTGTTGTCTCTGCAGCTACAGTAGTCTGTTGAGCAGCGGTGGTCTCTTTCTCTAATGTTGTACCATCAGCCACAGTTGTCTCCACCACTGTTGTTGTCTCAGCAGCTGCAGAGGACGGTTGGTCTGTGGTTGTTTGTGCCTCTACAGTGGTAACATCAGCCACAGTTGTGTCCACCCCTGTTGTTGTCATAGCGGCTGCAGTACTTGCTTTTTGTGTGGTAGTCTGTGTGTCTAATGTTGTGACATCGGCCACGGTTGTCTCAACCACTTTTGTTGTCTCAGCACCTGCAGAAGTCAGTTGGGCTGTGGTTGTCTGCGCCTCTACAGTGGTACCATCAGCCACTGTTGTCTCCACCACTAATGTTGTCTCTGCAGCTACAGTAGTCTGTTGCACAGTGGTGGTCTCTATCTCTGATGTCGTACTGTCAGCCACAGTTGTCTCCACCACTGTTGTTGTCTCCGCAGCTGCAGAGGACGGTTGGTCTGTGGTTGTCTGTGTGTCTAATGTCGTGACATCCGCAACAGTAGTCTCAACCACTTTTGTTGTCTCTGCATCTGCAGAGGTCGGTTGGGCAGTGGTTGTCCTAGCCACAAGAGTCGTAACATCAGAGACAGTTGTCTCCACCACTGTTGTTGTCTCAGCAGCTGCAGAGGACAGTTGGTCTGTGGTTGTCTGTGCCTCTACAGTGGTAACATCAGCCACAGTTGTCTCCACCCCTGCTGTTGTCTCAGCAGCTGCAGTAGTTGGTTTTTTAGTGGTAGTCTGTGTGTCTAATGTTGTGACATCAACCACAGTTGTCTCATCTGCCACAGTTGTCTCAACCACTGTTGTTGTCTCAGCACCTGCAGAAGTCAGTTGGTCTGTGGTTGTCTGTGCCTCTACAGTGGTAACATCAGCCACAGTTGTCTCCAACCCTGTTGTTGTCTCAGCAGCTGCAGTGGTTGGTTTCTGTGTGGTAGTCTGTGTGTCTAATGTTGTGACATCGGCCACAGTTGTCTCAACCACTTTTGTTGTCTCTGCAGCTACAGTAGTCTGTTGAGCAGTGGTGGTCTCTATCTCTGATGTACTGTCAGCCACAGTTGTCTCCACCACTAATGTAGTCTCTGCAGCTACAGTGGTTTGATGGGCAGCGGTGGTCTCTATTTTTGTTGTTGTAACATCAGCCACAGTTGTCTCCACCACTGTTGTTGTTTCAGCAGATGCAGAGGATGGTTGGTCTGTGCTTGTCTGTACCTCTACAGTTGTAACATCAGCCACAGTTGTGTCAACCACTGTTGTTGTCGCAGCAGCTGCAGAGGTCGGTTGGGCAGTGGTTGTCTGAGCCATAAGAGTCGTAACATCAGAGACAGTTGTCTGTACCACAGTTGTTGTCTCTGCAGCTACAGTAGTCTGTTGAGCAGCGGTGGTCTCTTTCTCTAATGTTGTACCATCAGCCACAGTTGTCTCCACCACTGTTGTTGTCTCAGCAGCTGCAGAGGACGGTTGGTCTGTGGTTGTTTGTGCCTCTACAGTGGTACCATCAGCCACGGTTGTCTCCACCCCTGTTGTTGTCTTAGCGGCTGCAGTACTTGCTTTTTGTGTGGTAGTGTGTGTGTCTAATGTTGTGACATCGGCCACAGTTGTCTCAACCACTTTTGTTGTCTCAGCACCTGCAGAAGTCAGTTGGGCTGTGGTTGTCTGCGCCTCTACAGTGGTACCATCAGCCACTGTTGTCTCCACCACTAATGTTGTCTCTGCAGCTACAGTAGTCTGTTGCACAGTGGTGGTCTCTATCTCTGATGTCGTACTGTCAGCCACAGTTGTCTCCACCACTGTTGTTGTCTCCGCAGCTGCAGAGGACGGTTGGTCTGTGGTTGTCTGTGTGTCTAATGTCGTGACATCCGCAACAGTAGTCTCAACCACTTTTGTTGTCTCTGCATCTGCAGAGGTCGGTTGGGCAGTGGTTGTCCGAGCCACAAGAGTCGTAACATCAGAGACAGTTGTCTCCACCACTGTTGTTGTCTCAGCAGCTGCAGAGGACAGTTGGTCTGTGGTTGTCTGTGCCTCTACAGTGGTAACATCAGCCACAGTTGTCTCCACCCCTGTTGTTGTCTCAGCAGCTGCAGTAGTTGGTTTTTTAGTGGTAGTCTGTGTGTCTAATGTTGTGACATCAGCCACAGTTGTCTCATCTGCCACAGTTGTCTCAACCACTGTTGTTGTCTCAGCACCTGCAGAAGTCAGTTGGTCTGTGGTTGTCTGTGCTTCTACAGTGGTAACATCAGCCACAGTTGTCTCCAACCCTGTTGTTGTCTCAGCAGCTGCAGTGGTTGGTTTCTGTGTGGTAGTCTGTGTGTCTAATGTTGTGACATCGGCCACAGTTGTCTCAACCACTTTTGTTGTCTCTGCAGCTACAGTAGTCTGTTGAGCAGTGGTGGTCTCTATCTCTGATGTACTGTCAGCCACAGTTGTCTCCACCACTAATGTAGTCTCTGCAGCTACAGTGGTTTGATGGGCAGCGGTGGTCTCTATTTTTGTTGTTGTAACATCAGCCACAGTTGTCTCCACCACTGTTGTTGTTTCAGCAGCTGCAGAGGATGGTTGGTCTGTGCTTGTCTGTACCTCTACAGTTGTAACATCAGCCACAGTTGTGTCAACCACTGTTGTTGTCGCAGCAGCTGCAGAGGTCGGTTGGGCAGTGGTTGTCTGAGCCATAAGAGTCGTAACATCAGAGACAGTTGTCTGTACCACAGTTGTTGTCTCTGCAGCTACAGTAGTCTGTTGAGCAGCGGTGGTCTCTTTCTCTAATGTTGTACCATCAGCCACAGTTGTCTCCACCACTGTTGTTGTCTCAGCAGCTGCAGAGGACGGTTGGTCTGTGGTTGTTTGTGCCTCTACAGTGGTAACATCAGCCACAGTTGTGTCCACCCCTGTTGTTGTCATAGCGGCTGCAGTACTTGCTTTTTGTGTGGTAGTCTGTGTGTCTAATGTTGTGACATCGGCCACAGTTGTCTCAACCACTTTTGTTGTCTCAGCACCTGCAGAAGTCAGTTGGTCTGTGGTTGTCTGTGCCTCTACAGTGGTAACATCAGCCACAGTTGTCTCCAACCCTGTTGTTGTCTCAGCAGCTGCAGTGGTTGGTTTCTGTGTGGTAGTCTGTGTGTCTAATGTTGTGACATCGGCCACAGTTGTCTCAACCACTTTTGTTGTCTCTGCAGCTACAGTAGTCTGTTGAGCAGTGATGGTCTCTATCTCTGATGTCGTACTGTCAGCCACAGTTGTCTCCACCACTAATGTAGTCTCTGCAGCTACAGTGGTTTGATGGGCAGCGGTGGTCTCTATTTTTGTTGTTGTAACATCAGCCACAGTTGTCTCCACCACTGTTGTTGTTTCAGCAGCTGCAGAGGACGGTTGGTCCATGGTTGTCTGTGTGTCTAATGTCGTGACATCCACAACAGTTGTCTCAACCACTTTTGTTGTTTCTGCATCTGCAGAGGTCGGTTGGACAGTGGTTGTCTGAGCCACAAGAGTCGTAACATCAGAGACTGTTGTCTGTACCACAGTTGTTGTCTCTGGAGCTACAGTAGTCTGTTGAGCAGTGGTGGTTTCTATCTCTGATGTCGTACCGTCAGCCACAGTTGTCTCCACCACTGTTGTTGTCTTAGAAGCTGCAGAGGATGGTTGGTCTGTGGTTGTCTGTACCTCTACAGTGGTAACATCAGCCACAGTTGTGTCAACCACTGTTGTTGTCGCAGCAGCTGCAGAGGTCGGTTGGGCAGTGGTTGTCTGAGCCATAAGAGTCGTAACATCAGAGACAGTTGTCTGTACCACAGTTGTTGTCTCTGCAGCTACAGTAGTCTGTTGAGCAGCGGTGGTCTCTTTCTCTAATGTTGTACCATCAGCCACAGTTGTCTCCACCACTGTTGTTGTCTCAGCAGCTGCAGAGGACGGTTGGTCTGTGGTTGTTTGTGCCTCTACAGTGGTAACATCAGCCACAGTTGTGTCCACCCCTGTTGTTGTCTTAGCGGCTGCAGTACTTGCTTTTTGTGTGGTAGTCTGTGTGTCTAATGTTGTGACATCGGCCACAGTTGTCTCAACCACTTTTGTTGTCTCAGCACCTGCAGAAGTCAGTTGGGCTGTGGTTGTCTGCACCTCTACAGTGGTACCATCAGCCACTGTTGTCTCCACCACTAATGTTGTCTCTGCAGCTACAGTAGTCTGTTGCACAGTGGTGGTCTCTATCTCTGATGTCGTACTGTCAGCCACAGTTGTCTCCACCACTGTTGTTGTCTCCGCAGCTGCAGAGGACGGTTGGTCTGTGGTTGTCTGTGTGTCTAATGTCGTGACATCCGCAACAGTAGTCTCAACCACTTTTGTTGTCTCTGCATCTGCAGAGGTCGGTTGGGCAGTGGTTGTCCTAGCCACAAGAGTCGTAACATCAGAGACAGTTGTCTCCACCACTGTTGTTGTCTGAGCAGCTGCAGAGGACAGTTGGTCTGTGGTTGTCTGTGCCTCTACAGTGGTAACATCAGCCACAGTTGTCTCCACCCCTGTTGTTGTCTCAGCAGCTGCAGTAGTTGGTTTTTTAGTGGTAGTCTGTGTGTCTAATGTTGTGACATCAACCACAGTTGTCTCATCTGCCACAGTTGTCTCAACCACTGTTGTTGTCTCAGCACCTGCAGAAGTCAGTTGGTCTGTGGTTGTCTGTGCCTCTACAGTGGTAACATCAGCCACAGTTGTCTCCAACCCTGTTGTTGTCTCAGCAGCTGCAGTGGTTGGTTTCTGTGTGGTAGTCTGTGTGTCTAATGTTGTGACATCGGCCACAGTTGTCTCAACCACTTTTGTTGTCTCTGCAGCTACAGTAGTCTGTTGAGCAGTGGTGGTCTCTATCTCTGATGTCGTACTGTCAGCCACAGTTGTCTCCACCACTAATGTAGTCTCTGCAGCTACAGTGGTTTGATGGGCAGCGGTGGTCTCTATTTTTGTTGTTGTAACATCAGCCACAGTTGTCTCCACCACTGTTGTTGTTTCAGCAGCTGCAGAGGATGGTTGGTCCATGGTTGTCTGTGTGTCTAATGTCGTGACATCCACAACAGTTGTCTCAACCACTGTTGTTGTTTCTGCATCTGCAGAGGTCGGTTGGACAGTGGTTGTCTGAGCCACAAGAGTCGTAACATCAGAGACTGTTGTCTGTACCACAGTTGTTGTCTCTGGAGCTACAGTAGTCTGTTGAGCAGTGGTGGTTTCTATCTCTGATGTAGTACCGTCAGCCACAGTTGTCTCCACCACTGTTGTTGTCTTAGAAGCTGCAGAGGATGGTTGGTCTGTGGTTGTCTGTACCTCTACAGTGGTAACATCAGCCACAGTTGTGTCAACCACTGTTGTTGTCGCAGCAGCTGCAGAGGTCGGTTGGGCAGTGGTTGTCTGAGCCATAAGAGTCGTAACATCAGAGACAGTTGTCTGTACCACAGTTGTTGTCTCTGCAGCTACAGTAGTCTGTTGAGCAGCGGTGGTCTCTTTCTCTAATGTCGTACCATCAGCCACAGTTGTCTCCACCACTGTTGTTGTCTCAGCAGCTGCAGAGGACGGTTGGTCTGTGGTTGTCTGTGCCTCTACAGTGGTAACATCAGCCACAGTTGTCTCCAACCCTGTTGTTGTCTTAGCGGCTGCAGTACTTGCTTTTTGTGTGGTAGTCTGTGTGTCTAATGTTGTGACATCGGCCACAGTTGTCTCAACCACTTTTGTTGTCTCAGCACCTGCAGAAGTCAGTTGGGCTGTGGTTGTCTGCGCCTCTACAGTGGTACCATCAGCCACTGTTGTCTCCACCACCAATGTTGTCTCTGCAGCTACAGTAGTCTGTTGCACAGTGGTGGTCTCTATCTCTGATGTCGTACTGTCAGCCACAGTTGTCTCCACCACTGTTGTTGTCTCCGCAGCTGCAGAGGACGGTTGGTCTGTGGTTGTCTGTGTGTCTAATGTCGTGACATCCACAACAGTAGTCTCAACCACTTTTGTTGTCTCTGCATCTGCAGAGGTCGGTTGGGCAGTGTTTGTCCTAGCCACAAGAGTCGTAACATCAGAGACAGTTGTCTCCACCACTGTTGTTGTCTCAGCAGCTGCAGAGGACAGTTGGTCCGTGGTTGTCTGTGCCTCTACAGTGGTAACATCAGCCACAGATGTCTCCACCCCTGCTGTTGTCTCAGCAGCTGCAGTAGTTGGTTTTTTAGTGGTAGTCTGTGTGTCTAATGTTGTGACATCAGCCACAGTTGTCTCATCTGCCACAGTTATCTCAACCACAGTTGTTGTCTCAGCACCTGCAGAAGTCAGTTGGTCTGTGGTTGTCTGTGCTTCTACAGTGGTAACATCAGCCACAGTTGTCTCCAACCCTGTTGTTGTCTCAGCAGCT
This sequence comes from Acanthaster planci, assembly GCF_054643075.1. NCBI lineage: Eukaryota > Metazoa > Echinodermata > Asteroidea > Valvatida > Acanthasteridae > Acanthaster > Acanthaster planci. Next base: position 10,946,562 of record NC_141787.1, on the reverse strand, counting down.
GCAGTGGTTGGTTTCTGTGTGGTAGTCTGTGTGTCTAATGTTGTGACATCGGCCACAGTTGTCTCAACCACTTTTGTTGTCTCTGCAGCTACAGTAGTCTGTTGAGCAGTGGTGGTCTCTATCTCTGATGTACTGTCAGCCACAGTTGTCTCCACCACTAATGTAGTCTCTGCAGCTACAGTGGTTTGATGGGCAGCGGTGGTCTCTATTTTTGTTGTTGTAACATCAGCCACAGTTGTCTCCACCACTGTTGTTGTTTCAGCAGCTGCAGAGGATGGTTGGTCTGTGCTTGTCTGTACCTCTACAGTTGTAACATCAGCCACAGTTGTGTCAACCACTGTTGTTGTCGCAGCAGCGGCAGAGGTCGGTTGGGCAGTGGTTGTCTGAGCCATAAGAGTCGTAACATCAGAGACAGTTGTCTGTACCACAGTTGTTGTCTCTGCAGCTACAGTAGTCTGTTGAGCAGCGGTGGTCTCTTTCTCTAATGTTGTACCATCAGCCACAGTTGTCTCCACCACTGTTGTTGTCTCAGCAGCTGCAGTGGTTGGTTTCTGTGTGGTAGTCTGTGTGTCTAATGTTGTGACATCGGCCACAGTTGTCTCAACCACTTTTGTTGTCTCTGCAGCTACAGTAGTCTGTTGAGCAGTGGTGGTCTCTATCTCTGATGTACTGTCAGCCACAGTTGTCTCCACCACTAATGTAGTCTCTGCAGCTACAGTGGTTTGATGGGCAGCGGTGGTCTCTATTTTTGTTGTTGTAACATCAGCCACAGTTGTCTCCACCACTGTTGTTGTTTCAGCAGCTGCAGAGGATGGTTGGTCTGTGCTTGTCTGTACCTCTACAGTTGTAACATCAGCCACAGTTGTGTCAACCACTGTTGTTGTCGCAGCAGCTGCAGAGGTCGGTTGGGCAGTGGTTGTCTGAGCCATAAGAGTCGTAACATCAGAGACAGTTGTCTGTACCACAGTTGTTGTCTCTGCAGCTACAGTAGTCTGTTGAGCAGCGGTGGTCTCTTTCTCTAATGTTGTACCATCAGCCACAGTTGTCTCCACCACTGTTGTTGTCTCAGCAGCTGCAGAGGACGGTTGGTCTGTGGTTGTTTGTGCCTCTACAGTGGTAACATCAGCCACAGTTGTCTCCAACCCTGTTGTTGTCTTAGCGGCTGCAGTACTTACTTTTTGTGTGGTAGTCTGTGTGTCTAATGTTGTGACATCGGCCACAGTTGTCTCAACCACTTTTGTTGTCTCAGCACCTGCAGAAGTCAGTTGGGCTGTGGTTGTCTGCGCCTCTACAGTGGTACCATCAGCCACTGTTGTCTCCACCACTAATGTAGTCTCTGCAGCTACAGTAGTCTGTTGCACAGTGGTGGTCTCTATCTCTGATGTCGTACTGTCAGCCACAGTTGTCTCCACCACTGTTGTTGTCTCCGCAGCTGCAGAGGACGGTTGGTCTGTGGTTGTCTGTGTGTCTAATGTCGTGACATCCGCAACAGTAGTCTCAACCACTTTTGTTGTCTCTGCATCTGCAGAGGTCGGTTGGGAAGTGGTTGTCCGAGCCACAAGAGTCGTAACATCAGAGACAGTTGTCTCCACCACTGTTGTTGTCTGAGCAGCTGCAGAGGACAGTTGGTCTGTGGTTGTCTGTGCCTCTACAGTGGTAACATCAGCCACAGTTGTCTCCACCCCTGTTGTTGTCTCAGCAGCTGCAGTAGTTGGTTTTTTAGTGGTAGTCTGTGTGTCTAATGTTGTGACATCAACCACAGTTGTCTCATCTGCCACAGTTGTCTCAACCACTGTTGTTGTCTCAGCACCTGCAGAAGTCAGTTGGTCTGTGGTTGTCTGTGCCTCTACAGTGGTAACATCAGCCACAGTTGTCTCCAACCCTGTTGTTGTCTCAGCAGCTGCAGTGGTTGGTTTCTGTGTGGTAGTCTGTGTGTCTAATGTTGTGACATCGGCCACAGTTGTCTCAACCACTTTTGTTGTCTCTGCAGCTACAGTAGTCTGTTGAGCAGTGATGGTCTGTATCTCTGATGTCGTACTGTCAGCCACAGTTGTCTCCACCACTAATGTAGTCTCTGCAGCTACAGTGGTTTGATGGGCAGCGGTGGTCTCTATTTTTGTTGTTGTAACATCAGCCACAGTTGTCTCCACCACTGTTGTTGTTTCAGCAGCTGCAGAGGATGGTTGGTCCATGGTTGTCTGTGTGTCTAAAGTCGTGACATCCACAACAGTTGTCTCAACCACTGTTGTTGTTTCTGCATCTGCAGAGGTCGGTTGGACAGTGGTTGTCTCAGCCACAAGAGTCGTAACATCAGAGACTGTTGTCTGTACCACAGTTGTTGTCTCTGGAGCTACAGTAGTCTGTTGAGCAGTGGTGGTTTCTATCTCTGATGTCGTACCGTCAGCCACAGTTGTCTCCACCACTGTTGTTGTCTTAGAAGCTGCAGAGGATGTTTGGTCTGTGGTTGTCTGTACCTCTACAGTGGTAACATCAGCCACAGTTGTGTCAACCACTGTTGTTGTCGCAGCAGCTGCAGAGGTCGGTTGGGCAGTGGTTGTCTGAGCCATAAGAGTCGTAACATCAGAGACAGTTGTCTGTACCACAGTTGTTGTCTCTGCAGCTACAGTAGTCTGTTGAGCAGCGGTGGTCTCTTTCTCTAATGTTGTACCATCAGCCACAGTTGTCTCCACCACTGTTGTTGTCTCAGCAGCTGCAGAGGACGGTTGGTCTGTGGTTGTCTGTGCCTCTACAGTGGTAACATCAGCCACAGTTGTCTCCAACCCTGTCGTTGTCTTAGCGGCTGCAGTACTTGCTTTTTGTGTGGTAGTCTGTGTGTCTAATGTTGTGACATCGGCCACAGTTGTCTCAACCACTTTTGTTGTCTCAGCACCTGCAGAAGTCAGTTGGGCTGTGGTTGTCTGCGCCTCTACAGTGGTACCATCAGCCGCTGTTGTCTCCACCACTACTGTTGTCTCTGCAGCTACAGTAGTCTGTTGCACAGTGGTGGTCTCTATCTCTGATGTCGTACTGTCAGCCACAGTTGCCTCCACCACTGTTGTTGTCTCCGCAGCTGCAGAGGACGGTTGGTCTGTGGTTGTCTGTGTGTCTAATGTCGTGACATCCACAACAGTAGTCTCAACCACTTTTGTTGTCTCTGCATCTGCAGAGGTCGGTTGGGCAGTGGTTGTCCTAGCCACAAGAGTCGTAACATCAGAGACAGTTGTCTCCACCACTGTTGTTGTCTCAGCAGCTGCAGAGGACAGTTGGTCTGTGGTTGTCTGTGCCTCTACAGTGGTAACATCAGCCACAGTTGTCTCCACCCCTGTTGTTGTCTCAGCAGCTGCAGTAGTTGGTTTTTTAGTGGTAGTCTGTGTGTCTAATGTTGTGACATCAGCCACAGTTGTCTCATCTGCCACAGTTGTCTCAACCACTGTTCTTGTCTCAGCACCTGCAGAAGTCAGTTGGTCTGTGGTTGTCTGTGCCTCTACAGTGGTAACATCAGCCACAGTTGTCTCCAACCCTGTTGTTGTCTCAGCAGCTGCAGTGGTTGGTTTCTGTGTGGTAGTCTGTGTGTCTAATGTTGTGACATCGGCCACAGTTGTCTCAACCACTTTTGTTGTCTCTGCAGCTACAGTAGTCTGTTGAGTAGTGGTGGTCTCCATCTCTGATGTACTGTCAGCCACAGTTGTCTCCACCACTAATGTAGTCTCTGCAGCTACAGTGGTTTGATGGGCAGCGGTGGTCTCTATTTTTGTTGTAACATCAGCCAAAGTTGTCTCCACCACTGTTGTTGTTTCAGCAGCTGCAGAGGATGGTTGGTCTGTGGTTGTCTGTACCTCTACAGTTGTAACATCAGCCACAGTTGTGTCAACCACTGTTGTTGTCGCAGCGGCTGCAGAGGTCGGTTGGGCAGTGGTTGTCTGAGCCATAAGAGTCGTAACATCAGAGACAGTTGTCTCCACCACTGTTGTTGTCTCAGCAGCTGCAGAGGACGGTTGGTCTGTGGTTGTTTGTGCCTCTACAGTGGTAACATCAGCCACAGTTGTCTCCACCCCTGTTGTTGTCTTAGCGGCTGCAGTACTTGCTTTTTGTGTGGTAGTCTGTGTGTCTAATGTTGTGACATCGGCCACAGTTGTCTCAACCACTTTTGTTGTCTCAGCACCTGCAGAAGTCAGTTGGGCTGTGGTTGTCTGCGCCTCTACAGTGGTACCATCAGCCACTGTTGTCTCCACCACTAATGTTGTCTCTGCAGCTACAGTAGTCTGTTGCACAGTGGTGGTCTCTATCACTGATGTCGTACTGTCAGCCACAGTTGTCTCCACCACTGTTGTTGTCTCCGCAGCTGCAGAGGACGGTTGGTCTGTGGTTGTCTGTGTGTCTAATGTCGTGACATCCGCAACAGTAGTCTCAACCACTTTTGTTGTCTCTGCATCTGCAGAGGTCGGTTGGGTAGTGGTTGTCCGAGCCACAAGAGTCGTAACATCAGCCACAGTTGTCTCCAACCCTGTTGTTGTCTCAGCAGCTGCAGTGGTTGGTTTCTGTGTGGTAGTCTGTGTGTCTAATGTTGTGACATCGGCCACAGTTGTCTCAACCACTTTTGTTGTCTCTGCAGCTACAGTAGTCTGTTGAGCAGTGGTGGTCTCTATCTCTGATGTACTGTCAGCCACAGTTGTCTCCACCACTAATGTAGTCTCTGCAGCTACAGTGGTTTGATGGGCAGCGGTGGTCTCTATTTTTGTTGTTGTAACATCAGCCACAGTTGTCTCCACCACTGTTGTTGTTTCAGCAGCTGCAGAGGATGGTTGGTCTGTGCTTGTCTGTACCTCTACAGTTGTAACATCAGCCACAGTTGTGTCAACCACTGTTGTTGTCGCAGCAGCTGCAGAGGTCGGTTGGGCAGTGGTTGTCTGAGCCGTAAGAGTCGTAACATCAGAGACAGTTGTCTGTACCACAGTTGCTGTCTCTGCAGCTACAGTAGTCTGTTGCACAGTGGTGGTCTCTATCTCTGATGTCGTACTGTCAGCCACAGTTGTCTCCACCACTGTTGTTGTCTCAGCAGCTGCAGAGGACGGTTGGTCTGTGGTTGTCTGTGTGTCTAATGTCGTGACATCCGCAACAGTAGTCTCAACCACTTTTGTTGTCTCTGCATCTGCAGAGGTCGGTTGGGCAGTGGTTGTCCGAGCCACAAGAGTCGTAACATCAGAGACAGTTGTCTCCACCACTGTTGTTGTCTCAGCAGCTGCAGAGGACAGTTGGTCTGTGGTTGTCTGTGCCTCTACAGTGGTAACATCAGCCACAGTTGTCTCCACCCCTGTTGTTGTCTCAGCAGCTGCAGTAGTTGGTTTTTTAGTGGTAGTCTGTGTGTCTAATGTTGTGACATCAGCCACAGTTGTCTCATCTGCCACAGTTGTCTCATCTGCCACAGTTGTCTCAACCACTGTTGTTGTCTCAGCACCTGCAGAAGTCAGTTGGTCTGTGGTTGTCTGTGCCTCTACAGTGGTAACATCAGCCACAGTTGTCTCCAACCCTGTTGTTGTCTCAGCAGCTGCAGTGGTTGGTTTCTGTGTGGTAGTCTGTGTGTCTAATGTTGTGACATCGGCCACAGTTGTCTCAACCACTTTTGTTGTCTCTGCAGCTACAGTAGTCTGTTGAGCAGTGGTGGTCTCTATCTCTGATGTACTGTCAGCCACAGTTGTCTCCACCACTAATGTAGTCTCTGCAGCTACAGTGGTTTGATGGGCAGCGGTGGTCTCTATTTTTGTTGTTGTAACATCAGCCACAGTTGTCTCCACCACTGTTGTTGTTTCAGCAGCTGCAGAGGATGGTTGGTCTGTGCTTGTCTGTACCTCTACAGTTGTAACATCAGCCACAGTTGTGTCAACCACTGTTGTTGTCGCAGCAGCTGCAGAGGTCGGTTGGGCAGTGGTTGTCTGAGCCATAAGAGTCGTAACATCAGAGACAGTTGTCTGTACCACAGTTGTTGTCTCTGCAGCTACAGTAGTCTGTTGAGCAGCGGTGGTCTCTTTCTCTAATGTTGTACCATCAGCCACAGTTGTCTCCACCACTGTTGTTGTCTCAGCAGCTGCAGAGGACGGTTGGTCTGTGGTTGTTTGTGCCTCTACAGTGGTAACATCAGCCACAGTTGTCTCCACCCCTGTTGTTGTCTTAGCGGCTGCAGTACTTGCTTTTTGTGTGGTAGTCTGTGTGTCTAATGTTGTGACATCGGCCACAGTTGTCTCAACCACTTTTGTTGTCTCAGCACCTGCAGAAGTCAGTTGGGCTGTGGTTGTCTGCGCCTCTACAGTGGTACCATCAGCCACTGTTGTCTCCACCACTAATGTTGTCTCTGCAGCTACAGTAGTCTGTTGCACAGTGGTGGTCTCTATCACTGATGTCGTACTGTCAGCCACAGTTGTCTCCACCACTGTTGTTGTCTCCGCAGCTGCAGAGGACGGTTGGTCTGTGGTTGTCTGTGTGTCTAATGTCGTGACATCCGCAACAGTAGTCTCAACCACTTTTGTTGTCTCTGCATCTGCAGAGGTCGGTTGGGTAGTGGTTGTCCGAGCCACAAGAGTCGTAACATCAGCCACAGTTGTCTCCAACCCTGTTGTTGTCTCAGCAGCTGCAGTGGTTGGTTTCTGTGTGGTAGTCTGTGTGTCTAATGTTGTGACATCGGCCACAGTTGTCTCAACCACTTTTGTTGTCTCTGCAGCTACAGTAGTCTGTTGAGCAGTGGTGGTCTCTATCTCTGATGTACTGTCAGCCACAGTTGTCTCCACCACTAATGTAGTCTCTGCAGCTACAGTGGTTTGATGGGCAGCGGTGGTCTCTATTTTTGTTGTTGTAACATCAGCCACAGTTGTCTCCACCACTGTTGTTGTTTCAGCAGCTGCAGAGGATGGTTGGTCTGTGCTTGTCTGTACCTCTACAGTTGTAACATCAGCCACAGTTGTGTCAACCACTGTTGTTGTCGCAGCAGCTGCAGAGGTCGGTTGGGCAGTGGTTGTCTGAGCCATAAGAGTCGTAACATCAGAGACAGTTGTCTGTACCACAGTTGTTGTCTCTGCAGCTACAGTAGTCTGTTGAGCAGCGGTGGTCTCTTTCTCTAATGTTGTACCATCAGCCACAGTTGTCTCCACCACTGTTGTTGTCTCAGCAGCTGCAGAGGACGGTTGGTCTGTGGTTGTTTGTGCCTCTACAGTGGTAACATCAGCCACAGTTGTATCCACCCCTGTTGTTGTCTCAGCAGCTGCAGTAGTTGGTTTTTTAGTGGTAGTCTGTGTGTCTAATGTTGTGACATCAGCCACAGTTGTCTCATCTGCCACAGTTGTCTCAACCACTGTTGTTGTCTCAGCACCTGCAGAAGTCAGTTGGTCTGTGGTTGTCTCTGCCTCTACAGTGGTAACATCAGCCACAGTTGTCTCCAATCCTGTTGTTGTCTCAGCAGCTGCAGTAGTTGGTTTTTGTGTGGTAGTCTGTGTGTCTAATGTCGTACCATCAGCCACAGTTGTCTCCACCACTGTTGTTGTCTCAGCAGCTCCAGAGGTTCGTTGGGTTGTGGTTGTCTGTGCCTCTACAGAAGTAACATCAGCCACAGTTGTTTCCACCACCAATGTTGTCTCTGCAGCAACAGTGGTCTGTTGGGCGGCGGTGGTCTCTATCTCTGTTGTTGTGACATCAGCCACTGTAGTCTCCACCACTGTTGTTGTCTCAGCAGCTGCAGAGGACGGTTGGGCTGTGGTTGTCTGTGCCTCTACAGTGGTAACATCAGCCACAGTTGTTGTCTCAGCAGCTGCAGTAGTTGGCTTTTGTGTGGTAGTCTGTGTGTCTAATGTTGTGACATCGGCCACAGTTGTCTCAACCACTTTTGTTGTCTCCGCACCTGCAGAAGTCAGTTGGGCTGTGGTTGTCTGCGCCTCTACAGTGGTACCATCAGCCACTGTTGTCTCCACCACTAATGTTGTCTCTGCAGCTACAGTAGTCTGTTGCACAGTGGTGGTCTCTATCACTGATGTTGTACTGTCAGCCACAGTTGTCTCCACCACTGTTGTTGTCTCCACAGCTGCAGAGGACGGTTGGTCTGTGGTTGTCTGTGTGTCTAATGTCGTGACATCGGCAACAGTAGTCTCAACCACTTTTGTTGTCTCTGCATCTGCAGAGGTCGGTTGGGCAGTGGTTGTCCGAGCCACAAGAGTCGTAACATCAGAGACAGTTGTCTCCACCACTGTTGTTGTCTCAGCAGCTGCAGAGGACGGTTGGTCTGTGGTTGTCTGTGCCTCTACAGTGGTAACATCAGCCACAGTTGTCTCTACTACTGTTGTTGTCTCAGCAGCTGCAGAGGTCGGTTGGGCAGTGGTTGTCTCAGCCACAAGAGTCGTAACATCAGAGACAGTTGTCTGTACCACAGTTGTTGTCTCTGCAGCTACAGTAGTCTGTTGAGCAGTGGTGGTCTCTATCTCTGATGTCGTACCATCAGCCACAGTTGTCTCCACCGCTGTTGCTGTCTTAGAAGCTGCAGAGGACGGTTGGTCTGTGGTTGTCTGTACCTCTACAGTGGTAACATCAGCCACAGTTGTCTCTACTACTGTTGTTGTCTCAGCAGCTGCAGAGGTCGGTTGGGCAGTGGTTGTCTGAGCCACAAGAGTCGTAACATCAGAGACAGTTGTCTGTACCACGGTTGTTGTCTCTGCAGCTACAGTAGTCTGTTGAGCAGTGGTGGTCTCTTTCTCTAATGTTGTACCGTCAGCCACAGTTGTCTCCACCACTGTTGTTGTCTCAGCAGCTGCAGAGGACGGTTGGTCTGTGGTTGTCTGTGCCTCTACAGTGGTAACACCAGCCACAGTTGTCTCCACCCCTGTTGTTGTCTCAGCAGCTGCAGTAGTTGGTTTCTGTGTGGTAGTCTGTGTGTCTAATGTTGTGACATCGGCCACACTTGTCTCAACCACTTTTGTTGTCTCAGCACCTGCAGAAGTCAGTTGGTCTGTGGTTGTCTGTACCTCTACAGTTGTAACATCAGACACAGTTGTCTCCACCACTGTTGTTGTCTCAGCAGCTTCAGAGGACGGTTGGTCTGTAGTTGTCTGTGCCTCTACAGTGGTAACATCAGCCACAGTTGTCTCCACCAGTGTTGTTGTTTCTGCATCTGCAGAGGTCGGTTGGGCAGTGGTTGTCTGAGCCACAATAGTCGTAACATCAGAGACTATTGTCTGTACCACAGTTGTTGTCTCAGCAGCTGCAGAGGACGGTTGGTCTGTGGTTGTCTGTGCCTCTACAGTGGTAACATCAGCCACAGTTGTCTCTACTACTGTTGTTGTCTCAGCAGCTGCAGAGGTCGGTTGGGCAGTGGTTGTCTGAGCCACAAGAGTCGTAACATCAGAGACAGTTGTCTGTACCACGGTTGTTGTCTCTGCAGCTACAGTAGTCTGTTGAGCAGTGGTGGTCTCTATCTCTGATGTCGTACCATCAGCCACAGTTGTCTCCACCGCTGTTGCTGTCTTAGAAGCTGCAGAGGACGGTTGGTCTGTGGTTGTCTGTACTTCTACAGTGGTAACATCAGCCACAGTTGTCTCTACTACTGTTGTTGTCTCAGCAGCTGCAGAGGTCGGTTGGGCAGTGGTTGTCTGAGCCACAAGAGTCGTAACATCAGAGACAGTTGTCTGTACCACTGTTGTTGTCTCTGCAGCTACAGTAGTCTGTTGAGCAGTGGTGGTCTCTTTCTCTAATGTTGTACTGTCAGCCACAGTTGTCTCCACCACTGTTGTTGTCTCAGCAGCTGCAGAGGACGGTTGGTCTGTGGTTGTCTGTGCCTCTACAGTGGTAACACCAGCCACAGTTGTCTCCACCCCTGTTGTTGTCTCAGCAGCTGCAGTAGTTGGTTTCTGTGTGGTAGTCTGTGTGTCTAATGTTGTGACATCGGCCACACTTGTCTCAACCACTTTTGTTGTCTCAGCACCTGCAGAAGTCAGTTGGTCTGTGGTTGCCTGTACCTCTACAGTTGTAACATCAGACACAGTTGTCTCCACCACTGTTGTTGTCTCAGCAGCTTCAGAGGACGGTTGGTCTGTAGTTGTCTGTGCCTCTACAGTGGTAACATCAGCCACAGTTGTCTCCACCCGTGTTGTTGTTTCTGCATCTGCAGAAGTCGGTTGGGCAGTGGTTGTCTGAGCCACAATAGTCGTAACATCAGAGACTGTTGTCTGTACCACAGTTGTTGTCTCTGCAGCTACAGTAGTCTGTCGAGCAGTGGTGGTCTCTATCTCTGATGTCGTACCGTCAGCCACAGTTGTCTCCACTGCTGTTGTTGTCTTAGAAGCTGCAGAGGATGGTTGGTCTGTGGTTGTCTGTACCTCTACAGTGGTAACATCAGCCACAGTTGTCTCCACCACTAATGTTGTCTCTGCAGCTACAGTGGTCTGTTGGGCGGCTGTGGACTCTATCACTGTTGTTGTGACATCAGCCAGAGTTGTCTCCACCACTGTTGTTGTCTCAGCAGCTGCAGTAGTTGGTTTTTGTGTGGTAGTCTGTGTGTCTAATGTCGTACCATCAGCCACAGTTGTCTCCACCACTGTTGTTATCTCAGCAGCTGCAGAGGACGGTTGGGCTGTGGTTGTCTGAGCCACAAGAGTCGTAACATCAGAGACAGTTGTCTGTACCACATTTGTTGTCTCAGCAGCTGCAGTAGTTGGTTTTTGTGTGGTAGTCTGTGTGTCTAATGTCGTACCATCAGCCACAGTTGTCTCCACCACTGTTGTTGTCTCAGCAGCTCCAGAGGTTCGTTGGGTTGTGGTTGTCTGTGCCTCTACAGAAGTAACATCAGCCACAGTTGTTTCCACCACCAATGTTGTCTCTGCAGCAACAGTGGTCTGTTGGGCGGCGGTGGTCTCTATCTCTGTTGTTGTGACATCAGCCACTGTAGTCTCCACCACTGTTGTTGGCTCAGCAGCTGCAGAGGACGGTTGGGCTGTGGTTGTCTGTGCCTCTACAGTGGTAACATCAGCCACAGTTGTTGTCTCAGCAGCTGCAGTAGTTGGCTTTTGTGTGGTAGTCTGTGTGTCTAATGTTGTGACATCTGCCACAGTTGTCTCGACCACTGTTGTCTCAGCACCTGCAGAAGTCAGTTGGGCTGTGGTTGTCTGCGCCTCTACAGTGGTACCATCAGCCACTGTGGTCTCCACCACTAATGTTGTCTCTGCAGCTACAGTAGTCTGTTGCACAGTGGTGGTCTCTATCTCTGATGTCGTACTGTCAGCCACAGTTGTCTCCACCACTGATGTTGTCTCCGCAGCTGCAGAGGACGGTTGGTCTGTGGTTGTCTGTGTGTCTAATGTCGTGACATCCGCAACAGTAGTCTCAACCACTTTTGTTGTCTCTGCATCTGCAGAGGTCGGTTGGGCAGTGGTTGTCTGAGCAACAAGAGTCGTAACATCAGAGACAGTTGTCTCCACCACTGTTGTTGTCTCAGCAGCTGCAGAGGACGGTTGGTCTGTGGTTGTCTGTGCCTCTACAGTGGTAACATCAGCCACAGTTGTATCCACCCCTGTTGTTGTCTCAGCAGCTGCAGTAGTTGGTTTTTTAGTGGTAGTCTGTGTGTCTAATGTTGTGACATCAGCCACAGTTGTCTCATCTGCCACAGTTGTCTCAACCACTGTTGTTGTCTCAGCACCTGCAGAAGTCAGTTGGTCTGTGGTTGTCTCTGCCTCTACAGTGGTAACATCAGCCACAGTTGTCTCCAATCCTGTTGTTGTCTCAGCAGCTGCAGTGGTTGGTTTCTGTGTGGTAGTCTGTGTGTCTAATGTTGTGACATCGGCCACAGTTGTCTCAACCACTTTTGTTGTCTCCGCACCTGCAGAAGTCAGTTGGGCTGTGGTTGTCTGCGCCTCTACAGTGGTACCATCAGCCACTGTTGTCTCCACCACTAATGTTGTCTCTGCAGCTACAGTAGTCTGTTGCACAGTGGTGGTCTCTATCTCTGATGTTGTACTGTCAGCCACAGTTGTCTCCACCACTGTTGTTGTCTCCGCAGCTGCAGAGGACGGTTGGTCTGTGGTTGTCTGTGTGTCTAATGTCGTGACATCGGCAACAGTAGTCTCAACCACTTTTGTTGTCTCTGCATCTGCAGAGGTCGGTTGGGCAGTGGTTGTCCGAGCCACAAGAGTCGTAACATCAGAGACAGTTGTCTCCACCACTGTTGTTGTCTCAGCAGCTGCAGAGGACGGTTGGTCTGTGGTTGTCTGTGCCTCTACAGTGGTAACATCAGCCACAGTTGTCTCTACTACTGTTGTTGTCTCAGCAGCTGCAGAGGTCGGTTGGGCAGTGGTTGTCTGAGCCACAAGAGTCGTAACATCAGAGACAGTTGTCTGTACCACAGTTGTTGTCTCTGCAGCTACAGTAGTCTGTTGAGCAGTGGTGGTCTCTTTCTCTAATGTTGTACCGTCAGCCACAGTTGTCTCCACCACTGTTGTTGTCTCAGCAGCTGCAGAGGACGGTTGGTCTGTGGTTGTCTGTGCCTCTACAGTGGTAACACCAGCCACAGTTGTCTCCACCCCTGTTGTTGTCTCAGCAGCTGCAGTAGTTGGTTTCTGTGTGGTAGTCTGTGTGTCTAATGTTGTAACATCGGCCACACTTGTCTCAACCACTTTTGTTGTCTCAGCACCTGCAGAAGTCAGTTGGTCTGTGGTTGTCTGTACCTCTACAGTTGTAACATCAGACACAGTTGTCTCCACCACTGTTGTTGTCTCAGCAGCTTCAGAGGACGGTTGGTCTGTAGTTGTCTGTGCCTCTACAGTGGTAACATCAGCCACAGTTGTCTCCACCCGTGTTGTTGTTTCTGCATCTGCAGAGGTCGGTTGGGCAGTGGTTGTCTGAGCCACAATAGTCGTAACATCAGAGACTGTTGTCTGTACCACAGTTGTTGTCTCAGCAGCTGCAGAGGACGGTTGGTCTGTGGTTGTCTGTGCCTCTACAGTGGTAACATCAGCCACAGTTGTCTCTACTACTGTTGTTGTCTCAGCAGCTGCAGAGGTCGGTTGGGCAGTGGTTGTCTGAGCCACAAGAGTCGTAACATCAGAGACAGTTGTCTGTACCACGGTTGTTGTCTCTGCAGCTACAGTAGTCTGTTGAGCAGTGGTGGTCTCTATCTCTGATGTCGTACCATCAGCCACAGTTGTCTCCACCGCTGTTGCTGTCTTAGAAGCTGCAGAGGACGGTTGGTCTGTGGTTGTCTGTACTTCTACAGTGGTAACATCAGCCACGGTTGTCTCTACTACTGTTGTTGTCTCAGCAGCTGCAGAGGTCGGTTGGGCAGTGGTTGTCTGAGCCACAAGAGTCGTAACATCAGAGACAGTTGTCTGTACCACTGTTGTTGTCTCTGCAGCTACAGTAGTCTGTTGAGCAGTGGTGGTCTCTTTCTCTAATGTTGTACCGTCAGCCACAGTTGTCTCCACCACTGTTGTTGTCTCAGCAGCTGCAGAGGACGGTTGGTCTGTGGTTGTCTGTGCCTCTACAGTGGTAACACCAGCCACAGTTGTCTCCACCCCTGTTGTTGTCTCAGCAGCTGCAGTAGTTGGTTTCTGTGTGGTAGTCTGTGTGTCTAATGTTGTGACATCGGCCACACTTGTCTCAACCACTTTTGTTGTCTCAGCACCTGCAGAAGTCAGTTGGTCTGTGGTTGCCTGTACCTCTACAGTTGTAACATCAGACACAGTTGTCTCCACCACTGTTGTTGTCTCAGCAGCTTCAGAGGACGGTTGGTCTGTAGTTGTCTGTGCCTCTACAGTGGTAACATCAGCCACAGTTGTCTCCACCCGTGTTGTTGTTTCTGCATCTGCAGAAGTCGGTTGGGCAGTGGTTGTCTGAGCCACAATAGTCGTAACATCAGAGACTGTTGTCTGTACCACAGTTGTTGTCTCTGCAGCTACAGTAGTCTGTCGAGCAGTGGTGGTCTCTATCTCTGATGTCGTACCGTCAGCCACAGTTGTCTCCACTGCTGTTGTTGTCTTAGAAGCTGCAGAGGATGGTTGGTCTGTGGTTGTCTGTACCTCTACAGTGGTAACATCAGCCACAGTTGTCTCCACCACTAATGTTGTCTCTGCAGCTACAGTGGTCTGTTGGGCGGCTGTGGACTCTATCACTGTTGTTGTGACATCAGCCAGAGTTGTCTCCACCACTGTTGTTGTCTCAGCAGCTGCAGTAGTTGGTTTTTGTGTGGTAGTCTGTGTGTCTAATGTCGTACCATCAGCCACAGTTGTCTCCACCACTGTTGTTATCTCAGCAGCTGCAGAGGACGGTTGGGCTGTGGTTGTCTGAGCCACAAGAGTCGTAACATCAGAGACAGTTGTCTGTACCACATTTGTTGTCTCAGCAGCTGCAGTAGTTGGTTTTTGTGTGGTAGTCTGTGTGTCTAATGTCGTACCATCAGCCACAGTTGTCTCCACCACTGTTGTTGTCTCAGCAGCTCCAGAGGTTCGTTGGGTTGTGGTTGTCTGTGCCTCTACAGAAGTAACATCAGCCACAGTTGTTTCCACCACCAATGTTGTCTCTGCAGCAACAGTGGTCTGTTGGGCGGCGGTGGTCTCTATCTCTGTTGTTGTGACATCAGCCACTGTAGTCTCCACCACTGTTGTTGTCTCAGCAGCTGCAGAGGACGGTTGGGCTGTGGTTGTCTGTGCCTCTACAGTGGTAACATCAGCCACAGTTGTTGTCTCAGCAGCTGCAGTAGTTGGCTTTTGTGTGGTAGTCTGTGTGTCTAATGTTGTGACATCTGCCACAGTTGTCTCGACCACTGTTGTTGTCTCAGCACCTGCAGAAGTCAGTTGGGCTGTGGTTGTCTGCGCCTCTACAGTGGTACCATCAGCCACTGTGGTCTCCACCACTAATGTTGTCTCTGCAGCTACAGTAGTCTGTTGCACAGTGGTGGTCTCTATCTCTGATGTCGTACTGTCAGCCACAGTTGTCTCCACCACTGATGTTGTCTCCGCAGCTGCAGAGGACGGTTGGTCTGTGGTTGTCTGTGTGTCTAATGTCGTGACATCCGCAACAGTAGTCTCAACCACTTTTGTTGTCTCTGCATCTGCAGAGGTCGGTTGGGCAGTGGTTGTCTGAGCAACAAGAGTCGTAACATCAGAGACAGTTGTCTCCACCACTGTTGTTGTCTCAGCAGCTGCAGAGGACGGTTGGTCTGTGGTTGTCTGTGCCTCTACAGTGGTAACATCAGCCACAGTTGTATCCACCCCTGTTGTTGTCTCAGCAGCTGCAGTAGTTGGTTTTTTAGTGGTAGTCTGTGTGTCTAATGTTGTGACATCAGCCACAGTTGTCTCATCTGCCACAGTTGTCTCAACCACTGTTGTTGTCTCAGCACCTGCAGAAGTCAGTTGGTCTGTGGTTGTCTCTGCCTCTACAGTGGTAACATCAGCCACAGTTGTCTCCAATCCTGTTGTTGTCTCAGCAGCTGCAGTGGTTGGTTTCTGTGTGGTAGTCTGTGTGTCTAATGTTGTGACATCGGCCACAGTTGTCTCAACCACTTTTGTTGTCTCCGCACCTGCAGAAGTCAGTTGGGCTGTGGTTGTCTGCGCCTCTACAGTGGTACCATCAGCCACTGTTGTCTCCACCACTAATGTTGTCTCTGCAGCTACAGTAGTCTGTTGCACAGTGGTGGTCTCTATCTCTGATGTTGTACTGTCAGCCACAGTTGTCTCCACCACTGTTGTTGTCTCCGCAGCTGCAGAGGACGGTTGGTCTGTGGTTGTCTGTGTGTCTAATGTCGTGACATCGGCAACAGTAGTCTCAACCACTTTTGTTGTCTCTGCATCTGCAGAGGTCGGTTGGGCAGTGGTTGTCCGAGCCACAAGAGTCGTAACATCAGAGACAGTTGTCTCCACCACTGTTGTTGTCTCAGCAGCTGCAGAGGACGGTTGGTCTGTGGTTGTCTGTGCCTCTACAGTGGTAACATCAGCCACAGTTGTCTCTACTACTGTTGTTGTCTCAGCAGCTGCAGAGGTCGGTTGGGCAGTGGTTGTCTGAGCCACAAGAGTCGTAACATCAGAGACAGTTGTCTGTACCACAGTTGTTGTCTCTGCAGCTACAGTAGTCTGTTGAGCAGTGGTGGTCTCTTTCTCTAATGTTGTACCGTCAGCCACAGTTGTCTCCACCACTGTTGTTGTCTCAGCAGCTGCAGAGGACGGTTGGTCTGTGGTTGTCTGTGCCTCTACAGTGGTAACACCAGCCACAGTTGTCTCCACCCCTGTTGTTGTCTCAGCAGCTGCAGTAGTTGGTTTCTGTGTGGTAGTCTGTGTGTCTAATGTTGTAACATCGGCCACACTTGTCTCAACCACTTTTGTTGTCTCAGCACCTGCAGAAGTCAGTTGGTCTGTGGTTGTCTGTACCTCTACAGTTGTAACATCAGACACAGTTGTCTCCACCACTGTTGTTGTCTCAGCAGCTTCAGAGGACGGTTGGTCTGTAGTTGTCTGTGCCTCTACAGTGGTAACATCAGCCACAGTTGTCTCCACCCGTGTTGTTGTTTCTGCATCTGCAGAGGTCGGTTGGGCAGTGGTTGTCTGAGCCACAATAGTCGTAACATCAGAGACTGTTGTCTGTACCACAGTTGTTGTCTCAGCAGCTGCAGAGGACGGTTGGTCTGTGGTTGTCTGTGCCTCTACAGTGGTAACATCAGCCACAGTTGTCTCTACTACTGTTGTTGTCTCAGCAGCTGCAGAGGTCGGTTGGGCAGTGGTTGTCTGAGCCACAAGAGTCGTAACATCAGAGACAGTTGTCTGTACCACGGTTGTTGTCTCTGCAGCTACAGTAGTCTGTTGAGCAGTGGTGGTCTCTATCTCTGATGTCGTACCATCAGCCACAGTTGTCTCCACCGCTGTTGCTGTCTTAGAAGCTGCAGAGGACGGTTGGTCTGTGGTTGTCTGTACTTCTACAGTGGTAACATCAGCCACGGTTGTCTCTACTACTGTTGTTGTCTCAGCAGCTGCAGAGGTCGGTTGGGCAGTGGTTGTCTGAGCCACAAGAGTCGTAACATCAGAGACAGTTGTCTGTACCACTGTTGTTGTCTCTGCAGCTACAGTAGTCTGTTGAGCAGTGGTGGTCTCTTTCTCTAATGTTGTACCGTCAGCCACAGTTGTCTCCACCACTGTTGTTGTCTCAGCAGCTGCAGAGGACGGTTGGTCTGTGGTTGTCTGTGCCTCTACAGTGGTAACACCAGCCACAGTTGTCTCCACCCCTGTTGTTGTCTCAGCAGCTGCAGTAGTTGGTTTCTGTGTGGTAGTCTGTGTGTCTAATGTTGTGACATCGGCCACACTTGTCTCAACCACTTTTGTTGTCTCAGCACCTGCAGAAGTCAGTTGGTCTGTGGTTGCCTGTACCTCTACAGTTGTAACATCAGACACAGTTGTCTCCACCACTGTTGTTGTCTCAGCAGCTTCAGAGGACGGTTGGTCTGTAGTTGTCTGTGCCTCTACAGTGGTAACATCAGCCACAGTTGTCTCCACCCGTGTTGTTGTTTCTGCATCTGCAGAAGTCGGTTGGGCAGTGGTTGTCTGAGCCACAATAGTCGTAACATCAGAGACTGTTGTCTGTACCACAGTTGTTGTCTCTGCAGCTACAGTAGTCTGTCGAGCAGTGGTGGTCTCTATCTCTGATGTCGTACCGTCAGCCACAGTTGTCTCCACTGCTGTTGTTGTCTTAGAAGCTGCAGAGGACGGTTGGTCTGTGGTTGTCTGTACCTCTACAGTGGTAACATCAGCCACAGTTGTCTCCACCACTAATGTTGTCTCTGCAGCTACAGTGGTCTGTTGGGCGGCTGTGGACTCTATCACTGTTGTTGTGACATCAGCCAGAGTTGTCTCCACCACTGTTGTTGTCTCAGCAGCTGCAGTAGTTGGTTTTTGTGTGGTAGTCTGTGTGTCTAATGTCGTACCATCAGCCACAGTTGTCTCCACCACTGTTGTTATCTCAGCAGCTGCAGAGGACGGTTGGGCTGTGGTTGTCTGAGCCACAAGAGTCGTAACATCAGAGACAGTTGTCTGTACCACATTTGTTGTCTCAGCAGCTGCAGTAGTTGGTTTTTGTGTGGTAGTCTGTGTGTCTAATGTCGTACCATCAGCCACAGTTGTCTCCACCACTGTTGTTGTCTCAGCAGCTCCAGAGGTTCGTTGGGTTGTGGTTGTCTGTGCCTCTACAGAAGTAACATCAGCCACAGTTGTTTCCACCACCAATGTTGTCTCTGCAGCAACAGTGGTCTGTTGGGCGGCGGTGGTCTCTATCTCTGTTGTTGTGACATCAGCCACTGTAGTCTCCACCACTGTTGTTGTCTCAGCAGCTGCAGAGGACGGTTGGGCTGTGGTTGTCTGTGCCTCTACAGTGGTAACATCAGCCACAGTTGTTGTCTCAGCAGCTGCAGTAGTTGGCTTTTGTGTGGTAGTCTGTGTGTCTAATGTTGTGACATCTGCCACAGTTGTCTCGACCACTGTTGTTGTCTCAGCACCTGCAGAAGTCAGTTGGGCTGTGGTTGTCTGCGCCTCTACAGTGGTACCATCAGCCACTGTGGTCTCCACCACTAATGTTGTCTCTGCAGCTACAGTAGTCTGTTGCACAGTGGTGGTCTCTATCTCTGATGTCGTACTGTCAGCCACAGTTGTCTCCACCACTGATGTTGTCTCCGCAGCTGCAGAGGACGGTTGGTCTGTGGTTGTCTGTGTGTCTAATGTCGTGACATCCGCAACAGTAGTCTCAACCACTTTTGTTGTCTCTGCATCTGCAGAGGTCGGTTGGGCAGTGGTTGTCTGAGCAACAAGAGTCGTAACATCAGAGACAGTTGTCTCCACCACTGTTGTTGTCTCAGCAGCTGCAGAGGACGGTTGGTCTGTGGTTGTCTGTGCCTCTACAGTGGTAACATCAGCCACAGTTGTATCCACCCCTGTTGTTGTCTCAGCAGCTGCAGTAGTTGGTTTTTTAGTGGTAGTCTGTGTGTCTAATGTTGTGACATTAGCCACAGTTGTCTCATCTGCCACAGTTGTCTCAACCACTGTTGTTGTCTCAGCACCTGCAGAAGTCAGTTGGTCTGTGGTTGTCTCTGCCTCTACAGTGGTAACATCAGCCACAGTTGTCTCCAATCCTGTTGTTGTCTCAGCAGCTGCAGTGGTTGGTTTCTGTGTGGTAGTCTGTGTGTCTAATGTTGTGACATCGGCCACAGTAGTCTCAACCACTTTTGTTGTCTCCGCACCTGCAGAAGTCAGTTGGGCTGTGGTTGTCTGCGCCTCTACAGTGGTACCATCAGCCACTGTTGTCTCCACCACTAATGTT
This sequence comes from Acanthaster planci, assembly GCF_054643075.1. Lineage (NCBI taxonomy): Eukaryota > Metazoa > Echinodermata > Asteroidea > Valvatida > Acanthasteridae > Acanthaster > Acanthaster planci. The sequence continues at coordinate 10,927,254 of NC_141787.1, read as the reverse complement.
GTCTCTGCAGCTACAGTAGTCTGTTGCACAGTGGTGGTCTCTATCTCTGATGTTGTACTGTCAGCCACAGTTGTCTCCACCACTGTTGTTGTCTCCGCAGCTGCAGAGGACGGTTGGTCTGTGGTTGTCTGTGTGTCTAATGTCGTGACATCGGCAACAGTAGTCTCAACCACTTTTGTTGTCTCTGCATCTGCAGAGGTCGGTTGGGCAGTGGTTGTCCGAGCCACAAGAGTCGTAACATCAGAGACAGTTGTCTCCACCACTGTTGTTGTCTCAGCAGCTGCAGAGGACGGTTGGTCTGTGGTTGTCTGTGCCTCTACAGTGGTAACATCAGCCACAGTTGTCTCTACTACTGTTGTTGTCTCAGCAGCTGCAGAGGTCGGTTGGGCAGTGGTTGTCTGAGCCACAAGAGTCGTAACATCAGAGACAGTTGTCTGTACCACAGTTGTTGTCTCTGCAGCTACAGTAGTCTGTTGAGCAGTGGTGGTCTCTTTCTCTAATGTTGTACCGTCAGCCACAGTTGTCTCCACCACTGTTGTTGTCTCAGCAGCTGCAGAGGACGGTTGGTCTGTGGTTGTCTGTGCCTCTACAGTGGTAACACCAGCCACAGTTGTCTCCACCCCTGTTGTTGTCTCAGCAGCTGCAGTAGTTGGTTTCTGTGTGGTAGTCTGTGTGTCTAATGTTGTAACATCGGCCACACTTGTCTCAACCACTTTTGTTGTCTCAGCACCTGCAGAAGTCAGTTGGTCTGTGGTTGTCTGTACCTCTACAGTTGTAACATCAGACACAGTTGTCTCCACCACTGTTGTTGTCTCAGCAGCTTCAGAGGACGGTTGGTCTGTAGTTGTCTGTGCCTCTACAGTGGTAACATCAGCCACAGTTGTCTCCACCCGTGTTGTTGTTTCTGCATCTGCAGAGGTCGGTTGGGCAGTGGTTGTCTGAGCCACAATAGTCGTAACATCAGAGACTGTTGTCTGTACCACAGTTGTTGTCTCAGCAGCTGCAGAGGACGGTTGGTCTGTGGTTGTCTGTACCTCTACAGTGGTAACATCAGCCACGGTTGTCTCTACTACTGTTGTTGTCTCAGCAGCTGCAGAGGTCGGTTGGGCAGTGGTTGTCTGAGCCACAAGAGTCGTAACATCAGAGACAGTTGTCTGTACCACTGTTGTTGTCTCTGCAGCTACAGTAGTCTGTTGAGCAGTGGTGGTCTCTTTCTCTAATGTTGTACCGTCAGCCACAGTTGTCTCCACCACTGTTGTTGTCTCAGCAGCTGCAGAGGACGGTTGGTCTGTGGTTGTCTGTGCCTCTACAGTGGTAACACCAGCCACAGTTGTCTCCACCCCTGTTGTTGTCTCAGCAGCTGCAGTAGTTGGTTTCTGTGTGGTAGTCTGTGTGTCTAATGTTGTGACATCGGCCACACTTGTCTCAACCACTTTTGTTGTCTCAGCACCTGCAGAAGTCAGTTGGTCTGTGGTTGTCTGTACCTCTACAGTTGTAACATCAGACACAGTTGTCTCCACCACTGTTGTTGTCTCAGCAGCTTCAGAGGACGGTTGGTCTGTAGTTGTCTGTGCCTCTACAGTGGTAACATCAGCCACAGTTGTCTCCACCCGTGTTGTTGTTTCTGCATCTGCAGAGGTCGGTTGGGCAGTGGTTGTCTGAGCCACAATAGTCGTAACATCAGAGACTGTTGTCTGTACCACAGTTGTTGTCTCAGCAGCTGCAGAGGACGGTTGGTCTGTGGTTGTCTGTACCTCTACAGTGGTAACATCAGCCACGGTTGTCTCTACTACTGTTGTTGTCTCAGCAGCTGCAGAGGTCGGTTGGGCAGTGGTTGTCTGAGCCACAAGAGTCGTAACATCAGAGACAGTTGTCTGTACCACTGTTGTTGTCTCTGCAGCTACAGTAGTCTGTTGAGCAGTGGTGGTCTCTTTCTCTAATGTTGTACCGTCAGCCACAGTTGTCTCCACCACTGTTGTTGTCTCAGCAGCTGCAGAGGACGGTTGGTCTGTGGTTGTCTGTGCCTCTACAGTGGTAACACCAGCCACAGTTGTCTCCACCCCTGTTGTTGTCTCAGCAGCTGCAGTAGTTGGTTTCTGTGTGGTAGTCTGTGTGTCTAATGTTGTGACATCGGCCACACTTGTCTCAACCACTTTTGTTGTCTCAGCACCTGCAGAAGTCAGTTGGTCTGTGGTTGCCTGTACCTCTACAGTTGTAACATCAGACACAGTTGTCTCCACCACTGTTGTTGTCTCAGCAGCTTCAGAGGACGGTTGGTCTGTAGTTGTCTGTGCCTCTACAGTGGTAACATCAGCCACAGTTGTCTCCACCCGTGTTGTTGTTTCTGCATCTGCAGAGGTCGGTTGGGCAGTGGTTGTCTGAGCCACAATAGTCGTAACATCAGAGACTGTTGTCTGTACCACAGTTGTTGTCTCTGCAGCTACAGTAGTCTGTCGAGCAGTGGTGGTCTCTATCTCTGATGTCGTACCGTCAGCCACAGTTGTCTCCACTGCTGTTGTTGTCTTAGAAGCTGCAGAGGACGGTTGGTCTGTGGTTGTCTGTACCTCTACAGTGGTAACATCAGCCACAGTTGTCTCCACCACTAATGTTGTCTCTGCAGCTACAGTGGTCTGTTGGGCGGCTGTGGACTCTATCACTGTTGTTGTGACATCAGCCAGAGTTGTCTCCACCACTGTTGTTGTCTCAGCAGCTGCAGTAGTTGGTTTTTGTGTGGTAGTCTGTGTGTCTAATGTCGTACCATCAGCCACAGTTGTCTCCACCACTGTTGTTATCTCAGCAGCTGCAGAGGACGGTTGGGCTGTGGTTGTCTGAGCCACAAGAGTCGTAACATCAGAGACAGTTGTCTGTACCACATTTGTTGTCTCAGCAGCTGCAGTAGTTGGTTTTTGTGTGGTAGTCTGTGTGTCTAATGTCGTACCATCAGCCACAGTTGTCTCCACCACTGTTGTTGTCTCAGCAGCTCCAGAGGTTCGTTGGGTTGTGGTTGTCTGTGCCTCTACAGAAGTAACATCAGCCACAGTTGTTTCCACCACCAATGTTGTCTCTGCAGCAACAGTGGTCTGTTGGGCGGCGGTGGTCTCTATCTCTGTTGTTGTGACATCAGCCACTGTAGTCTCCACCACTGTTGTTGTCTCAGCAGCTGCAGAGGACAGTTGGGCTGTGGTTGTCTGTGCCTCTACAGTGGTAACATTAGCCACAGTTGTTGTCTCAGCAGCTGCAGTAGTTGGCTTTTGTGTGGTAGTCTGTGTGTCTAATGTTGTGACATCTGCCACAGTTGTCTCGACCACTGTTGTTGTCTCAGCACCTGCAGAAGTCAGTTGGGCTGTGGTTGTCTGCGCCTCTACAGTGGTACCATCAGCCACTGTGGTCTCCACCACTAATGTTGTCTCTGCAGCTACAGTAGTCTGTTGCACAGTGGTGGTCTCTATCTCTGATGTCGTACTGTCAGCCACAGTTGTCTCCACCACTGATGTTGTCTCCGCAGCTGCAGAGGACGGTTGGTCTGTGGTTGTCTGTGTGTCTAATGTCGTGACATCCGCAACAGTAGTCTCAACCACTTTTGTTGTCTCTGCATCTGCAGAGGTCGGTTGGGCAGTGGTTGTCTGAGCAACAAGAGTCGTAACATCAGAGACAGTTGTCTCCACCACTGTTGTTGTCTCAGCAGCTGCAGAGGACGGTTGGTCTGTGGTTGTCTGTGCCTCTACAGTGGTAACATCAGCCACAGTTGTATCCACCCCTGTTGTCCCAGCAGCTGCAATAGTTGGTTCAGCTTTGGTTGTCTGTTTCTCTGTAGTGAAAAAATCAGCCACAGTTGTCTCCACTACAGTTGTTGTATCTGCAGCTGCAGTGGTCTGTTGGGCTGTGGTTGTTAGTATGCCCGTAATAGTCACATCAGCAATAGTCGTCTCTAAAACTCCCGATTTCTCAACAGTAGCAGTGGTGATACTTGATGTGATCTCTGTTGTTTTGGTTAAATCGCCATTTGTCCTGGCAGCAGTGTTTGTTCCATCTACTGTAGTTATTTTATTGCTTTGAGTTGTGTGTAAGGTGCCACTTGTGCTATATACCGAACCTGTTGCTGCAGGATTTGAATCAGTTGTGTACTGTGCCACTGTTGTGGCAGGTACTGTTGTTACCTGCAGTGTTGAAGCTCCCGTTGTGGCTTGTAAATGTGTTGTTTGGTTTCTTGAAGAGGTAATCTCTTGTGAAGTACTGGCTTCTGTAGTAATTTCATCTGTGTATAAAAAAACACAAATTGTAACATAATTAAGTACCATTATTGTGTTTCCTGACTTCATTCTATTGTGGCCATTTAAAATACTTGTTACAAAAATGCACATTCTCTTAACTTACCAAGAAGAGAAATAAGTTGGATAAAAAAACTATTACATTTTCAAGAGGTTGTTTGCATGAGCAGGCATCATAAACAAAGATATTAGTAAAAATAACTTCCGCAGGTGAAGGCCAAAACCAAGTAGCTGGATTAGCATTATACGTTTGATGCTAAAAGAAAAATTGAATATTAAAACATTTCAAAGAAAGGAAGTATTTGTAAAACTGGGTTTTGCCATATACCAGGATAAGGCAAACCAAAAATGAAGCAATTAAACCTTAGTCAGCAAGAAAAATAGATCAAAGAGTGGATTTTATTTTCTTCTGCATGTACGATGGTTGAGAAACAAAAATGTGGTGGGTGACAGTGAAGTTGGCCCACTTTGATTTTTCATCTTAAAATTAGAGTTGCATTTTGGCTAACCTTGGAAAGTAAAAAGTCTTGGAAGTTCCATTATAAAAATTGGTGACACTAAATGGCCAATTTTTTTCAAAAGATGTTTGAGAGCTGAAAGCAGCCAGAGAGAGAACCCAGTTTCTTCACAAGGCTGTTCGGCTCCTGGTATATAGTAATTATTTTTCTCTTATTGTCCATGTACGAATGTAGATTAAAAGGCAAAATCTGTCTATATTGATACATTTTGAACCCAAAGCTGAACATAATGGAGAAGGGGATACTGGATTTGTAAGTAGTCCCTTTTGATACACGTGTAAAACTCGTTTTGATTGGTTACAAGAGGATCATTTGGGTGAGTTTCCCCAAGTGGAACATTTGTGCAGAGGGTGTCAAGTACCATCCGTATATGTGTGGAATTCTTATTGAGTACCATTGGTGAATAAGCACAACATTCGAATCATTACACAATCTGTCAATCCTAATGCATTATTTGCCAATAGTTCCATCATAGCAAAGCAATAGCCCTTTTATGAAAATGTTTAACCCTGAGACCTGCCTGAGACCTCCCTGAGACCTGTCAATGGAAGTGAATAGGCCTACAGGCCTATTTCAATATTTTCAATCCCCAATTTCACTTTTTAGAATATTTATTGCTTTCAGAGGCCTAAAAGGTCACTGCAGGGAAAATAGTGGTGTGCAGAAGTGGGTATAATGCTTTGTTCATTTAGGCTCAAATCGTTTCACAGTTTTATTGCTTAGCTGGAGAAAAGACTACTGCAATTTTACGTGTACTTAGAACTTTAATTTAGTGATTAAAATTAACTGCATTTGGTCGCAAAAATAACACTCTATTTCAGGGTCCTTTCTGTCACATTTTGGTTAAAGGGACGCGGAATGATTTTTTTTTATGTGGTTGCGGGAGCGGACTCGCCAGATGAGTCCCTATCATTTCTCAGGGTTGCAGAGCCCCAAGTCCATCCTAAAGGTACATAAATGCCTCAGTGGTTGTCCCCTAGTCTCTACCGCTCTTAAAAACCACCAAAAGTACATCACAGTACCATGGGAGGGCCGTTTTCCCAGGCTATCCCGATTTGAGGGGTGGGGCTCGCCACACACCAGCCAAGCCACACCACCATCACAACACCCCCCCAGCCAAAATAACACTTCAAAGACAGCCCAAAGAGGCCTCTGAAAAGTTCAAGACAGCTGTCACTGATAAGAAACATTCCACTGTCTGCCCCAGGCACTGTTTTGTAAATAATCTATTAGATTATACATAAGGGGCCACTTAGCACACAGTCTTATGGGAGTTGGCTGGAGGCTGGCTGGATTTTTTTATTTTTTTCTGGCTAAGGGGGGGCCCTGGCTGTAAAGTGACTAAACCAGCTTTTTTAGCGTGTACAGGGGTAGGATATGATAAATAGTCGTTGCATTTGGACGAAAAAAATTTTTTACACGTTAATTAGCTCAAGTGGCCTCTCCAAAAGAGGCCACTCCCTCTACGCACCTGTAGGCCTAAAGTGTGGCTGAACATACTGAGCTGCTTAAATGTGACGTGGTTTCACAGTCACAGCATGGAGCTAGCTCCATGGTCAGTGCCAGTAATAAGCCATGATGGATGTCGAGAATAATACTTATCACAACTTACGCTATGATGAGAAAAAGAAAAAAATAAACAATAAGCATATGAGATCATAAAGTTTCAGAAGTGTGGATCTGAATTGTTTGGGGGGGCTCAAAAAGTGCATCGCCAACTGCCAGTGCTATTGTCAACCAACATTTTTTTAGGCGGTAGACGTACAGACCGGTATAGGTCAGCTTCATCAACCCAAAGAACAAGTTCTCCGTAATCAAACCAGGAGCTTTTAGTCCAAATGGTATGAGCATACCTTCATGGCACAAGCCTACTAGTGACAACAAACTCATTCTTTCGCTTGAACATTGCGAAATTAATTTACACTGAAACTCTTGACCAGCAGAGGTGAAATGTACCCTCCGCACGCTCGCACGTGCCTTTTTTACTTATACAGCGCCCTCTCTCGATACATTGTAATTACAACGCGCTGTAGAACCATGGAGAAAAGTCCTCCATGGTAGGACACGGCATGCACGATGGAAAATTTGGATATGCGCTGGAGCAAGGGTTTTCAAAGTTGTGGAACTCAAGGAGCTATATATGTAGATTTCATTTTGAGGACCATTTTAAATTGAAAGATAAAAATACGAAAATGGGGGTCGATTGGAAAACACGGTTCTAGACAAGTCACGACGAGTCAATCTCGAGTTCTTTCAAGTACTTGGGCCATTCTATGAATTAGCAGTCCATTTCTTCATCTCCCTGTCACACCCATATGATTTGGGAAGTTCAGAACGTATTTTCTTATTCAAAGAGTAATGAATTAATTCAGATTACCTGCCGAACGAATAAAAATAATTTGAAGTTCAGTAATATTTCCATGTCAAATGACACACGTCAGGAGTAAAATGGACACAAATGGTCACACTTTTGGACCCCTACTTTATAGAATGACAATACAGTCTAGACTTTGGTCCAGTCATGAGACAAGTTACCATGAAAAAGTAATAGTTCGCCACTTGTGTGAATAGATTGTGACCACCTGGCTGACTTAGGTTCCAATGAACTTGCAGGGACCTGTTAGGCACAAAGGTAGGGAAGTTGTTTGCCGCTTTGGAAGACCGGTCAAGTTTGAAAGGATCAGATTTGATCGGGGAGAGAGGCTGAAAATAGCGAGTTTCTGCAGCGAAAGGTAGGACATAGTGCTTTATCAGAGTAAATTGCCCCTTCACTTGGAGACCTGTACAACAGTACTCGTATTTTGAATAGTTTTCAAATCACCTCTGATATTTGGCTTTCCAGGTGAGTAAAGCCTGAACAAAAATGCCTTTCTTTCTTTATTCCCAAAAGAAGGCTCCTTTTTCGGGGAGTGGGTATGGCCCCTGTTGGCCCTACCTTTATTCGGTGGCTTGTTCAATCCGTCTTGTATTATGGAGGACAGTAAAGGCACTCTATTTATTATGAGCTTCTTGGAATCAGTTGTTTTCATTACTTATAATAAATGCATCAAGCCACATCATCCAGTCTCTCATGATATTAGCCTACCGTAATCTCAACAACGACAAATAATCTATAATATATAAACGGAACAAAGATGTCACAAAACAAAACATTCCTTTACTACAATGTTACCCACCTGTGGCATTACATAGGACAACTGGAAGAGAAAATCCAAGCCAACAGAATAGAATGAAGAATGGCGTTATTGAAGACATTCTCCTATTGCCGTCATCCTCCACTTGATTCTACTTCTTGTCACTCACCAAAAAACAGCATTTAAAACATTTTTCTGCATTTTACAGCTTTACTTGGGTATTTTCCCCTCCAACCCGTCCGCCAGTCAACATTCTTCTTGGCCCGCCTTCCAAGCTGGTTACTGTCCTCTCCATGAAGGAATCGATATTGACATAAAGGCTTACCATTGATATACTGGGTGTGGTGCAGACTCGGTGAAAGGACTGTTACGTAAAAGTTATTCATACTGTATTTTCTGGACCTTTGAAGAGGAGCTTAAGGGACCCTTTGTAAATGGGCAACTACCCTCTCATCAGTTCCTAAAAGACAGTTTTGGCCCAAGAAGGTAGAATATGTGGATGTAAAAACTTGGATTACATGTACCAAATTAATAGGGTTGCCACATTAACATGGTTTACATTTCCCCACATTGGATTGAGATTTAACCTAGGCATTTCTTTTCACTGGAGCTCCCGAACAACATTTGCCGCGGTTAGTTGATGCTGTAAGAATAATATTCATGACTCGGTGTTCCTCTTGACAGCGAACTGATTTGTTGGAAGTAATGAAGCCATGCATTGGATTACACAGCCTTAAAACAGTTAATACTGTAAGCGACTATGTAATTTGGCCGAGGTGGATTTTTGCGCGTTACTCCCAGGATCTAGGCAGACCTGATTTTGTCTTTTCCCTCATTTGGGAGATGGAAAGAAGGGGCAAGCATCTAAAGGCCATTTTATAGATTCGGGGTCAACTATTGGTTTGCCCATTTCAGCTACCTCTGGCAATGATTTTTATGATTCTCGATATAATTTTCAAATCTTCTCTCCCTAACAAATAAAGCTGGTGACAACAGTAATTATGTGGGGGTTAACAAACTTTTCCTCTTGTTAGGACCGGGTCGATAGTTAACATTGTGATTTCGTATGTTATTTGTCGTTTTCCTTTTAAATTATTTCTTGTTACAAAATAGATGGGTCACGTTTTCATTCCTAAACATCCAGTATAGTTGCAAGGATCACTTTAAGGGAACCAAACATTGAAATTATCCAAATGATTACACGTATTTTTCATTGAAAATTAAGGAAAATAGCGCTTCAGCAGTGTAGTTGTGAAGTTATGATGTCGTCTGGTTGCTTTTAAAATACAACTCCTGAATTAATCCCCATCGTGGGCGGATCGCAGATTATATTTTTTTCAAAGGGTCAAATTATTTTTTGGGGGGAGGAAATTTCTTTGTTTAGCTTTCCACGACTTGTCTTAGTTGTGCGGCTAAATCTGAGGGCTTAAACCACACTTTGGGGAGCATTAAGGAATAGGCAATCCCATAAATTTCGTCTCTCCCGCATCATATTTAAAGACAAACAAAATAACAAACTGCTCACAAAATTCATAAATCATAATTAATGTAAAGCCCCAGTTTTATTTACAGATGACGAGATATCTAAGCTCATAAGTGATGCTGATGTCTCTAGAATAAAACGAAATAAATATGAAGTCAAACGATAACATAAATTGGTAAGGCACTAAGGAAAAGCTGCTGAAACATGAACTGATTCGGAACCTTCGCCAAAGAAAAGCGGGAACATGTTCAATAACAGGACTTTCATGCGAAATTGGACAACGTGCAGATTTCAAATTCCCACTAAACAAATTGAACGGAATGTTCCAAAAGTGCACAACCCAATTTTCTCACTTTCTACTCGTTGATTTTTATGTTTTGATATCAGTTTTAAGAAACTGAATTTTCTGCCAGCTGAAACTTGGATTCTACTTTGAGGTCTATCGCGGTAACCCAGAACCAGCCAATTGGAAACTTAACCATAGCGCCAGCATTTTCTTTTATAAGTTGGTGATCGCTGTTTTTTAAAGACAAATTTAATTTTAGAGGACGACTGGAAAGACCAAAAAAGGATTGATGGTCTCATGAAAAACAAAGAAGGACTTCAAGTGGGAGGGAAGAATACAATAAAATAGAAGAAAAAAAACAAAGAGGAAAGAGAGATATCCCTTACCACTAGCGCTAGAAAATACTCTCGCCTAATGATCTTCAGACAATTGAAGCCCTAACACCGCCAAGAAAGCAGGCCGCAACTAGTTTTGGATTATTCAGGGCCCTTGGTTTCTAGGAATATAATACTCTTTGTTTTCTCTAAACATTGAAATCACCGTTTCCTCCCATTCCAACATTGGACGATAAATTACTTTAAATAACCGCCATACAGATTCGTGTCATTTGATTGACATGTATCACGTGATATTCATTATTCCTGCCATCCTTGCCGCGTCAGGTACTATTCGCCCATGTGAGGATGATAAAAATAATTTATACAACGGTTAGGATCATCCTTAATTCCACGACATTATGAATGGCCTCGTCCCTCAAAAGGCAGCACAAGCGCAACACGCAGCGTGAGCGCGTGCAACACGCGATAGTGCGAGAATAACAATGTGGTCGGAAAAGTTATTGGGATTTGAAATTGTTTGAAATTTATTTAAAGATAAGTCAAATGACAAGCATCTGTAATTATTACAGTTATATAAAACAAACAATTAATGTTTGTTTCACTCGTGCAATGGTTAGAATATCTTATTCGATGAAAGATGAACGTTCCACTCAACTCGGCTCCACCTCGTTGAATGAAACATTCCATCTTTCAAGTCATGAAAATATATTTACCAGGTATGTACCTATTACCCGCCGACCAGTTTTGTGGTTAAACAATTCTCAGCTGTGACCACGATAATTTGCTGCGTCGCGTAAACATATGATACGTTTGGAGAGTACCCGGTAGCTGCTAGAGGTCGTCATATACCATTTCGATTCCTTTAACATCAAGTATTGATCCGACCGGCAAATTCGAGACAAAATCCCGTGGAATGCGCAAATAAATTGATCGAATTCAAGGTACGAAAACCCTGTGGAATGTGGCTGTCCAATTAAGTAGAATGGTACGCGCGAATCCACACGCTGAACGGTAAATTATGTGCTTCAGCAATGGTTAACGGTGGAATACGGAGTCGGGAACTGAGTGGGGTTACTTAACAATCGAAGTGACCATATTAAGTCTCAGAGGCGTATTGAGCTGACTGCAAAACTGAGCAGAGGCGAAGAGAGCAGGAAACTGAAGAGCCAAATAGGAACTGTAAAATTGATAAAAATAATGCAAAATCGGCACTCTGAAAGTAGACACCAGCATGGAATAATCTGTTGTCAAGGTATTCCCAAATTGACTAGCCTACATTTTAGTGGCGTCTTCACTGAAGTAGCGTATTGAATGGGAGTGGGTTATTAGCCCCAGGACATGTGCGATGTTTTAAAGGACTGAAAAGCACCCAGCACAAAGGTTGATAGATTTGTGCTCTCGGGGTTTTTTCAAGGTTTTGAACAATCACATCGGAAATTCCCCCCCCCCCACTCGAAATCTGCTGACGCCATTGCTTTAATACGGTGTATGTAAAACCACAGGGATAAGGGGTTATCCACACACACCGGCACAAACACAAACACACATGATGGCGGGGGTCGGGCTGATGAATTACCCCCACACATTTTCCTAACAAGCAAAATAAGGCGGATCGTAAGAATTTTAAAAAATTCTCAACCACCAAACTTCATTTATAAACTCAAAATAAGAGAACAATTTAAAAAGCAAGAAAGACGCCATTTGTATGTGAGGTTATGCAGGAATGAAAAACATATAACAGATGTACATCTGTGTCATGAACAATGCCACTTAGGCCTAGTTTGCTTTTCAAATTACCGCAGCTGAGCGAGTCACCCCCACATAATCCCATCTCCCCAGCACAAAATAATTAAAGACACTGCGTAGAACTTTTTCTTGTCCATCTGATCACACGTTCTACATATGCAAGGGGCAAAACAGCAATGATAATCGTTTCCCTTCTTTTTGGATTAATCGCAGCCTCAATGTATGCACAGAGTCATAGAAAGTCAATTAAAAGTCAGGATTTTCCAGCTGGGGGAATTAGACCGGTATAATCGATGTACCTCAGAGAGGTGTATTTACCATCCAGTCACTGGTGATTTGCAGTGGATAAGATCTTCTCAAGTCCTGGTAATTTTGCCTTTCAAAAAGAGCTTAGTCTTGAAAAGGGCTCATCAAAATTATGCGTGTCTATGTGCGGCCAGCGACAACGCGCTATGCTTTTCCCATGCAGAAGACTTCGTTAAGTCAGACGCCAATGTCGCTTGACCTTCCTTTACGGAGGGGACACTTACTAAAGAAAAGCTTAAGGTGACAATACATGGCCAGTCTTGAAGAGAGGGCATGATTTTAGTGTTGTTATGGACGTTGCTTTTTGAGAGGAGATCACAATTTGGGTCTTCTCCGGATGACATTCGGGATATTTTGTCAAAATACAGAAGAATTCACAGTAAAGAAAATTTCTCGTGATAAGCCGATATTCAAAGTAATGGAGAATGCTGAATATTGTTGACATAAGGAAATTTGGAAAATATTAACCGTTCAATTTGTTTCCACACAAACAATCACACTACTCGATTCTTAGTTGTACGTTGTACAGGCTGATTCTTGGACTTCGCGAGATTAGTTGTACGTTGTACAGGCTGATTCTTGTACTTCGCGAGATTAGTTGTACGTTGTACAGGCTGATTCTTGTACTTCGCGAGATTAGTTGTACATGTACGTTGTACAGGCTGATTCTTGTACTTCGCGAGATTAGTTGTACGTTGTACAGGCTGATTCTTGTACTTCGCGAGATTAGTTGTACGTTGTACAGGCTGATTCTTGTATTTCGCGAGAAGGGGCGAAAACGAACGCAAATTCGTGACATCGGATAAATAATCACTTTACGAATTGCTGGACACATTTTTCTACTGCAAAGTTAACGTCAAATTTGCTTCGCTTTGCGTTCGCCTGAAGTGTGAACCGGCCTTTATTTTCTTGCTAATAATAAGTTTTTCGGGTGCTCGATATTCAAGGCAAGGTGGCGTCTGCATTTTATTTGCCGGTGGCGCTGGCCACCATTAGAGGCGTGCGCAAAATTGCAGGAACTTCTGACTCTGTCTAAACACCGAATTTTCCAGTTGCCAGCTCAGTTTCTTAAAACTTTCTGCCCGCCAAGATAAAGGGCGTCAATTAACTCTAAAGCTCGCTTTTTCATTACGAAGACTGCTCTGAAAACGCCGATGCCACCGGGTACCGGTTTAAATGGTTGTGGCCTTGAAGACGCTGGTCTTACTAAAACCTAATTGTTGCAATGAAATTTCACAAGGGGGTCAACAGCGGATTTACACGGATAACAAGAGTTGCCTGGACGGGTCCCACCTGCTGGAATGAGCGGTATGACTTACCTTTAAAGAACCCTGAAACCGTTGGAAAATTCTAGATTTTTATGGTTAAACTGGCTAGTAGGTTAGACATATGCAGCAAGGTATGAGACGGAGAGAACCCCCGCCCCCCCCCCCGCTTTGTGTTGGTCATTGTCTCGCAGGGGGATGTGTTAAGTAACAATAGTCTGGAATGTGTATAGGGATCGAACATGTTGGGAGGTACCCCTCGGTCTCATTTCTTGCTGGGTATAAGGTTAGAAGTAACTTTGAATTGGTCAAAAAGTTTAATAGTGATCCGTCTTTTAGAGTACTTGCCATGTTGAGGGACGGTCCAGGATTATCAGAGAGGGGGTTCGAAATGTTCCCAGGACACTTCTTAAAAGGACACTAAAACCTGGATTCTGCAGAATTTAAATGCTTGAAGGACCGATCCAAGACTTGTGTTTTTTGTTCTTAATTAGTGAGACAGTGAAGGATTACAAAAAGGTCGATGTTGGAATCCTGAACCCCCTCTACCCGCCTACGTCCAACACTGGGTTGTTCTTTGCAAAAAATGCCTTTGCGTGATTATGTTAGCTGCTTTATACATATATGTACCACTTCCAAGTGTCTAAAATCAGTTCTTATCTCAGCCGTGAAAAATTGCCTATAATCTACGGTTGCCAACAACAGGAAAACAGCCCTTTAATCACAACCTGCGTGACAACAACAATGCGTTACCACTCGTTTGTTGCTCGATATGAATGGGTTCTCCCATGCGGGCCAGGAACCAAACTTCAGAAAAAAATTCAACATTCATTTTCCATGTCAGGAGCGTAAATTATAACAGCAGACCCTGAACGGCATCATTCACGTTTTCAAACAAGCGTGGCTATAAAGGTGAAATCATCACAATCATTTTTTTCTTTTTGCATTGCTTCATTTTTGCTGACTCCTACAAATATCACATATACACCATTACTTAACGAAGCGTGTGGGGTTTTGTTTGCAAAAAGGCTCAGAGTATCGTAAGCCATTTTGGAAGGTGAGTTGCCTTTCACTAAAGTGGGTGTGTCCACATTTGGTGCAATAACCTCAATTTACTCAAAGGATTGGCAGCAATGCCTTAGTACACCCAAAGTATACACAGCGGTACCGGTGGTCGATTGAGTGATAATCGCGAAAAGTCTATTATAACACATGAACCTGAAGTCTGCATATATATCTATATCCTTATTTTGAGAAAAAAATGATGTAAAGACTGCTTAGTCATTGTGTAGCCTCTACTTTGTGTTAACGAAACCACAGAGAGACTTGACTGTTCTGTGTTACATAAATGATCTGAAAAATCATTCCGTAACAATGTGACTTTTACAAAATTCTGGACAAGGCTGGATGTGTTTATAACATTTAATGGTGCAGTTCTTCACTGTTTCAGCATCACAGTTTCTATTAAGCGTAGTGCATGTCTTCCAACATTTCTTCAATTAAAAATCAAATCATGCAACCCGCCACCCGAAGCGTCAACAATCAAGCATTCAATGCAATGTGCCTACTTTCCAGCAAACCAACCAGAGCCCAATCTATACAAACTCGATGCCAACTTAAGCGATCAACAGTCCCCAACTAATTCATTCATTGCGTGTAATTCACGATTACTGTGCTACCTTACTTTTCCATATGTCTTAATTTTGAACACAGAACTTCAGAAACAAGATATTTTCCGGGTGCAGGCTTGCCTCAATACACCAGGAGAACACTTCGTCGACAAAAGCACCCATTCTATTGTTTAACACATGACCCAACAAGGTAAAACAATGTAGGAGATGTATTTTACACGACTGGATAGGAAAGATCGTTACTGCTACGCTCTGTATGTGTTCCACGCATGAAGCAATTGTGTTCTTTTTTAGCTTTTTATAAAAACTTACGAAATTAATTAAACTGTAAAAGATAACTTAGATAACCGTTGATTGACAGACAGAGTAAGTGTCTTGTCTGCCGAGTGTTTGCCTTTTGTGCGTGGTAATTGAATTGTTACTATAAATTGCTTTAAGGGCCCACAATCATAAGCTTTGTTTTTAGTTGTTACTTCCACGGGTTTCCCCGTATTTATATAGCGTTTCAAAATTGAGATTGTATGTATGTAAAACTGTGTAAATCATGAACAATGAAGAAAATTCAATCAAAAATCCCCATCGCGAAAGCATGAAGCAGCTGTGTTCTTTTCAGGTATTTATAAAAACTTAGGACATTGATTAAAATGTAAAAGAAATCGATCATGAATCCCCAACGCAAAAGCATACGTGCACTGTGATTAAGTTTACGGGTGCACCTTGCGACGGATCTCTCTTTGTGATCTGATGAGGTTTTAACAGAAATCATTAAGAGATTTCTACGAACCGGGCGTGCTACCCTGGTCAGCAATAGGAAACCCCAATAACTGACAAAAGAGATTGTATAATGTGCGTTAACCTCGAACTTACTCATGTTTCTCAGGGCTACTACAACACGTAAACCAAAATGCAATGCCTTGAAGTCACCGGGTTATCACTTTCTTTGAATAAGTGAAGACTTTTCATTTCAGCCCTACATTCACAAAACTTTCACAAAAAATGTTTTTGGAGACAGAGGGACATTTCGCTTTTTATCTGAAATCCACTCAATAGATGTTGGACTACGGCTGCACTGTTTTCCTACTGTAAAACCGACAGAAGCTCTACAAAATGCAAGACGTTGACGATTGATCAATTGTAAGATGAAAAGAAATTTGTTCCAAAGAACTATTGAGAATTGGAACAATCATAATACAAACCATAAAGAAAACGGACTAGGTGCTTACAGAGTAATTGAAAATTATTTTAAAGTGAGACTTGCGGAGACTGAGGACATACATGCACATACTTGGGCAAGAATTCAAGATCAATAAAATAAGCCCTTATTAATCTGTGGCACGAAGTATATTGACAATGAAACTCCTGTGCATGCAGCTCTGCAAACAACCGTGCAAAATATCATCGATTTTTAAAAATCATCTTAGAAAGGGGTACAGCTAAATTCCCAAAAAAATCATAAAGCTTTGCTTATAATTTACCAAGAAATGCTCAGATAGGCCCTGTTATTTATACAAATTGTTGAAAAAAGTAGGAAAACCAACTTACCTTGAGAGACTGTAGCATGGAGCACTGTGAGTAGAATGCATATGAAATGTAAGATCCCCATTGATTAATTTGAACTTGGAATCCCGGGAACAGTACGGGGAAATTTTCACTGCCCTTTTGATGCCTTGCATGTGGTCTCTACTTCACGTAATTCCCGGGAGGTGTTTCCAAAGGTATGCTTGTGTCTGCGGCAGAGTCACTTTTGGTGTCTTGTGATCAGAGAGACTTCATCGTGCCCTCTTTTGCTGAGTTACACAACAGCCTGGCCACATACAAGCCCTTTGGTAAACGGGTGACGCCTTTTTCGTCAAGCACGCCACTAGCTTTCCTATAAAAACGTGAGTGCCTGTCAACAGGAGCACGCGTTCGATCCATGTTCATTGGCTGCGTGGGCGTTGGTGCTCAATGAATTTAGTGAGGCGTGCAGACTTAAGAAATCTTTAAAAAGCTCATTAAGCTGGACATGAATGCAGGGTCGAACAACTGTCTTCGTCGGCTCCCACTTTTCATGAAAATAATTTCTAAAGACATTTTGAACGCTGTGCTGGATAGCTATCATTTTCTACTTCAGGACTTGTGACACCCTAACCAACTCGAAGATAATTGAAAAAATTGAAACAACACATCCACAAACATGGGACTCACCACCTTAGAACACAAACGTTACATTCACCATTACAACAAATTATCTTGGGACTTAAGCAAAGTTTACTCCTCTCCCACCCCGTATTCAATTACTAGATTCACCACTGGTCAGCTTTACCAATGTCAATCGGACGGCGGAGGGTTAGACTTTGTCAATCAAATGAAACAAGGTTAGGGCGCATTTTTTTCAATGCTAGTTGTCATGCCTTTTCTACCAAAGTCAAATCGTGCCAGTGAAAAAAATTTTCAGTGGTAAACTGACTCATTATTTCGAATTGCTAATTCGTTTTTTCAGATTAGTAATTCGTTATGACGGATTAGTAATCAAATTAAATAAGTTCGATTCATAAAACACTCTGCCTGCGCCATTTTCACGTGCGTGATGCCCTGTCCATAATCAGTGACGGCAGCTGGAAATTGCGTTCTGAGAACTCAGCCGTGGCCGAAATTAACAATTCGTATTAACGAATAATTAATTCGAAATAACGATTCAGCAATTCGTAATTACGAATTAGTGATTCAAAATAAATGAAGTAGTAATTCATAATGAAGAATTAGTTTCCCACTGAAATTTTAATTTCATTGACACGATTGGGCTTTCGTGCTTTTCACTTAATTTTGAACATACATAGACACCAATGACATAAATATTCATTATGCGAGATGGTGACGCCCAAGAACGTAAGCAGGCTCTAGGGAATGCAACCAACCGGTATTACGAAAATGACCTGACGAGGGGAGCTCGAGTGGTACTGTGGCACCTGTGTATTGTAAGAGTCAGTGAGTTGATTAATTGTAGTCGTGGCTCGAATTGCCCTAACAACGTTGGAGATAACCAGCCCCAAATCACACAATTTGCATAAAACTAGTACAAAAGGACTAGAAACCAACCAATTCTCTGCCATAAGTTCTCTGCAAAGAGATCAAACTTCATCCTTGCCAGTAGGTCTTAGGCAACCGTCTTTCCATAGGCCTACATCCCAAATAAAATCGGTGGAACGAACCACTGCCGAGCTGTTGCTCACTGTGACGAATGCTGTAATAGTGAAATCACTGTGCGAGTTTCTTTTTAAAAAAGGACTACAGTCTCTGGCAGATTGTTTTCTAAGTCAGTTGGCACGTGTCCAGATAGAGGTTAGGCTGGTCAGGCATACAGATTACATAGCAAGTTTGTACCGATCAACATTCTTCCCTTTTCACATATAACCTGTCCATTCCCAGCTAAATAAAGTAGAGTACATGTACCTAGCTACTTGACACACAAACAGAAAAAGACTTTCATTCCCTAATACTCTTCTTTTAATAATAAAACTACCATCTACAAAGGACAGTAATTAAACCCTACTGAAGTGCTAATGTGTACAAGTTTTACAGGTTGTGTGATATAATCATTGATGTTACATGTATGTTACAATAATACATTTATAACACATTTATTTTCCAATTGTGAGTGACATTGTTTGAGGTCAACGTGAAAACGACCATCCCAAAAATGAAACCTTGCAAAATCTTTTGTTCAACGTAACAATACCACAAGTGATTTATCCCAACTGAACGAACATCAGAATCTAGTTTCCATTATGACCACCTTTCTAGGTAAAACCCGGTGTGACTTTGGCTTATATTTTTTCCAGACAAACTCGATAAAGTAGACAAGCAATGAACTGAAAATATGCCAAGGCAGCATAAAACTGTCTACTGTAAAAAATCAATATGAATGAACCTGTCATATTCACAATACAGACCAACTTATTGCCCCTTCTTCCAAAACGTACATAAATGACCTCTTTACAAATTACCTTCTTACAATTGTAAAAACAAAGCAAAAATTGACTCTAACTTTAAAAAAAAAATACACCAATCATTAAATACAGAGGCACCTTCTCAAATGAAACTCTTGGTGCATGAAGAGAATGACAATGTTTATAAAAAAAACTGCTCTTTCAACAATTCTTTTAGTTACAATAAGTGTACTTCATTAAGTTAACACATACAATTCCCAATAAGTTCATCAAGTACGCAAAACAGGCTAGATGCAAGTACCCTTTAAGCTCACGTTTCTAGCCCAAATTTGGTGACAAACCCAAACGATGTCACTTTGTAAAGATCCATCTGGCTAATAACAAATCAGGTTTTTTTTCTGACTGCAACCGTCAATCTGATAAACCTGAAAAGTCTGGTCACATTCAATCAAATCGTGCCGATCATTAATTATGATTATTTTTTTCCCTTCCATACTTTCTTACGTATTACAGTAAGTTCGTTCTTATTGTGATCCTTCACAGCAAAACAACTTACATTTGATAAAGGAGCAGTTTCAGAGATGAATGCTCATTCCTAACTTCACAAATTTAAGACCTTTTTGATTCAGCATACGTGCAACCGTACATGTACATGTACATGTACACTTATAAAAATGCCTTCTCAATAAATAGCAGTGGAGTCTGTCTCTTCTGCAGCAAATTAAAGTGTTCCACAACTGGGTGATCAAAAAATTCAAGACTTAACAAATGTAATCGGAAATAAATGAATACATTATTAGATATATTTAATTTTTAGGATAGTCAAAAAACAAACAAAAAACCCCAAAGGTTCAAATCTAAGATGCAAGACCAAATCCCGTTTGGGAGGATTTGATTTTAAGTAAAACTTACTCCATTTTCTCCAGATGCTTTGGTAGTTTTCAGTAATATTGCCAAAAGCTCATGCTATTTTTAATACAAGTGAGATCTGCCAAATTGTCGCTTGTTAGACAACAGTATTGTTAAATACTAACTTACGAGGAAACAACATAACATATCTAAGTTGTACACTAGCATACTCTTACAGATAGAATGACCTACAAATACATATACATGCTAAAGTTAATGCGACATCTGGATTTTGACTCGGCTCAAAACTATTTTCTTCATCAATTTTTAGAACAATTTTTTTCCATGAATTTTCAAACTTACGCTCAGTTGCAGAAAGGATGAACCCATTCAGCACATTCAAGGTTCAGCCGACTTATGAATGCAGTTCTCTTATTATCTGTCAGAATGACACAATACCAAAGTGAGTTTTGGAAACACAGAGTGACAAAAGGATACGGTCATGTGATTCTAGGGATTGGTGTTTTTAAGATAAGCATATTGAGAAAGGTTTGAAAGTTTGATCCACTCTCATGAAATCCCACTTGTGCAAAAGGTCAACACACCGACGGTGAGTACACTGGATATGCTGGGTAAGTCTAATGATCATATTTTTGTGGGGGAGGGGGTTATGGGCTCTTCCTACTGATGAAATACTGCAGAAAAGTAGGGGGTGTTGTGAACATTTCAAAGACTTGGAACATGATCCTTTCAAGTTTTAAGGGAAAAATATTCCATACACGGACACCACTAATTTTTCCCTGCAGTGACCTATATGTACTAGCCATATGACAATTGATAAATGTCCTAAAAAGTTAAATTTAGCAGTGAAAAAAATTAGGTATTCACTTCAAAAACAGAGACTTTTTCAGACCAGTCTCGTAGGGTTTGTGCACAGGGTGTCAAGCAGCACCCGTATATAGAATTCTTTCCATACAAAGTTGCCCCTTTCACATTCCGTACTGACAACTGAAGCCACTTCCGGTGGCAACTACGGTGGATCTGCTGCACAGTCATGTCACATAAATGAAGTCACTAGATGGTGCGAACAGCAGGGGCCCTAGAAGGTAATCTCTCATGCTTAGCATCCAGACACACCAGATGGTGCATGAAATATCCCTTCACAATGCACTCTCACTAAGAGCCTTTGTTAAGACCTGTCCATGAAGGAGATACTGTGGGCATGTGGGGAAACCATGAGGTCACCCAAAACTGGTGTGAGCGTCACACAGATATCAATGTTGGTTATGCAAGCACTCCCATTTGCATTGGCTGGAGAGTGTAGAGGCATTTTCCCATTGTCCATTATTAACTGATAATTCATAACAATCAGTGGATGAGGAGAGCCCCAGCTGAAGCACATAGGCCATCAAAAGAAGACAGGCAGGCGACCTTGCAAATTTTTCATACTGTTTCCCTACAGAATAAGCCAGGCTAAACACTAGATTACTTTTTTCATGTACACGCTTGATTTCAGAAATACATGTATGGGCAAAAAGAGGCTCTATATGGATAATGCGCAATGTGACTATGGCATATGCTATGTCTGCAGTTTTTAAACCAGAGGTAGCTTTCTCGTGTTTTTTTTTCCGTATCACTGGTAACTTAGTAAATGTGGAGATTCCTGGTGAGTGTGCAGACTTGAAGATGTTGAAATTTACTAACTGGGATTATATGTACATGTAGCTTTAGAAGACATTCCAAAATCCTTTGGAAAAGTTTGGAGAGAAAGGTTATTTGTTTAAGCACTTCTCTGGTGAAATATTTAAGAAAAACCCACACTATGAAATTTCTAAATTACAGTGGGAGTAAAAGTTATGCCCACATGAAAAAAATGAGCAATTAAGTTCAAAGCTTGGTGATTTTGCAACATGATGCACAAGCAAGTTCAAGTGGACACATTATGCTTGCATTCGGTTAAAAATACTGAGTTACAAATATCTGGGGGTGAAATGCACATTTAAGCCCTCCTTTGCTGAATTTCTTTTCCATGGAAGCCGTTTCCCTTCCAAATTCTTTCTGCTCAAACACAGGAATTTCTTTAATTAGCTTCTTGCGAGATGCACATACACAACTCCATCAACTCTTGCTGTCAACAAGTGCACTGTGAAACTTGTCATCACATCCAGTAAGGTGGGAGCCCTATTAAGAGATCCCAAAGAGAGATCCTACTCCAAACTGTTGGCTGACTGAGTGGCAACCACAAATGGATGTTTAGCCCTCTTGTGGCGAGCCAGGTCTGAGGTGCGACTGGTTCGGTAGCTACACTGGTTGCACCGCAACTTGGTCCGACTGTCGTGCCGGTCGTGGATGTGGCGCACCAGGGAATTGGCATTGTCGTACATCCGGCCACACTCTTTACACTGATACATCACCTTCATCATCTTCTTTTCTGTCTGGTTCTGGACATTCTCGCTGACTGTTGTCTGTACGGTTTCAGAATCGGAGTGTGCGACTGCCCCAACACTCTGAAAGAGAAATAGCATGGGCATTGTGGATCAGACCAGTGGGGACATGTATCAGGCAAAATGCTTCTAGGTCATGACCAATTGATGCAATAGCAAAAACCCACTCACAAACCGACAAAATTAAAGAAGCATGTTTTTCACAAAGCACATAAACTGGTCTTCATGATAGTTGTCATTAAAATTTATTTAGTTTTATTTTTAGAGGGTGCTCTAGGTTATTTCATTTTATAGAGCTGACATGCATTAAAATTGAAAATACAGGAAATATTTCCTGCAGCATACATATAGCTTTTCTGTTCGATGCCATGGATAATTTTAAGCAGCGTTGTGATCCAAAACTTTGATTCTAGCAAACCCTCCTTTGCGTACATGTACTTACATTCTGGCCACTAGCCTGTGTCATTTGCCCTTGCTCTCCACTTGTTGATGGCACTGCCTCACTGGCGGTCACTGTACACAATGAACTTAGCTCCTCCCCATCTTTGACCGGTATAATTATCCGGGGAAGACTGTCTAGGATTTTGGATGTTTTGGGGACAATTCTAGGTGAGACCTTGGATTTGCTGAACCACGCTGGGTGGCTGCGGCTCAAGTGAGTCTGCATGGTGCTAGGACGCATGAACCCTTTGTGACACTTGGGGCAGTAGTACCGGTAGCGTCCCTGGTGGTCCCTTAGCTCGTGCTCACGCAGGGTGGAGCTACGATAGAAGCCCTTGCAGCAGGTGGAGCATCGATAGCTGGCCTTGCTGTGCAGCTCCGTGTGCTGCTCCAAGTGCCTGGCGTGCTTGTACTCCCGGTCGCAGGGGACACAGTGGTAGCGCATGCTCTCATCACCTGGGTGGTACATCTTGGCGTGACGGACTAGAAGTGGCACGCTGCTCACCCGCTTTTTGCACAAGCTACACTGGTAGTTCAGTGAGGGAGGGGTGCGGCGGCGTTGCGGATCAGTGTTGTCGTCTGCCCCTTCATCCTCGACTGCTGTCCCACCCAGGTCCCCTCCCTTTTCCTCCGTATTAGTGTTTGCATATATGTAGATCTGCTGCTGAATCTGGTCCGCATCCATGGACTGATCTTGACTGTTTGCATCCAAGCCCCCAGCCCCATGTTGGCTGCTTAAGGCCGACTCAAGAGACACAGGGAAAGGCAGTGTGACAGTGGTCTTGGTCCATGATTCTTCATCTGCAGAGGTAGTCAACTGGGAGTTGCCTGGCTCGGTTTTAATCACATGCACAACAGTTTGGCCACCTTGCTCACTGTCCTGGTTTACAACTGCCATGTTGGCTGGGGATTCTGACGGGAGGTTATTGGCGAATGAGAGTTCAGCGGAAGTGTCCATTTCCGCGTCGTGTCCATCAGTGCTCAATTCATATTCTTCAGTCTCTGCAAAGCTTCCATTCTGATCCTCGCTCTGGTCACCGTGATTTGACACGGGCAACCCCGTAATCCCTGAGACCATGACCTCCCATGGCTGTTTGGACAGCCCCTTGTCCATATACTGGAGGTTAAGGGTTCTTGTGGCATAGTACTGACAGCCACTGTGGTCTGCACAATCCTCCAGCTTGACCAGTATTTCACAGCCTGTTTGTATGGCCAACTTGTGTGCCTAGGTGAGTAGGAGAAGAAAATATTTGCAAGTCAACACCTTGACATCCATTTGACTTTGTGGGATTGAGCCCACATTCACACTGAGCTTTCAAAATCCTTATTAGTAAAGAAATGAACCCAGTACTGCATTTTTTGTGTGCTTCAAGCCGCACTCGGTTATGCTACAATGCATCATTGGGCCACAATAGAGTTTTCTTTTGAAATAAACCATCATATTCAAAGCGGAATGAGGTCCAAATAAAATAAACTGACAACCATCATCAAATGGTCAATATTGATATACAGTGCACTGAATGTAATTTGGTTAATATGCAATAAAAGACGTCCTTGTGGTTTTAAATAAATTGGGTTTTCTTAAATGGAAAATGGACTTCTTTTGAAACTGAGAGTTATTAGCTCATGTCTGCTGTGAACTCAGAACTACAGGAAATTGCCCTTTTTTTCTTGTACAAAAGAGTACTTACCATTTGAAATAACGAAACCCGCAACTCCTCCTTAACATATTCACGTAATGTGTTATTCTTTATGTACTTCATGGCGAATGGTACAGTCAGTGAAATCACAGTGAAGATTGCCAATTCAAAGCAGGGAGGCTTGAATGTTCATGATCCAAGGGCGGAGTAGGACTGCTCACACCATTTGGTTAAGAGAGCCCCATTTACCTGCAAGATAAATTGTAAAAATACATCAACCGCGTGTACAATAAAAATACATTCTAACAAATGTCATTTAATAACTTTCTCCCAAACAAATGAAGAATCACTTGAATGCCACTTTGTGCAGGAGGTTGTGTAAACCTCTAACAATGTTTCTGTAAGGGTAACAGGAAGGGCTTATAAACATCTCCTGGCAATTTCTATCTACAGGTGTAACACACATGCCTTTACTTACATGTAGGCCTCAGCCTACATGTATCATCACAAACAATGTTGGTCGCTTTGCCCATTCGTCACCTTGTTGCCCACAACCTCTTAGCACATTTGCCACTTTTCCCAAGTGTTACTTCACATCCATGTAGAACACCAGTTAAACCCTAATGTAAGGATCTAACAGCATATTATCCAACAAATGTCAGTATCTTTAAGGTACAGTACATACAAATCAATGATATGTATTTATAGACAGCTGAGACAAATCCAAATCTTTATTATGAACTTGATACAAGACAAGTATACATTTATAGTTTTAGCAGCTTAAAGTACCGATACCTGTAGCATGGTCTTACTATTGTTTTATCTGGGTATAGAGAGAAATGAACACGGCTGTTTTTATCTTCTCACTTTGTCTTGTAAAGCATGGAAGGATCCATTCACTTTTCGGAAGCCAATGTATTGGAGTACAGTTGGAGGAGTGCTTGTTTATTTCATACTTTAAATTAAGTCTTATTTAGAACAGGTCAGCTCATACATGTACGCAAGCCAACTCATACACTGACCAACTTGTATGCAATTTGGTCAACTCGTACGTCGAGTATCTCATTGAACAACTCATGAGCTAACTAACCCGAGCACTGCAACTTGATGCATGATCGGCTTTTAGTCTGAATTCTGAAACCAAATGACCGGAAAACAGTGCTTTACGACTAAATTGCCCGACGCACTAAAAACTGCTCTTTTCAGAATTACAAACAAAAATACTAATCTGTTTTCAAAGAAGAGCATCAAGATTCAAAATTGACAAATACAATACAGTCCAGAAATGTAAATACAAGGCAGAACCACTTATTTTACAAGTATGGTGGCTTGTCATTGATAAGTGTTTAAACAGCATTGATACACACAGCAGCACACTTTTTTGTTTTTTAGCAGACTGGGAGGGAGTCCAGCTGGGAGGAAATATCCAGCATATGTAGGCTGGGGTAGACATCCAGGACTTTCGTAGAATGGCGGGTAGCAACCACACCACACCACACAGATGAAAACTGTGAACATGGTGACATGTATACACGCATACCAACCAGTCAGAGGCTCAGGCTCTACTCTTTGGTCAGTATGTACATGCACACAAGTCGTACTTGTTTTCATCAGTGTGGTGTGATTGCTACCTGCCATTTTGCAAAAGTCCCAGACGTGCGCCCTGGCTTGTAGAGAGCAAGGGTAAGACAACAGCACACATCCTCACACGTCGTACTAATGGTACAATTTAGCATATCAGTTGGTCAGCGTACGAGTTGGTCTATGCACAAGGTGGTCGGCATAACAGTTGGTTAGCGCATGTACGAGTTGGCATGTGTATGAGTTGACCAGCATTCATCTTACAGTCCTACTTTAAGTAGGCCTACTCCGACCAGAGGGCAAAGTGGCAAATGGGCAAAGTGACAGACAGGCAAAGTACCAGCACAGCGACTGGGCAAAGTACCAGCACAGCGACTGGGCAAAGTGACTGTGGGTGAAGTGGTTATGGGCAAAGTGACTGTAAACTAAAAAAGCCTATCACAAACATGGGCCTAACACAATTTTGAAACAAAAGCATCTCAGGCACAATGCAGGAACAAAGTCACACTTTCTTGGACAATTAACATGATGGAGACATCACCATTTGGCCTAAAACATGAAGACTTCTTATATTTATCAAGCTGAAGTTACACTGCCTGGAGCCTTAGGCCTTGGCGTTAATCATGTTAATGCAGCAAGACGGAGTTGGATTCACTAATAATGATGCCGGAAGTAAAGTTCTTGCCAAATTACACTAAATCATCATTGAGCCTTCCGCAAGGTGTCCGAATATTGAGCAGGCCTTATACCTACCTACCATCGACCTAATATCCTCCTACCTACCAATCATTCAGCAAAGTGTCCGAATATTGGGCAGGCTTCGTCGACTTAAGTCTGTCATGTTTGTGAAACCAACAAACAATAGCTTGATCGAATCTTTTATCAAATAAAACCGTATTTGTAACAAACAAACCAGAAACTTGACATGCAATACTACCTACCAATCAGAAAATGCATAAATTTCTTGAGTGAAGCCGTACATAAATTTCCAAAACAAAAGCGACTAAGCCTAACTGCACTGGTTATATTTTGACTCGGAGTCCTGGTAAGTGGTAAGTTCAACCGCATATATCTACATCCGCCAGCGCAGCTAGCTAGCAGCAGCGCCAACTTGCAACGAAATTGACTAGCGCCCTCTACGGTTTTGATAACAACTCTTCACAGCCTATACGGCACGCGTTGCCAGATACATGTACTGTACAGGTGTACATGTCATGTATTTTGTATAGTACTGAGGGCATGCCGATTCTAATCGAAATGGTGTCAAACATTAACATTAACCCCCAAAAAGAATGAATAAAACGTAAACAACTTTTGTCAACTCATACATCGTAATGTTGAATTTATTCAACTTTATTTTTTCATATTAACAGTAACACCTGAGCCCCCTACTCTTGGATACCGGTCAACTAGGGACTGAGTTGACTTGGGACCGTTCATGATTTGTCAACTTGACTTCGGACAACTCGTCCGTTGAGACAAGTCGTCCGTTAGCTCAGCCTAGTTGTCTGCTGGGGCTACGGTGTGAAATACAGTGCCTTAATAATGGGATGGAATTTCATGTAATATATGGACAAGCCTATTTTCTGAGGAATTATAAAAATGGTGGCCGTAGTAAATCAATCTTTGCCCAATTAATCTATCTTGAAAAAAAAAAGATCAGAGAAATATGGAAGGGCTGCGTCGCACCGTGATCAGGTTATCGACAAGAATATAAGATTAAATCAGTGCTCTGAAATAAATGATTGCCGAGCTTTCGGTAACTAAGTGCCTTCCCTGAAGAAGGTACTCAGAAGAAGGTACTCAGTTACCGAGAGCTCGGCAATCATATATTTCAGAGCACTGATTTAATCTTATATTCTTGTCGATAGTCTATATTGTACCCGCGCTAGGGCCCAGCCACGCATACCACCTCTATGCGTATACTTAGTTCCTTATCTATTCTTATCCACAAAAAGCATTGTAGCAGGGAAAAAATACAAATAGTTACAGGTTGATATGACACTCACTACGAGTGATCCCAAGTACTTTTGCATAAACTTTTGCATTTAGGCCTAGTGTTTGTTTAATCAAAATGACTTTCAAAGTTGCGTTTTATTAAAATATGCCGAAAATAGAACTCATATTGTTTCCTAGTTTGGGATCACGCATGCAATATGTGCACGCAATATACACTGTACGTTGCTAACTAATCTTGCGAGGCCACGTTGCAGAAATGTACGTGACCTATTAACTGAATGGGTTTGTCAACTGTGCGGCACGAGGTAGTATAGTTGATGGCTCGCGAAAGCAGCTGAGAGAGTTGAGCTCAAATTTACGCAAGATCCACTTGAACTAATTTTCTCTAAATTAAGAATTTTTTTCATTAGAAAATAAGCTTTTTACAATGGTTCTGACTGAAAATGGATTCGCCGCTTGCGTGCCACGGTTACTTTCCGGAAACCGATCCAGAACGAGGAAAAGTGGCACCACTTTCGTTGATCCTGTATGTCCGAATTAAAAGTTAAAAAATTTGAAATTAATTTGGTAACATCTCCTGCACACAAAGTGGATGGTGACCACATTTCACTGAAATTTGAGGATTTTTTTAAGCTGCAATCTGACTGAATAATTTTCGCGATCGGGAACCGGGAAAACGACTGTATTATGTGTAGAGATCTCACTGGTCGAGTCGTCCTAACGGACGACTTGGCAAATGGTCGAGTTGTCTCAACGGTCGAGTTGTCCGAAGTCGAGTTGGCAAACGGTCGAGTTGTCCAACATCCCTTTAAAGCCTACCATTACGGGGAAATCAGTCATCATCAGCAGTGGCATAGCTAGGATTTTGCCAATGGGGACACCAGCATCTTATGGGGGGGCACCAGCTACGCCCCTGATCATCAATATGACATGTAGTATACATGTAGTGAAATGAATACAAAGCCATTGCCCTTTGCTATATGAGCAATACAAGTGTTTACTTTTCATTTGGAACTCCCATTTGTGGTAGTAGGTGTTGGGTGCCGGGTGATATTCGGGTAAATTTCTAAACGACCATGCATTTATTTTTACAGTTGGCATATGCATGTACATATGTGTCCATCACAGTCACTACCAGTGACCCAGCTGATCCAAACGAGGCTTATTCAGGGCATACTTGCTGTTTTTCAGGGAGACAAAGTTTCTCCATGTTTTCTTCTTTTGCTCTCGACTATTTGTTTTATAACTTGAAAACAGAAATTCTCACTTTGAATACCCCACGTTTATATTTTGGTTGACTTCTATTCGCAACATCTTTCTTAAATTAGGGGAGAACCCCCCTAAACATGCTGGATCCGCCACTCCATTCGTATCAGCGATAATAGGGTGGTTAATAACTCGTCTATCAATGGCCACAATGTATATACAAGGACTCACAAAGACAATCAACAACATTGCATTTTTTTCAGTCTGGAGAAAGTTTATTTTTTAGAAATAATACAGGTGACATCTGTCTTAAATGCAACGTAGGCCATTGTTTAAAAAAGCAAAATTAATTTCTATTGAATGCAGAAAACTGGCATCTGGTTTGAGTTCAGACTGTTCCAAATGCATACCGAAACATTACGGCTGACTTTTGAAACATATTGCTTGAAGCTGCCAACACGTTAACAGGTAATACCACTTCTGATGGTATACCGGGCAAGATATGGGATGGAAGGGTACCCCCCCTTAATTGTCCAATCCCTATACACACTCTAGACTGCTGTTACCTAATACATCCCCCCTAGAAGTCTGTAAAGAGTTCCTGAGATTCCGATCAAACAATGACCAACACAAAGGGGGGGTTCTCTCCATCCCATATCTTGCTTCAAATGTCTGATGGCATGCGCTACATGCCAAGATTACATAATAAGCCCATGCACTGAATTCCCATCAACAGCCTTTCCGCATGGGCGATCTTTAACAACACTGTTAACATTTTTAAATTAAATGATTTTCTCACAGAGAGACTGATAATGAAAGGCAACTGGAGGTCAATAACTTGCTGGTGAAATTAAAAAACAAGAAGGGGTTCCAAAACCTACAAACGTTTGCAACTACCTGAAAAAGCAAGAAAAATCTTACTTCAAAAACAAAAGGTAAGATTTCACCCAGTCTTCAGAGACGGTAACCTGATTTGTTTTTCTTTATTTCACCAATATCAGCAGCTAACGACCCCCAACCTTTGATTTCTTTACGGCCTTTTCTCCAAGCACCTTTCCCTTTTTGGACCTCAATGCACTCCCTTTGCCCAATCGGTCCCCTCTCTGATGCATTCGGTCACTGGAACGTCCAAACTTTCTGACTGTATTCTTCCCCGAGAGCCCTGATTTTCGTCCCGCTTTCATGGGGGACTTCTTCCCAAAGCTTTTGGACGTTCTGTATGAGCTCCTGTCAAGGCTTTCTGGCCTTCGGCCACTGCCCTTCATTCCTTTCCTTGCCTGGCTCTGGAATTCTTTGGATGGCTTGGCACCGAATTTAAATTTCTTTTCTGGAAGCCTGCCTCCCTGACTACCAGCTTTCCTTTTGTCTGTCCTTTTCCTCTTGTCTGGCACTTGCTTCTGGTTCGGAAAAAGAGCTGAAAACGAGGAGGGAAACTCCTTTTTCATTACGCAAATGCCACATTCAATTGCTGCTGCTAAACTCGTGTATTACTTAAATTGCTGAGGTAGCCATTCAGTTGAAAATGTTCAAGCCACCACAGCTGTTGTCTCATTTACGTAACTTTTTAATTTAATTTAATAAAATATTGAGGAAAACTAGTTATTTCAAGACAATTTCTACCTGCTGAGCACATCAAAAAATCCATCAGCAACCCGTTCATACCACATGTGCCTTCACAAAAATGAACTTAATCTGCAACACAAGAGTTTTCTGTTCAAGAAGTACAAATGACTGCTGTAATCTTCACTACTTGTCTTATGAAAGGTCAGAAAGCATACTTGACAGATCAAATGACAGCATTCAAATACCTGGGTCCGGATCTTCCCCCACTTCTTGTCGGTAGTACTCTGTGTCATCCTCTGGTTCTTCTTCTTCTTCCTGTTCCTCAGTGACAGCTTTACCCAAAACAGAAAAAAAGAAAAAAATTTGGTTTCAAAACTCTCTTATTCACTGTTTTGGGTTCTTATCCAATTACAAATAAACTGTGCTTTTGGTTACGGAGGTTTATACTTTTGTCTCTGAAACAGATAATACTCTGAAGTTCACGTCCACCACTTTTTGGGCATCAAAGACCTGACAGCAAAATAATGTTCTTCAATGGATGGCTTTGCATTCTGAATTACACAGGATATTTTGGGGGAGCCACTTCGTTAATTTTACTGCTGCAATTCTTATGACATCAGTTAAATTTCCACATTCTTCAGTTGGCATTTTACCTGTCACGTTAGGTTTCTCTTCTTGTTCTTTCTTCCGAATTCCTTCTATTGATTTTAATCTAAATCGGTATCAGAAATAAGTGAATGAAAAGTGATGAAACACAATTTTCAGAACTTGCACGATTTATTGTCAATATAAATTGTTTAGGAACTTTCTTCAAGGACAAAATGTTTGGCTTTTTTTGGGGGGGTGGTCGTGTCTCCAGCGACCATATGTTAATTTCTACATCTCCTGCAGGATTTTTCCTCCCCTTTAAAAGTGGCAAAAAGGTAGGTTACCATTCATACTGTGCCTAGAACGCTGGCTCTGAAAGCCCAGTTTGGACTCAGCCAGAGTCTCTGTCCACATTACTTGGCTGGGGATTAAAACTGAACACAAGTCTGTGATGGTGGCTTCAGCCAATATCCACAGTCGTATTTTCAAGCTAAAGCTACGCAATTCGGACAGGGCATAACATTAGGCAAGGCCCGACGATTTATACTCTAGATAAACTCCAAGAAAGGGTCTGGAACTAGTACACTGTCTGGAAGGGAGAGCAACAACTGGGCTGCATCGTGAGTGCTGATGACACCCGTTAAACATGCCGAGAACTGTCACATACTGTAGAAATGCAATCTGCTGTCAGCACTGTTTTTCATTTTGTCTGCTACAAGATATTCTGGCAGTGAGACAAGGGAGACTAGTTTGCTGTACCCGAATCAATCGGCTTCAGCTCTGAAAAATACACAGGTTTATGGACAGTGGTTCAAACCACTAGACAGTGGATTTCAGTGGGCGCAGTTTTAATCATAATCATAACTTTCAGACACAGCCCTTAGTCCACTTACTTGTGTTCTTCTTTCAGTTTGTTCTTTGCATCCACATTGGACTTCTGAAGCTTCTTTCGCTTTTCCTTGAGTTTCCTACAAGGAGTTACAATAATTACACATCTCTTTCAAGCAAACGACTGAGAAGAAAGGAAATTACAATGGACAAAATTTGAAAAGGGGGAATGACGTGCTTGCATGACTGGATTGCACCACCAAAAATGAAATTCACTCTAAGTACCCAACGCTATCACTGATTATGAATTTCTACAGATTTCTCACGCGAAAACATCAGGCAAACTGTTACATCAACTTACATTTTCTGCATCCGAAGATCTCTGGCTTCTGCTATCTCCTGGGCTGTCTTGTGCACTGCATGTTTAAGGCAATTCACGAAATATGCACACTGCTTCAAATGAACTTTTCAAAGAAATAAAATACTCTTGAAATTCAATTCAAATGTATTAAACACTGTTGAACATTTCTGTTTTGATTTTGAGGGCGAGGAGTTAGTAGGAAATGCCCTTTTGACATGGCTTAATTTATGAAACGTTAATGGTTTTCAAAGCAGCTTAACGGCACAAGTACCAAATAGGGCACACATGCTTATATTGCATTCATGTACATCTGGGAAACGTCCTTCAACAGTAATTAAAGAGCACTGATCGTCTTTTTCCAAGATATTTAAGGTACCACTGCCCAATATTTTGCAATGCACAAATACAACTAGAGGGCATAAAATCACACTGCATTATTTTTGATTGCTGATTTACAATCTCTGTATTGAAACCAAACAGGATGCGGCCGTACCAAACTGATGGTAGAGAACCTCTCCCTCACACAAGCCCTCTTCAATCTTAACCATCTGCAGCTGCATCCTGGGGCCAATCTGTGGGAAAATAAGGTACCGATGAGGCTCTGTGTCCAATGTCGAATGTGTTGCATGTCTCTGGTGCAAAGACACTGACAAGTGGGGAGACTACTTTCACATGAATGCCAAGGACGGTGTTTTACAGTGGGTGCTGGTTCAAATGCTGTTCAATCAGTTTCCTTGGTTCTACTAGGTGTTGAATAGAAATGATTTCACAGTCGCCTTCGGTAAGTGATTTTAAGATTGCTCATTTTGAAATACTGCTTTTTCCCCGAATGTGTCGGAAATGTATATCTATGGCTTTCACAAATAAAATTGACAGCATATCCTGAAAAAACGTTTAACCCTAACCTTCCCCAACCACACAGAATTAAACAGTAGTAAAGTGTTTAATTCTGTGGGGAAAGGTCTGGTAGGCCCATAACAGCTGGCTTTTGCATTGGGTTGGCATACCTCAGAAAAACAAAAAGTCCAACAGTCTCTGTGCACAAAGTCCCATATGGGTGTTAACTTTGTGTGAATGGGGAAACTTTGGGCCAGCAACCCTTGGGGAGTCAGGTTAAAGTGCAAGGGAGAAAAACTAAACACAATTCTAGAGGACATTCCCCGACAACCGCTAAGGAAGCCTGATGCCCTTCATGTGAAAATAAGAATATCTCTGGAAGCAAAAATGTGATCTGGACACCTCAACGAGTCTGATGGCACTCTTCTGGGCAGCAATGTTCCCCCGGCTGCTCATCATCTGAGGAATGGTCACCTCATTGTCTGGACCGTCTTGCTCAGCCTCGCTTTCTGACAACTGACCAGCACTGAGACAAACAAATGGTCCATGTGATCATATTAAACAAACAAGGACTTTCATAGCTGCACATCATTTAGGTTTAAATGCAGACCTGAGCTTTGATTCAGCAAATTGTTGGACGCATTGCAGGTTAAACATCACGAAATTATGAGAAAATGTAAATCATCAAAAAGAGTACTGAATAACGTTATAGACCATCTGCATTACTTGATTAACCCTCCTTTGGTTTTACAGCACAAATGTGCACAAATGCCCATAGTCAGTGGTGAGCATGTATTTTCTATATGGAACTCAACCATGCACAGGTTCAGTGTGTACACAGTAGATTGCCAGCACAAAATGACCCAGGGTCTTTTGTGCAGTCCTCTTCACTGCATTTGGTTTACTGCACAATTATGCACATGAAACAGTGAAGCACAGATGTTGGGCAGCACAAAAGTGCGATTTGATATTCCTGTGAGAGACTGTTAGTGCAGTGCACTACACAACTCAGCTGTGCTTCTTTAAGGTGTTCACCAAATGACCCAAAGAGTGACTTCAGCATAGGAGGGTTAAAGCAGTGATCTCTGGAGGGCTTAAACGACTTTTCATCCAAGATGATGTGATGGAAAATTGCAGATTTTACCATATGATTTTAAAGACAGTGCACTCAACATGAACAACAAAGGTACAGCACAGTGTGGGGCAGGCAAACTTCTCTTTGGATGAATAACTTTAAAAGTGTCACGTACAACACAGAGCCTTTTGCCTCTGCTTGTGTGACAGAAATACATTTTAACAGGGAAACACAATTAAAGAGTTAAGTGCTTTGAGTTTTTAAATTACACCATTTCTTCGGACACACAAAAAAATCCGAGAAAGACAAGTAAAGCTGTCATCAGTTCTCACTTGAGGAAGAAATCGCTGACATCTTTGTATCGCCCCAGGTCTGGCACCTTGGCCTTCAACAGCTTCTTGACACTGCGGCTGATTCCGACTGGCACAAGCTTGATGGAACTTCCGCCAAACAAGAAGAGAAATTTCTGTTATGTGACTTCACATTCATTATGATAATTGTCAACAGCCACTGTCCATGACGCCCTGGCAAGTTTACTTTAAGCAGAAGAATAAACCTCACTTTTTTCATCTTTCTTTCCCTTTCATCTGCACCAATGGCAGCCAAGAGGGGGGGGAAGCAGTGGCCCCCCGGCTCCACCCCCCATCCACCGCCAGTGATCTGCACATATCTACTTACTAGTGTCTGAACTCGATCAGCTTGGTGTCTGGATCATAGTTGAAAAGCACACAGCGACGGATCTTGTTTAGCCGAACCTGCAGAGGCAAACAGGTAGTACCTGTATGACAAGTCATACATTCTCAGATCTACCCTAAAAAACTGGAGGTTTACTAATGAATGCGACAGGATCGACAAAAGCAAAATGTAAAGGCAACATGTACAATCCAGTGAAATCCAAAATAAACATTCACCGCCACACAATTTCCAAAAACTTTGGAAATACATGGATGGGTAATGGTTAAAGTGTACATGTATTTTAAGTTCTGACAAAGTTACTGTTTTTAAGCAAATACACAAATCTGGAATGAATTGAGGGATCACTAATTTCAAAGTATACCCTTCTGTCACACTCTTTCGTACCCTGTGCACATTGATGGAAGGGAACATATTCTGAAGGACTGTGGCGGTGAGCTTCAGGTGGGGTTCCTCTTTGCTGAAATTGTTGAGCACGAGAAGAGGGTGGTACCTGAATTGGGAGGCATACATGTTGGGCCGCTTCAAGGACGACACCACATCTTTGGCCAGCGAATACTGAAAAGAAAACAATTCAAACACTGAATGAAGTCACCCTGAGAGGAAAAAATCAGATATTTATCTGAAATTAACAGATGGGATGTGGCTTGAAATTTATTGAATGGTGGTTACCTTGGCCAACTAACATGGTTATGAGAAGGGCATCCAAATCTTACCTGAGTCACTTTGAATGTTATGGTGGGACCTCTTGGGATCTTAATGATTCTCTGGAAAGGAAATGAAAAATTGCTTCAACAGATAGTGCCAATGTATGTGACTGGTCACCTCTGCAATGCCCTGGAACTAGTACAAGGGGTTTCTATTCACAACTTGGATTAGCAATATCAAACAGAAACTGCACACTGTTTGCGTTTGCCAACCCGTTAAATTTAATAATAAAAAGCTGCATGAAATTGAAAGTGTTTTCATGGGCGGGGGGGGGGCTGAAGCTCAAATCCTTTCTGCGTCTCACCATATTTGTTCCCGTATCTGTTTTTGTGAACACCATGAAATGCGACACCCCCAGAGGACTGGCCACACTGACAAAATCCTTCAGCACATTCTTCTTTCTTGCCTGAAACCAAAAACAAACCAAAGTGGTGACCTGACAAAATAATATGGGAAAGAAGTAGGAAAAGTAGCAATTTTTCACACTTATTGAGTTAATTTCATCAGCATGAAATAAAAGTTCAAGTCTTACACACCAGCTTCCCAACACCTGCCAAAGGAAATCAAAACCAACATCATGTGTAATTCCTTTCAAACTATCATTTGCCAAACTGCGGCAGTGACAGCTTATAAATCTGGCTGCCAGCTTAGTCCACATGTACATGTGATACACTGCAAAGAGGCTTGGCTAGGAATATCTCCACAAACCACACCTGATGAAAAATGCCATAAAAATTGTTTACCCTGAGGCTGGCAGCAGTGTATGGTTCCATAGTCTTACGGACATCCAGAAGCAGTTGCAAGACACTTTTGCCAACAGTGCCTCTGTGGAAGACGAAGGTGTGGGGCGCTTTGCCATACTCACTCTCGGCAGTGACCAGATTCTGCTTGGCCTTTTTCTTGGCTTTTCCCTGGAGTCAAAGAAATCATAAATGGTTATCATCTTGCATTTGAAACTGGGGGGAAATACACAGTTTGATGGACATGTTCTTGTAACGGCAGTAATTGTGTTTGCAGGAGGAAATGTTTGAAGGATTAAACTGTATCATTTGTTGCATTCAACTTTTGCTATTGACAATTATGTGCCATTTGTCAAGCATATGGTCCTCTGCTTTAAATCTTTCAAAGGCAGTGATTCAAACAAAAAGATTTAGGTCACCCAAATTAGAGATTCTAAATTCAGGTAAGATGAAAACAAAGGAGGTAGCCCCTTTATTTTGGAAATGACATTTTCAAATTCTACTTTTCTCAACTCGTTTACCTCATTTGGACTAACATCTAAAGAAGGTGTCATCCCATTCAACAAGTTTTGAACTACATGTACTTTTGGAAAACAAAAATATAGAAAAAATCTGTAGAGCTAGAGGTTACGTCTGACTTTTTCAACTTATTTTCCGACAAAATATCTTGATATTGGCACTGGATAATTTTATTTGGGAAAGGCTGGTTCAGCAACTGAGCTACTGTATACTATTACTAATTGCCCATGCAACATTCGTACCAAACTGCTATTTACAATGACAGTCTTGTAAAGACCACAAATTTCACAGTTTGTTGAGTTTTTGAGGACGGCCAATTCATGGGACCCGAGATCAACAACACAATGTTGTTACGCCCCAACTACAGCATCAGTTCCGACCATAGTTGGGACCAACCCAACTATAGTTGCCCCAGTCCTAACTATAGTTGGGCCCGTCCCAACCAGAGTACTGTTATTGGGCCAGCCCAACTACAGCACAGAAATCCAGTGTGCATGTGCCCAGCATGTGCCAAAGTCACATTTACAATGTCATGTCATAGATGAAATGCCATATTTTAGATGAATTGTGTCAAGTGTGAGATGCATAAGCTTGGATAAGGTTGAGAAATTTTCTATCCAATTTGGTCAGCAATACTTGGGCAAGCCCCGCAGCACTACAGTTAATTGGGACTGTCCCAGCTATAATCGGGACAGACACTATAGTTGGGGCGTAACAATATCTCTTTCCGCATGTTCCTCAAATCTGGAAGAGTTCCATACACTATCAGTAATCTTTCCATACAGTCCCCGACATTCAGCCATCAGGAAACGATAACATGTCCTAACGAGCCAAATTTAGGAAAATATTGAATCTTTTATAAATTATAGGCCTAAAGGCCCTAGGCCTATTTCAATTGTATTTGGTTAAACA
This sequence comes from Acanthaster planci, assembly GCF_054643075.1. Classification (NCBI taxonomy): domain Eukaryota; kingdom Metazoa; phylum Echinodermata; class Asteroidea; order Valvatida; family Acanthasteridae; genus Acanthaster; species Acanthaster planci. Next base: position 10,889,406 of record NC_141787.1, on the reverse strand, counting down.
TATTACATTTTTTAAAGTGATGTCTGTGTACATGGTGCACTGAACTCTTTTACTCCAAACAATGCAGAAGGCCAACTCCGGCCTCCCTAACGTGCAACATGAACCTGAAGGAAGTTACACATGACACAAATGATTAAAGTTGTACAGGAATGTCTAGGAAGTGAAGGCAACAGCTGCACCATCTCGATCAATCCTCAGTGTCGCGATGTTGATAATCCAATTCCTCTTTTGCCATTGTCGTGTTTGAATATGTGCGTACGTTGTATAATCTGATTGGAAGATATCCAGATTTAAGTACACCAAAGTGATAAATTCCAAATATGAACAATCTACCGATTTATTATCAAATAAATCACAATCAAAACCGACCTTCTTTTTCCTTGACATGATCCTGGGGGTCTTCACATTCGCCTGACTTCAAAGCAGACACGCGTACAGTACAGACACACACAGCTGCAGTGCAATTCTCCACGTACATGAACATGTACACTCGCCGCATGCGCACGTGTTGACGTGTTGAAGGGCGCCCTCAACACTAGCCTTAGGCTGGTTCTTTTTAAATTTTTCTTCTTTCGTGAACTGGATACGTAGACGTCTGGGTAGTTAACGCTTTCATGAACTACACGAATAAAACTACCAAAATCTAGCCTATCGGCATCGTTTAGGCCCCGGTAACATGCAAACAACCTGGGTTTCTCAAACAAAACCTTGATTTTTGTTTCTCCTTAATCATTCCATTTCTTATCGTTTTTGTCGATTGGCCAATTACAAGTACATTTTGAATTTATTCACACAAAACAAAATCTCTCCCCCCCCCCCACAAAAAATGATTGCCCCGAAATCTGCATGCTGCAAGGACCATTTTTCAACCACAGTTTTGATCAGTTTTGCCCTCGGATGGAAACTCAAAGAACCAGGGAGTTGACCCTGGCAAATAATCAAACGATCTCCTCTTTTCAAAAGAAATCGCGGGCTCTTTTCACTGGACCCTTCCCTATTACTTGGTGAGGGGGTTGTGCGGTAGGTGAGAGCGAGCCTTGCACTTGATATCGCCTGGTCGACCGCCATTAACTATATAATCCTTCAATGTTGCCAACACTTTTTCACAAAGGATTGGCGGGTACGAAGAGAACGGTGCTAAACACTGAACATCGTGGCCAACAACAACACCAACCACATGTACATGTACTTTTAAATTAATTAATTGATAAGCTGTGAAGCTCTGAAGGCCAACACGTACACACGCACTCCCTGGTGTACTAACCTCCCTCCCACTAACATACATGTACATGTTCGCCAGATATAAGATATCAAACAAATCACAACAAAATGTTGCACATGAATGTCCTATTATTTGATATTAGAGCCTTGGAGGTCAATATTACATGTATTTGGTATTGCAGGACAAAAAAATGAACAAAGGAAAAGCCGTGGCTAATCAATTTGTAAAAATTGAGTTTTTTAATGGAAAATTTACCTGAAGATTTCCAAAAAGGACCAAAATGAAAGAAAATTAAACCATCCGAGAAAGATTATTTCGAAAGTGGTGTATTTGTTTCTAAAGCAGAACATTTACAGATAAAATAATACCTGGGATATGTCATGTTGGGGGAATTTTGAGGATCATTTACAAGATGCTTGAAGAGTTTTGTACGTGTACATGAACAAGGTATACTTATCTCAAATTATTTCTCACACACTTCAGATCAAAAACAGGTTGTGATCCGAGAGTATGCATTATCTTCAAAGGAATAATGACTTTACAGCGAACTTTCATGAACAAGGAGTTGAAATAATTCAGCCCTGCACATGACACTTAACTATAGATAAGCTATACTCCACAGACTGGCCCTTGACAGTATCATTTTGAGATGAAATGAAAAAAAACTAATTTAAACAAAAAAAATTGCTGACAATTACTGCAACAATATCTCCCCAACAAGTAGGAATTGAATGAAATTCGTTCTTGAACAAACCTAACTAATCCACCTTTTCCAACATACATAACAGATCAAAATATTTTTTTTTCCACACTTACTTTCATACAATTACGAAAAAGTGTTACAGCCTGATAAATCGTCATTCCATCACATGGCAAAGTTCTGACCTGGTGTCCAAATTATGGAAGTACATTTCTTTAAAAGTAAACACCTGCAGCTTTACTTTTTGAACCAGGTCACGTTGGTCTTGCATGTACGTACTGCTTTCCTGCAACAAAATGTACACGCAACAGCCGGCACTGGGAACAGTAAAGGACTGTGAAGTACTACCCGAAGCAGCGGGCGAAGTGACCATTCTGTTGAACTGGGCAGTATCTGGAATGACCTTTTAATACACAAGATCTCGTGGCAGTAATGTGATAGAGACACTTATGTGGTTCTTCCCTCGATTTGTTTATTTTTTTCTTAACATACCTGCACTGTTAATGTACCACCTAGACCTCCTTCATACTGTCAGGAGAACTTGTGAAACCCCAATAATTTATTTTTGCAAAAAGCAGTTCCTTTTTTTTATTGAAGAGTCTCTTGCTCTTTTAAGTTCCACTTATAACTCATCCTTGTCATAATCCTCCTCATCGCCACCGTCAGTGGGAGGCGGTCCACCTGCTCCCTCGTATAATTTACTAACAATTGGGGTGACTACGTCTTCCAATTCCTTTTTGTGAGCCTCAAAGTCTTCTTTCTCTGCGTCTTGGTTAGCATCCAGCCACTCAATCTGCTCTTCCAGTGCTGCATTGATCTTCTCCTTCTCATCCTCTGAAAGTTTCCCGCCCAATTTCTCCTCGTCCTTGATCTGGTTCTTGAGGGAGTATGCGTAGCTCTCCAGCTCGTTCCTCGCCTCCACCCGGTCTTTTACCTTCTTGTCCTCATCAGCAAACTTCTCGGCGTCGTTGATCATGCGCTCTATGTCCTCAGGCGTGAGGCGGTTCTGGTCATTGGTGATGGTGATCTTTTCCTTGTTGCCCGTGCCCTTGTCTTCAGCCGACACTCTCAGGATGCCGTTGACATCAATCTCAAAAGTTACTTCAATCTGGGGGACACCGCGGGGAGCTGGTGGGATGTCATTCAGGTCAAATTTCCCGAGCAAGTGGTTGTCTTTTGTCATGGGACGCTCACCTGTTAACATAAATAAGAAACATTTTACCATGTTCCTGTCAGATAAACAACCCATCTTTTTCTCACTTAGATTTTTCAATATAAACCCACAGCAAAGTATTGTCTTGGTCTTCACAGCACTCAGCACATTCTTTTCCCATCTTTACAGACTGTGACTGGTGTTCATCTATCAAAAACAAGTGAGTTTTCCAATTGTGCAAAGTGATTCTCCACTGCAAACTCCTGGAATGGAAGTGCCCAGTGACAAAATTTCAAGGCAGTAACCATGAAGTAAGACATACGTGTACAAGACACGTCACTTCCAATTTAGCACACTCACCTTCATATACTTGGATTGTTACAGTTGGCTGGTTGTCTGCAGCTGTGGAGAAGATCTGTGATTTCTTTGTGGGTACAACCGAGTTTCTGGCGATGAGCTTAGTCATGACACCACCAACAGTCTCAATACCCAGTGTCAGGGGGTTTACATCAAGAAGAACCAATTCGCCTGAAGAAAAATATCAAAAATCAGTGTTGCGTTTTTATCTATTCTTCAGCAGGAAAACTAGCCATTTTTTCACAACTTGTTAAACCGTAACCCTACTAAATTCACCAACAATCAACTTCCATTGGATTGGATGATCCACCAGTGAATGAAACTAAAACGTTTTGTATCTTTCTGTTGCACTTGCTGAATTCAGCAATAAGCCATAACTTGATGACATATAAATTACCATCCAGAAGCAAAAATCTGTACATTTGGCACAATTTTTTCGAGACGCTTTTTACAAGAGGATACTGAGAATTTACAAGTTTGGAGGTATTTGTGGCAAAATTCCCATTTGTTGAAATGTGTTGAACCCTTTCAAAGGTAGAGTGATTATATGAAGTGGTATTACAAATCCACATCTGCATAATTTGTTCCAAGAACAAGCAGCCCTATATCAAACAGGTGTAACAGGTTGGGGGAATTGGTGGGACCTTGTAGCAGTGGAAGTCAACAGAGGCTGTTTCAATGCCACGTCCAAAGTACGACGACAATCTGAAGCTGTTTGCCTCTTGATCCTATGTGAAATCTAGGCACTCCTCATGGATGTTGTGAAGTTCTACCGAACCGAAAGTAAAACAAATGCCATTCAAGAAGCGAAGCAATTTACCGGTGTCTTCATCTCCGCTCAACACTCCAGCCTGCACAGCTGCTCCATAAGCCACAGCCTCGTCGGGATTGATGCCACGGGATGGCTCCTTGCCATTGAAGAACTCCTTCACCAGGGTCTGCACCTTGGGGATTCGCGTGGAACCACCCACCAGGACAATCTCGTGGACCTCGTTCTTCTTCAGGCCAGAGTCTTCCAGAACTTGCTTGACGGGTTTCATGGTGGATTTGAAAAGGTCCTGAAACATCAAATGCCAACTGCACATTAATTACATTTGAAAAGGTCAGAGCTGAGCAGGAAATGCGATAAGTGCCACACGTAATACACTTCGACAGGTACAAGCATCCTGTCAACCAGCATGTGCACAGTTTTAAGAGTATTCAAAAAGAACGGCAAACTGACTGCTCATAAGACATCCGTCCGACCTCGCAATTTAAGGACACATAACCAAAGTGAATGGATGTGTGATTTTGAATGGGTCTAATCTCTCAGAAGTGTGTCCAAATTACTTTGCTACAACTACAATGCAGCTATAATGAATGCCTCAGTAAGAACCACTGATTGCTGCTGTAGCCTTTTCTGTATATGCTCACATTATGTCGGGCTGTAGTAGCATTCAAACCCAGGGGAAAAGTCATGATCTACTCACCATGTTCAGCTCCTCGAACTTGGCTCTCGTGAGCGACTCTGAGAAGTCCTCGCCATCAAAGAATGATTCAATCTCTACGCGAGCCTGGTGCTGTGAACTGAGTGCTCTCTTGGCCTTCTCAACCTCCCGGCGGAGTTTCTGGACAGCACGGTTGTCCTTACGTACGTCCTTGCCCTTCTTCTTCTTGTACAACTTGATAAAGTGCTCCATGACGCGCTGGTCAAAGTCCTCACCACCTGGATTGAGGGGAGATAGGATTAACACTTTCAATCTCTATGTCAGTGGGAATGCATGTTTTAGGGTCTCATCACTCTATTGTAGGGCCAAGTCAATTGGAATAATTTAGCATTCGGATGTTTGACCTTCAGTTCGATCTAATATGCACATATTCGGTCGTACTGATCAGCAGATTGTTGAAGAACAAACCATACACAAAATCAGCTGCAAGTACACAATCGTACATTATAATCAATATGATAGCTTATCATTTCTAGTATCTCCAGTCATGATTTAGCAAGACTTCTTGATCTGTAAAAATTTGATTCCTTTTAAATTTTTTAATGAGTAATTTACTTCTTGAATCATTGTAAGATACATTATTCGAACGTGCTTGAAGCAAGCCTCCACAGTGTGCTTTTTCTCATTTAAAACAAAAGAAACTTCTCCCTTCCTTTTCACGAATTCTGCATTCGAATATCCAAATTCAGAAAATAATATCCAAATATTCGACAATTGATCAAATATTCGGATATTCGGCACAGCCCCACTCTGGTTGTTAAACCACCTCACTTTAAAACAAAAGTGGCTTACGTCAACAAGTAACCAACATGGTCTTTCTTAAAATTTGCACAAACCACTTATTTTAACAATACATTTCCTAGTTGAGGAAGAGAGCAGGTCAGACTTACCGAGGTGAGTGTCACCATTTGTTGCAACAACTTCGAAGACACCATTGTCAATCGTCAGCATCGAGACATCAAAAGTTCCACCTCCGAGATCGAACACCAAGATGTTCTTTTCCCCTTCACGCTTGTCCAGACCATAGGCAATGGCAGCTGCAGTCCTGAATTGGCAAGAAAATGGGATTCATGAGTCTTACTTCCATGTGTATTATATCTAAGCAGGTGGTTACTGCTGATTAACTGCATGCTGAGGACTTCAAGATGCAATGGAGTCACACATTGGCCTGAGCTGCTAACAACTCTACTGTCATGTAGTTAAGATGAAGGAAATGTTGGGCTCAAGATGCATGAACTCACGGATTCCACTTTGGCACTACATTGTAAGAGAACTGTTTGAACTGAATTTATTGAGGGCTTCCTTTGACAAATATTGCGTGTCAGTTGAGTAGTTCTGATGTTATAGGAGACTTGCATTAAAATCTTTCATGATAAATCTAAACGTAGAAACACCAAGACGTTGTTTAACTAAAGAGCTGGGATTTATTTTTTTCCCCACTACTTACGGCTCATTGATGATCCTCAATACATTGAGGCCAGCGATAGTGCCTGCATCTTTGGTTGCCTGACGCTGGGCATCGTTGAAGTATGCAGGAACAGTGACTACGGCATTTGTAACTGTTTTGCCAAGGTAGGCTTCGGCTGTTTCCTAAACAGAAGAATGCATCAAGAAGTTTAAATTAAAGAGTTTCATTTTATTCCGTAGCACATAACTGAGATTAAGCAAGTGCTTTGCAAGTTAACTGTAGCGTGCGTGTGTTTTATACGTGCTTGCCGTTACGTACAAAGAACTTGTGCCCAAGAAAATGGTCCACACTGCATGCAAAATACAGTCAGCAGAAACTATTCTGTTTCAATTACTTGGGCTTTAGTTTTTCAGTGTACTTCAGAACATGTAGAGTGCCATATTTGTGAGGCCTCTTTCTGTTTGAGTACTTTTATCAATACCAGCACTGTTTAAATTTCAGCATTAAATTAACTGTCAGTTATTAAAATAGTTACAGGTAGTGTCAGCTAGCAAGTTTCAACAGGGTTCCTGGATAGAATTTATAATTCTACTGTTTAGTTGCGGAAACACTCTGCAACACTTGTAAATATGATCATCTACAATTTTATTTTAATAACAATAGACAGACTTAAACAACAAGAATCACTGAATAATACTACAACGATCAAGTTCAAAAAGGTTTTGGCCAACAGTGTTGTGTGGTTCCCTTACCTTCATTTTGGAGAGCACCATAGCACTGATTTCCTCAGCGGCAAAGATTTTTCTGTCGTCGCCCACGCTGACCTCAATGTGTGGCTTGTTGTTCTTGTTTTTGACCTGCAGTTGATAAGATTCAGGAAAGTAAATAACTGACAGATTTGGACAAATCCATGGTTGTTTGTGGTGCATTACAAAGGAGGTTAAGCAAGGGACATCCATACCGCTTGGGGGGTAAACTTCTGCGAAGGACAGCTCACCTTAAATGGGAAGTACTTGACGTCGCTCTGCACAGAAGGATCATCCCAGGTGCGCCCAATCAGTCTCTTGGCATCAAAGACGGTGTTTTCTGGATTGCTGGTCAGCTGGTTCTTGGCAGCATCACCGATGAGGCGTTCCCCCTCTGTGGTGAAGGCCACATAGGATGGAGTGATGCGGTTGCCCTGGTCATTGGCAATAATTTCCACTCGGCCATTCTTGAAGATTCCAACACTGCGGTTTTAAATTAAAAAGTAACGGAAAACTAATCTAAAGCCTGATAAGTTACATACAAGTATCGCTCAAGTTATATGTTGGGTTCAACAAATGACAATAAATGTTAACATATGTCTGTTTTTTTGAAGATCACTCTGACAAGGTCCACTAAGTTTTGAAGAAAAAAATGGAGACTTTCAGGGTTGAACAGTCTGGGTTTAAGAAGTCATGAGGACCAGAATCATCCCTGACTTATATAGACCATCAAATTTAAGCACTGGCTGCAAATTGAATGCACCATGTTCTGCTTGGCCTACTTAACATTTAGCTTGATATAAAGTGACAAAGGAGTGTTCCACTGCGTTTGTGCAATAGCATATGTTGCATATTATAACACCTCACCTACAGATTCTGTATCTTGATTGGCTGAAAGTGCATCAAATGACACTTGCTAGTTTCACTATTTTTTGCACCGCCACTGCCAAAACCCTATACCCGTAGCAACCAAAGAACGGTATCTGTAGCAACGAAACCTCATGAACAGTACCTAGGCGTGTATTTCAGCTTATCAGAGTTGTAGACTAGAGTCAGTTGGCTTGGACTCTCATCGCTATATTTGTGAATCGTGACTTGACTTGCATCTACCAGTTTTTGACTTGACTTGGACTTGTAAAAGGGACTTTCTACCTCTTCTGTAGCTCATAAGGTAAACCTGTGGGTGAGGTGTTATAAAACAAATATTGACTATTTTCCATCGGCTAAATGCTCCATGGATCATCTCAGGAGGCTAATTTTACTACACCACTTGAAGCAGTCAATATTTCTGTACTATCAGCTGGGTTCCTTAGACCTCAGGGGGAGTAATTGTTAATGACAAGGCAACTGCTGTCCTAACTCCTACCAAGAATAGGTTGTTCCCAGATCAATGCCGACCACTGTGCCAACTTTTTCCTTGTCCTCGTCTTCATCCTCGTCATCAGCCCTCACCCAGGAGAGCGCGGTGACGGTGAACACCACAAAACACAGGATGACAAATGCCTTCTTCATGGCGGGCAATAGTAAGTCTGCAAATGAATTGAAATGAAGCCGTAACTTCAAATGACATCACAGCTTCAGCATGCTACCCCATTTATCAGACATGCAGCTTGAGTGCTGCACTTAAGCACGAGACAGAGACTTTCTGTACCAGCTGGTGTTCATTAGAGATGCTGTGCAGTATGCCAAGGTAGACCAAGGCAAAGACATTAGTTCTACTATGATGGCTTGTCACCGGCGAACTTTAAAGTTAAATCATTATATAGCGTAAATACCTGAATGGACTTTAACACATATTAAACGAATAACGGCATATCAGTCAGTGGTGCAATTCGGTGTAAGAGTTGGCGTGTACGAGGTGGCTCAAGTAGGCTACCTGTTGACTAGCATTCGTAGATTGCACCCAGTATCAATATTTTTGCAATCCTTACGTTCAGGACCAAGCTTGTAAGATATCTGTTACAATTTCTAAATTCTAGCACTGATCAATGTCCTCCTAAACTTTACTCCTCAACTGACAACTCTTTCAGTCATGTCAATTCATCTAGGCTACGTCAGTTGTGTAAAACACTTTAAAAGGGAATGTTCCCGACACTTGCCCGAGGTTGCAAAGCAGGCCTAATTACAGATTGACAAACAACTTGTAAGAAATTGAAGATTGAGCGAAGCAGTCATGTAGACAGTGCTGATAGGGGATTCCTCCATGCTCCAAGAACTTGAAGGACTGCCGCGATCCGTGCCAGCATCAAGCAATGATAATGAATCATGTGAATGCGCTTGATGATGCCTGGCATGGAATCGTGTAGGCTAATGATTAACTAGCCTATAGAATACAGGGCCACCCCTCAGAACCACTGGTTACAACGTTGCATTGGATGTGAGTGACTCCAGGAAGCAGTCCAAATCAAGTAGGCCTAGGCCTAGGTTGGTGGCTACGTGGCTATGATGCCGAAAGAGTTCTTTTTGAGAACAAAGCAACACAAAGTCAATGGAGACGGTCGAAAAAATCTAAGTCCAAACCAAGTGGCCCTGTATTCTATAGGCCCAGGCCTAGTTGTACGAACTTGTAGCTAGCTTGGCTAAGCTACATGTAGACAAGGAAAGGCCGTAAATGAGGGGAAAAGTACAATATGTCACTGTATGTGGGACTTTAAAAACTTTACATGTTTGTTTACTACATTATAATAAAGTACAAGTTCGGTTTCTAAAAAATCGGAACGCCCGATCGTCTGTAAATTCATGAAACAAAAATAAAGAGCTCACTGACGAAATTTAAATCCCACCTCTTCGGTCATGCTTTATTCCTCCATGTTAAGTCACACACCGTAATCTGGTGTAGTGATCAATCTATTCTTGCAAAAATCAAGGGAATCCCCGGTTTTTCTTACTTTTACGATGAAGGACAGATACTCCTGACTTACCTCAGATTTGCACAAATTCTACAGCTCTGGAATATTATAGATGTTAACAGATCACAGACAAGAATTCTGAAAAAATGAACAATTTCTCGATGGTCGGCGAAAACGTGCAGATGACGCGCTGACACTGAGTACACGAGGTCTACCCGTTAAGCGGAATGTTCCGTGAGTATTTTTGATAACGTGTGCAAGCACATGCTGCTCGTTTTACAGGGTGACAATCCGGTCGTGGCCTTTTGTGATTGGTCAAAATCCAGCACTGTGGCTGTATCCGATTGGTCCACATGTTACTACACGTCACTGAAGAGATGATACGTTAGTTTCGCCGATTCATAATCAGCTAGCTTTGCGTATACATGTACATTAATACGGATGACTCTACCACGAATAACTGAATGAATAATTTTACTCGGAAATAAACTCTAGTGTCATCTACACGGATGTTGTAATGGATTTTATGAAATTGTGAGAATAAAATATCCACCAATGACTACAGAAAAGTGATGAAATATCTTCACGATGCAATCCAAATCAACGATTGCGTATCGACATTGTACATTTTTACACGTTTAATCAAGATTGGGAGCACAACTAGTGTGTCTATTATGGGTTCAACCAGTCAGTGGTAAAACATAAATCTACCAGTTACTGTTTTACCATAAATATATTTATCAAATAATTGATGTGCTTTGCATAATCAATACACGCACTCGCTGCGCACTAAAAAATGCCTTGTGTTTGAAGTTCGTTCTTGCTATCTTAGTCACAAACGCAATTTATAGTTGTCGGTGTCATTCAGCAGAAGTGACAAAATCTGGAAAATCAGTATTTTTGTCTATCAAGAGTTCTTCCAGCCATTTAAGTACTGTATTTTGATACAAAGAACTACCTGGCACAGTTTCAAAGCAAAATGTTGTTTACTTTCACCGCGATTTAAAAAAACATTAAACTAAAAGTTCGGTGTTAGTTTCTCTGCTTTACTGGGACTAAAAGTGGTTTGGTTCGGTTTCTTTTGTTTTCTTTTTTTTGGGGGGGGGCTTACATGTTCGTTTTTGCAGGGAGAAAATGGTCAGAGGATGCTTCTGATGAGAGAATTCAAATTTGATGACAAAAAACGACACCAGACTGTCTGTAAATACTTCCATCCATCCAATCCGCATGTTAGCCACTTGCTGACATTTTTAAGGATTTTTTTCGAAGAATTTGCATGAGATGGTATGGTTCAAACCCACGTCCCCGTATATCTACTGTGAAGCCACATCTCGACTTTATGCCTGCTAATTTCAAACCTGTTGACATCTCTTTCGTCAGGGTTAAACATAGATAAGCCTATACATCATGTAGAATACTGCGCACTAGGCACTGATGGTTTAGTGGTGAAAGTCGATCCACCAACACATTATTCAATCATTAATTTCTACCAGTTAGTTTCTTTATTAAAATCTTGAAACACGTTGTTTTTAATTCCAGGTAAATATTTAAGACCCGAATATTAATTGTCAGGCGTATACCAACAAATCAGCACACTTTGGTAAGAATTCGAATACTATGGTTTATTCACCCTGTAGTTAAGCGCTATTGCTCACATGCAAAGATGTCGAGACGATAATATAAAAAAAATTCTTGCCAACATTGAAAGGATATTAATAGTCTTCACGCCTGGTGGGAGCTTCCCTTGTTGCAGTTTGGACTTTACTTCCGACTTTGAAAAACTCTTCCAGATTCACGACAAATGGATTTTTCTATGTTGAAGTATGAAACAAATATTTATCAAACAGTTTGAAACGATCAAATACAAAGATCTACTGGGATGGTAGCCTTCATTCAAGCATGGTTCCCATACTCAATTGTCTTGTGTACTATTTACGACAAACATTTCTCTCTCCCTTTAGCAGGCTCCGTCCAGGCGACGCAACCAGACGACGCGACGGCACGACGGCTCCCTTGCGTCGTGCTGTCGGGTCGAACCGTCACCTTCTTGACATTTCGTTTGTACACACATGACGCGTCGTGCCGTCACCTGTCGCGTCGTGCTGTCTTAGGTCCTTTCCTTGTTGCATTTTTTTGCATAAATGTCGCCCCTTCCGTCGCCCGTCTCGTGGTGCTGTCGAGCGTGGCGTCGTACGTCGTGTCGAGCATCGCGTCGCCTGAACTTAGCGCGACGCGTCGTGTGCTGTCGCCCTTTACTTCATGGTATTTAAATTTATTGAGGGCGCCTTAAATGTTTTCTTTCATTTTCATGGTCCACCTTTCTTTCAAAGTATATACTATTCGCTCTTTGGTTTTGATTTTTCATTGTTTTTATCTCATCGATTCATTAATTTGGATTAATTTCTGTCATATTTTATTGAAAAATGATAAAACAGCAAAAGAAAACCCGATGTAGGAACTGCTCTCTCAAAATAAGTGGAAACCGCAAGCTCAGAATTCGTCACTCCTTTCTCAGCCAATGATTTCTTTTGCTTTCTCTCACTTCCGTCCACCGCACTTGCAAAATCCATGCCCTGTTGATTTTTTTTGGGGGGGGGTTGTTTTATCCATTCATCAAATGAATTAGTTGTTGCCATATTTTATCGAAAAAATGAAAACGAGCAAAAAGAAAATCTGCGTATGTAGGTGCTCTCACATAATAACTGTTAGCCCAGAATTCGTCACTTTTTAATTTACCCAGCTGATCCTTGTTCGAATGTCCGTCGAATTTCTTTTTAAGACCGTTGATGAAGTTCCCACTTGCGGTAGATTTGTAACTTTATAAATATTTCTTTTTGGTCCATGCCTGCAGTTTCCAAGTAGTAGTTCTCTCACTCCTCCAGACAATTTGTCTACAGTTGTACCACCGCAAGTTTGACCACGGGTTTAGGTAGTTACCACCCAGCCTGCATTATATTATTACCCTCAGAAAATTCAGTCTTCAGACTTCCTTCAGTTTAGTCTTCCTCGTTAGGTTCATCAGCACCACACTTTCAATGATATTAGTCCTTGTTTCTTAATTAAACACTGTAGATCCTACTACCAGTGTGACGGTGTATTCTCTTCCTCTTTGTTTGGCCTCGCCCTTAATTTCTCATCAGATCCGCATGTTGCATTTTTGCAAGCACGTAATAATAATTGATGTATTGTATCTTAGAATGGGTTCTCAATAATTATTAGAAAAATCAGAATTAGATCAGGGAAAGCTAAAACATCGTTGTGGATGACGTTGTTATATATTTCCTGAAGACAATGTTGTTTAGTCGCCGAAGCTCTTTCTGATTACAGTTGATTAAAAAAAAAAGGAAAAGAGTTTTCTTCAACAACTCACTCTTAATGTAAACACAAAGTTAGAAAGAATCCACGAAGAAGAACAACAGAATGAAGGCCTGGTACCTCGGCATGTACTGTGCAAGCACGGGCCGGGGGAAGGAAATGAAAGAAAACAGTACAGGCGCCCTCTATAAACAACATGAAAAACACCATCATGTTCCAAAACATGTATTATTCTTAACGAGTCTGGATTGTATTTAATTAGGGGCGTCATGATGTTAAGTTTGAGTGAGAATCCCCTTGCACTGTTAGACTTGCATGACATAACAATACATGAAATCAACACTCCAAGTCAAGACCTCTCACATTTACTCCTGCAAAACACTAATTTATTTCTGCTTCCTAAAAATTAAGAACCATTTAGTTAGAAAACCCCATATACATAAGGCAGAACACCAATCTGTTAAATTTCACATTAATTTGATTTGGTAAGAAGTGATTTAGGAAAATGACTCTTTAAAACGTTCCAAAACAAGACTGACAGCTGCTATTTACATTTTGATCTAGCATTCATTATATATTGATCACGGTCGAGTCGCACAAACAAAAGAAAAAGCCTAAAAGTGTTTGATAAGAATATCCTCGCGTTAAAGCAGTAAGCCATTTTAAAGCCATTACAAATGGGCAACTGGATTTGTTTAAATGCCAATGAGTATTTTTACAGTGTCTTTTCTGGATGGGGGTTTATTTCAATGTCATTTTATGGCAAACTGAGTGTGTAATATCAAGAAAAAAATAATGTCCAGACTAAAATTGAATTCGTGAGTGCTCCCT